>NC_090446.1:746623000-746925100 GCF_031143425.1 Pleurodeles waltl | reverse complement strand
AAACAATTAGTCACACAATGACTAGCTTGAGGGTAATTATGCTATCCCCTGGTGGTAGGAGTTACATAAGCAAAAAGGTGGTTTTGCTGGGGAAATGTTTTTTTTTTTTATTTAATAAAATGTATTTGTATTAACTGATCAGGAAACTCAGGTTAAAACTCCCTCACATGATAAATAATGTGACATGCAGAAATGAGACTTGATTTAGTGAAGATTATCATAGACTAATCCCAGAATTCATGTTCACCTATTAAACAGTGTAAAAGTAATTGAAAACAAGATGAAAATACAATATTAATACTTGCCTTCATTGACTTCATCGCTCTCTCTGTCAACTTGCGCCTTTAGGACATATCGCTTGATGAGACGCTTCATTATTTTCTAAAAGTAAAATATTTTAAATGGTGAGATGACATGAGAAAAAAATCTTAGTTACTCAAAGGGCAGTCTTAAAAATATCAAGCAACATTTTTGAACATTAGAGCAATTACATTTTCTGGAATTTTCTTATCAAGTATGTAATTTAAATATTAATCATATAGCTAAGAATGTAGAGATTTAAAGAAAACATCTTTTGCTTAAAAAATCATTCTCACAGTTAAAGGAACAGACTGTTCTCTGTAAAGAGCAGATATTATTGTCCACTGAATGGAATTGGACAGCTGAGGTTTGGAATAAAAATGTGACTGACCAGTAGACAATTTGTATGCTCTGCAGGTGGTTTCAACTATCATTAAGATGATGAAATGCATGATTCACAGAAAGTCCTTATTTTTCATGTGCCCATTAAATATTTTGCATATTTTAAAGGCCCTTTAAAATAAAGGTTTTAGAAACAACTGCATTTTGTGCAAAGACAAAACAAATTCATTAAATTCACTCGAAACTACAAGTATTCATTCTTATTTATGTAATTTATGATGTTATATTGAAACATGAAATATTGAACAACCTCAGTCAGACTGCAATCACCCTATTTAAAGTGTAATACAGCAACAGGTCCCAGTAGCTCCTCCCACTTTATACCAAAACCACATCATCAAATTAACACTCTCTGCTCTAACAGTTTTGTGGCTCCTCCCCATATTAAGTTAACAAGAAGGAACCAGCTCATGGTAGTTCTTTTTCAGGTGTCTTAAAACTCTAGACCAATGGTAAAACTGTCTGCCTTTTCATATGATTTGAATGAGGAATTATCCAGACATGCTGTGTCAATAAATAAAACTTGATTTCCATTCTGTTCCTCACTTCACACCACTGACCTCCTTCCTGATAACTACAATTTAGTGACTAAAACAGACCTGTAGGCAGAAGAGGTGAAGTTGCTATAATATTTTCCATTGTCGTTAATGTATGGAGATTTGGGGTACTATCTTATGATCTTTAAGATACTTAGAGTGTCATTACAAAAAACTATATCTGCCAAACTTCCGACAGGGTGGCTGCCACATACATGGCAACCTCTCCACTGGAGCTATAATGGGTGATCAGCTAGCTCCGTGGGCGGAAACCTAAGTTTCCGCCAGCTGGCCTAAGAGGAAACAGGCAACAGCATTGCCTCCAGCTCAAAATCGAGTTGGTGGCACTGCTGTCACCTGCAGGGTGCACCAGCACACTCGCAATGTTCACTGTCTGCTTGCGAGGGGACTGGCTAGGGGGGCCCCTGCACTGCCCATGCCAAGTGTATGGGCAGTGCAGGGGCCCCCCTGTGACCTCCTGCACCTGTTCTCTCCCAGCTTTTCAAGGCAGTTTTACTGCCATGAAAAGCCTGGGGGAGAACGAGGTCGTAAACCCCAGGGCAGCACTGCTTGCAGCACCACCTCCAGACCACTGGAATCCAGGATCCAGGTAGATCTGGTGGTTCCCTGGTGGTCCAACCACCAGGATTATGATGTGGCAGTCGGACCGCCGCATTGGCAGGGGTCCAGACCGCCACCACAAGTGTGATGGTCTATAGACTGCCACACTCATAATCAGGCCCTTAGTATTTAAATGTATCCATGACCCTTCCACTTACTTCCACTGCACTTTAATTTAGCATTCCCAACAAAATAACCTCAGTGGTTTTCGTTATGGGTACTTGATGGGGCATTGCTCAACTCTACTCCTCAAGAAGAGCACATGTTCAAAGTGATGTTAACATCTTAATTGAAGACTCAGCAGATAGACCCACCTAAGTTATTGATGACTGGGCAACAATGGTGTCATTCGCTTCATAAGACAATTTACCAACACAGAAGGTCATACCCTTAATCTACTATAGACACAGATCTGCCACTTTATCATTTGGGATGATAAAGAGCAATCTACTACTGGCCATTCCAGGAAACATTTCTTCATTTTTTATTTGCTCTTTTGCAAAGATACACACCAGTCCTTATTATCTCAAAATGCACTAGTTAGGCATTAGAAGTTCCTGATTCTGAAGACCTTTACACAAGGCTTCCAAAGTCAGGTATACATAAACATGTGGAATCCAACCGAAGTTCTCAACCAATGTGCTCTAAATAACATTTGAAGCTTAAGTATAACAGCAAAAATATGAATATTTGGCTTAACAAACACATTTTTATTATGAAAAATAGAAATTAAGCCCTTGACAGATGATGCTCCAAATCTCAATTAAAACTGAAATACCACTATGTGGGAGACACACTCATACAATGCTATCTGTGTCACGCTTACAAAACCTCATGCTCACACGTGTTTCACAGAAGTACTGAACACTTTCTACGAATTTAAGAAAAAGACCCGGAACATCAAAGTGTTTGCTATTGTTGAAAACCTTCTTGACCCATTGTGAGAAAACAGGGCTGATTGCAGAGGCCCCCTAACTTTTTGCCCCCATTTTCCACTTTATGCTGGTGTTTTCCTGACTCTGATGGTGCCCTGGGTTCTGCTAACCAGTCCCAGGGCCTGTGCTCTGTGTAAAATCAATATGCAAATTAGGCTAATTATAATTGGCTAAGTTAACCTACCTATAAGTCCCTAGTATATGGTAGGGCATGTAGGTTTAGGGACCACAGCATAGGTGGTGCACACATTGGTGCACTGCTGAGGTGCCCAGTGTCATTTTAAAGGCAGACCTGCCTTGCTGGCTGCTTTTAAATTAAAGTTATATGCAAATTCGACTTTGGAATTAAAAGTACTTCCAAAGTCTTAAACTACCTTATTTTTACATATAAGTCACCCCTAAGGTGTGCCTTATGTGCCCCTAGGGCTGGGTGCCATGTAACTATAAGCAGGGACTTTATAAAAATAGATTTATAAACCCTGGTGAGGTAAAAACAGCCAAATTCGTTTTTCCCTCATTGAAGTAAATGGCCTTCATAGGCTAGAATGGGGAGACTTTGTTTCAAATTTTAAAGTCTCCATAAATGTTGCATACCAAGGATTTGGTGTCAAATTAATTGTTGTAATAAATCCCACAACTTCCAGTTGTTGGATTTAATATAACTTGTTCAGGTAAAGAGTTATAGACTTTACCTAAAAAGTTGCCAATTTCATCCCTGCATTGTTTTTGCTGCTGTGCTCTGATTGGCCAGCCTGCAGCAGCTTAGTCAAAGCTGCCTTGATGAGGTGTGAAGTGGCCTGGCTTCACACAAAGGAATGTGCATGGGGGAGAGAATCTCCCCTCAGCAGATGGTGAGGCAGGAAGGGGGAGGGCTGCCAAACTGGTCTTCAAAGGCAGAGAAGGACATCTGGAGCACCCAGCAACACCCCCACATCCTGCAACCCCAGACAACTAGGTGCCCCCTTGATTAGATTAGGAGAGGGCAGGAGAGGGGTGTGTTTATGATTTTTAGCCACACCAGTGGGTGGGCTCAGCCAGATGTAACCTCCAAAAATCAGATTCAGCCATGTTGGATTTTTAGAGACTGTTGCCTTTTGGGATGGATTTTTGCCACACTTCCCAGGAAGTGGTCATCACAGGGGGACGACCCTGTACCTGATTGGAGGACCAGGACCCCCCTGCTTTTCACCCAGGAGCAAGGATAAAACTGGCAGACCTACCCCCACACCTCAGATCCCTACCAGATTTCAACAAGAAAAGAACTAAAGGAGAAGAAGGACTGCCCTGCTGGACCCCTGGCCTGCACCTGGAACCTGCACTCAGAAGGACTGCACCAGCTGCACACTTGGGCTTCACCACAAGAAGCACTTTGCCTGGCTTCAACTGGTTCAAGGAGGGACTCCCTGTTTGCTACAGGTAAAAATTGCTAACCAGAGCCCCCTGCACCAACTCCTGAAGAAAGCGACCAGCTGACCACTGCCCAGTGGCCAAAAAGGAGTTTGCGCCAGGTGCATTCTGGGAGTTGTAGTCCGCACCTCCCAAGGACCATCTCAGAACTTCTGGACCCTTGGGGTGAACTGTGGACCCCAAAAGAACCTTAAAAGGACATCTGGGGGAAGCCCCAGAAGTTTGGAGAAGATTTGAGAATTTTTGAAAAAAAGCTCCAGAGAGGGACCGACCCGCCGCGGAAATTCTAGCCGGCTTGCCTCAACCGCGACCCGGCCTGACTTGGTGGTTCGTCCCGGTAAAGAAAAACCTCTGAAAAAGAGACTAAGTCCGAAGGTAAAAAGTTGACCGGGACCTCCCAGCCATCGTATCCGAGAAAGGCTCCACGGACGTCGGATCAAGATCCAGGTTTACCCCGGTCGAAGGATTTTCATCTCGAAAAAACGACTAAGTCCGAAGGTAAAAGTCTCCACCGAGGAAACCCACATCGCGTATCCGGACAAGGGCTCCAGGAGGTCGGATTCAACTGGCAGGTTCGTCCCGGTGAAGAAAATCTTCAAAATAAAGACTAAGTCAGAAGGTAACTTTTTAACCGAGGCCTCCCGCGACTTGTAGCCGAGCAGGGCTCCATCGCAGTCGGCCTGAAACTCTGACTTTGCCCCGGTCCTGGTGCAACCAGATGACCCGATTGGCGCTTTTTGTTTCTAAGCGCTAGAAAAATAATAATTCTTTAAAAATTCATATCTCCGGTTCCCTTTATCCGATTTTATTCGTTTTTGTGTCATTTTAAAGATAAAAATATAAACTATTTTTATAAATTGGTTTTGGATTTTTAAACTGTCTCCTGTGTTTTATTTAATTACTGTTTTGTGATATTTGAATGCTTTACACACTGTCTCCTAAGTTAAGCCTTGACGCTCGTTGTCAAGCTACCAAGGGTTGAGCTGGGATTAATTTACTGAGACCTAACTGTACCTAAGTGGAGGTTGGTGGCTTGTTGCTAGGTGTAGGTACCTACCTGCCCTTACCAATAACCCATTTTCCAACATTTTTTGGTGGCTGCGGTGGGATCCTGTACTTGTGTTCAATATCACGTTACAGTTTTAAGTAAAACAAATTAAAAATCCTTTAAATTGTCCTAGTGCAAAAATTATTATTATTATTATTTTATTTTTTTAATTAATTTGGATTAATTTCAATTATTGAATTTTTGTAATTTTTCTAAATTCTTGTTTCCAATTTTTGCAAAAAGTTTTTGTTGACACAAAACCAGGGAACCATGGAGCTTGATCTGGCTAGCCTACCCACACTGACAGTAGTCCAGCTTAGGGGGTTGTGTATTGAAAGAGGGTTGCCTGCAACCACTGATCTCAGGAAGCAAATCCTGATCAAATCCCTGACAGCATGGGCTGAGGCCCAAGAGGTAGACTCAGAGGAAGCTCCAGAGGAGGGAGAAAAAGGGGAGGATGCTAACTCTAACCTCTCAGGGGAGGGAAGGCATCTGAGCCCAAGTGAGGATGAGGAAGAACGGTCCTCAGTAGATACAGTCACTAGGGGCAGACCCAAAGCTAGTGGTAGGAAGGGGGTCCTTTCAGGAGGAGAGAACCCATCCATCAGAGAAAGAGAGCTGGAGGCCCAGCTTGCATACATAGCTTTGGAAGCAGATAAGCTCTCCCTAGAAAAGAAAAAGTGGGCAAACAAAGAAAAAAGAGATGGTGGCAGCGATAAAGAAGCTGAGGTGTCCCTGGGTGGGGGTTTTTCCCCCAGATTACCCAAAGGGGTGGTTCCTGCCTATGTAGAGGGGGATGACATATGTAAGTGGCTGGGGGCCTTTGAGAGGGCCCTCCAGATGAGGAGAGTCAAGCCTCAGTACTGGGGTTCACTTCTTTGGGAGTTAGTTCCCAACACTGGGAGGGATAGGCTCCTAACCATGAGTGGGGAGGATGCAGACTCATACCCCAGTATGAAGAGTTGCTTGACTAAAAAGTTTGGTCTGACCCCAGAGCAGTATAGGCTCAAGTTTAGGGACACCCAGAAGGTCAGTACCCAGTCATGGGTTGACTTTGTAGACACCTCACTAAAGGCACTGGAGGGCTGGATTATTGGTAACAAAGTAAATACTTATGAGGGGTTATACAATCTGATCATGAGAGAGCACATCTTGACCTATTGTGCCCAAGAAAGGTTACGCCAGCATCTAGTGGACTCTAAGCAGACCAACCCTAGAGAGCTAGGGGAGGCAGCTGATGAGTGGTTGAGAACCAGGGTGGTTGTCAAGTCCCAGGTGGGAGACTCCAAGAAGTGGGGGTCTGGTCCCCAAAAACCTAAGGAGGGAGGTGGTAAGCCCACCACAGAGACTCCCTCTGTACCCCAGAACCCAAAGAAGGAGGAGAGTAAATCCCACTCCCACTCTGACAAGCAGAGACAGGGAGACCCAGGGTTAAAAAAGCTCTTGGACAGTAGGGCTTGCTTTGACTGTCAGCAGACAGGTCACTTCAGAGGGGATGCAGCCTGTCCAAAGAAGGTGGTTAGCACTGGGCTGTCCAGTGCAGCCATGGAGGAGGACTCCTCAGATGATGAAGTCCTCCTAGCATTGAGCTGGGAGACAGGACCAGATGGTAAGCTGGTGATCACTGAGGGTGGGAGTAGGCACTTCCACCACATTCAAGTGAATGGGATCCCTACCACTGGCCTGAGAGACACCTGTGCCAGTCACACTATAGTGAGTGACCGGTTAGTGACCCCAGACATGTATGTCCCAGGAGAGACAAGGAAAGTCAGGATAGCCACAGGGGAGGTCACCACCAAACCTGTAGCCATAGTGCCCCTAGAGAGGGAGGGTATCTTTGACTGGTTTAGGGTGGTAGTCAGTGCTGACCTCCCCCTAGATTGTATCCTGGGCAATGACCTCCCAGAGGTGGGTCTGGTCCCAGATGGGGCGGTCGCCCAGGGCGCCCCCCCAAACCAAAGTCCTGGGGAGTCAGTCCCTACAGTTAGGAGACAGGGGTCCCCAAGAAAAGGAAAGAAGAAAAAGAAGGGTAGGCCACTCTTAAAGAGAGTTCCAGGGAGCCAAAGGCCTTCTACCCCAGTAGGGGGGGAGCCCAGAGTTGGCACTGGTGAGGCCTCCCCTGACCCCAAGGAAGTCCTGAGTAGTCAGGCAGCTGTCCAGATGCAGGGTGTTGCCCCTGCACTGACAGAAGGGAGAGTGGAAGGAGGGTGTCTGCCACAGGAGGTGGTAGCCCCCCACACTAGACAGCAAGAGGGGTGCCAGGACCCCAAAGTTGCCCCTAAAGCAGCTCAGCCACCTGTCAGTGGAGAGCTAAGGGTGTGGTTCTGGGTACTGACAGCTGTCAGTAGCCTCTGCTGGGTGCTAGCCTTCCTGGCAGCACTGTACTTGGCCTGGGAGGCAGACCCCAGGGCCAATAGCAAAGTAGGCCCCCTGACCCTATTGGTCATGGTGGGGTTGCTCAAGTGTTGGGTGACCTCTTTGGGTAAGCTAGGTGTTGCCCTAGCAAAGTTAGGAGTAGGGGAGGTGGGCACCTCACTACCCAAGTTGGCAGAGAGAGAGGAGGAAGACCCCCCTAGAGGGAAGTTTCAGTTTGAGATGGGTCCTTTCACTGTTGGGATGGCTTCACTACCCAGAGGGAGTGACCATGACAGGAGGATCTAAGGCAGAGTAGGCCCTGCAAAGGGACAGCCAGTTTTCTTCACTGTCTTCCTCGCCTAACAAGCCAGGAAGACTCTCCCAGGATTGGGCTGAGTCTCCTGGGCGTGTGGGCTGGGGGGGGCTTGTGTGAGAAAACAGGGCTGATTGAAGAGGCCCCCTAACTTTTTGCCCCCATTTTCCACTTTATGCTGGTGTTTTCCTGACTCTGATGGTGCCCTGGGTTCTGCTAACCAGTCCCAGGGCCTGTGCTCTGTGTAAAATCAATATGCAATTTAGGCTAATTATAATTGGCTAAGTTAACCTACCTATAAGTCCCTAGTATGTGGTAGGGCATGTAGGTTTAGGGACCACAGCATAGGTGGTGCACACATTGGTGCACTGCTGAGATGCCCAGTGTCATTTTAAAGGCAGGCCTGCCTTGCTGGCTGTTTTTAAATTAAAGTTATATGCAAATTCGACTTTGGAATTAAAAGTACTTCCAAAGTCTTAAACTACCTTATTTTTACATATAAGTCACCCCTAAGGTGTGCCCTAGGTGCCCCTAGGGCTGGGTGCCATGTAACTATAAGCAGGGACTTTATAAAAATAGATTTATAAACCCTGGTGAGGTAAAAACAGCCAAATTCGTTTTTCCCTCATTGAAGTAAATGGCCTTCATAGGCTAGAATGGGGAGACTTTGTTTTAAATTTTAAAGTCTCCTTAAATGTTGCATACCAAGGATTTGGTATCAAATTAATTGTTGTAATAAATCCCACAACTTCCAGTTGTTGGATTTAATATAACTTGTTCAGGTAAAGAGTTATAGACTTTACCTAAAAAGTTGCCAATTTCAGCCCTGCATTGTTTTTGCTGCTGTGCTCTGATTGGCCAGCCTGCAGCAGCTTAGTCAAAGCTGCCTTGATGAGGTGTGAAGTGGCCTGGCTTCACACAAAGGAATGTGCATGGGGGAGAGAATCTCCCCTCAGCAGATGGTGAGGCAGGAAGGGGGAGGGCTGCCAAACTGGTCTTCAAAGGCAGAGAAGGACATCTGGAGCACCCAGCAACACCCCCACATCCTGCAACCCCAGACAACTAGGTGCCCCCTTGATTAGATTAGGAGAGGGCAGGAGAGGGGTGTGTTTATCATTTTTAGCCACACCAGTGGGTGGGCTCAGCCAGATGTAACCTCCAAAAATCAGATTCAGCCATGTTGGATTTTTAGAGACTGTTGCCTTTTGGGATGGATTTTTGCCACACTTCCCAGGAAGTGGTCATCACAGGGGGACGACCCTGTACCTGATTGGAGGACCAGGACCCCCCTGCTTTTCACCCAGGAGCAAGGATAAAACTGGCAGACCTGCCCCCACACCTCAGATCCCTACCAGATTTCAACAAGAAAAGAACTAAAGGAGAAGAAGGACTGCCCTGCTGGACCCCTGGCCTGCACCTGGAACCTGCACTCAGAAGGACTGCACCAGCTGCACACTTGGGCTTCACCACAAGAAGGACTTTGCCTGGCTTCAACTGGTTCAAGGAGGGACTCCCTGTTTGCTACAGGTGAAAAATTGCTAACCAGAGCCCCCTGCACCAACTCCTGAAGAAAGCGACCAGCTGACCACTGCCCAGTGGCCAAAAAGGAGTTTGCGCCAGGTGCATTCTGGGAGTTGAAGTCCGCACCCCCCAAGGACCATCACAGAACTTCTGGACCCTTGGGGTGAGCTGTGGACCCCAAAAGAACCTTAAAAGGACATCTGGGTGAAGCCCCAGAAGTTTGGAGAAGATTTGAGAATTTTTGCAAAAAAGTTCCAGAGAGGGACCGACCC
This sequence comes from Pleurodeles waltl, assembly GCF_031143425.1. NCBI lineage: Eukaryota > Metazoa > Chordata > Amphibia > Caudata > Salamandridae > Pleurodeles > Pleurodeles waltl. Next base: position 746,915,390 of record NC_090446.1, on the reverse strand, counting down.
GCCGCGGAAATTCTAGCTGGCTTGCCTCAACCGCGACCCGGCCTGACTTGGTGGTTCGTCCCGGTAAAGAAAAACCTCTGAAAAAGAGACTAAGTCCGAAGGTAAAAAGTTGACCGGGACCTCCCAGCCATCGTATCCGAGAAGGGCTCCAAGGACGTCGGATCAAGATCCAGGTTTACACCGGTCGAAGGATTTTCATCTCGAAAAAACAACTAAGTCGGAAGGTAAAAGTCTCCACCGAGGAAACCCACATCGCGGATCCGGACAAGGGCTCCAGGAGGTCGGATTCAACTGGCAGGTTCGTCCCGGTGAAGAAAATCTTCAAAATAAAGACTAAGTCAGAAGGTAACTTTTTAACCGAGGCCTCCCGCGACTTGTAGCCGAGCAGGGCTCCATCGCGGTCGGCCTGAAACTCTGACTTTGCCCCGGTCCTGGTGCAACCAGATGACCCGATTGGCGCTTTTTGTTTCTAAGCGCTAGAAAAATAATGATTCTTTAAAAATTCATATCTCCGGTTCCCTTTATCCGATTTTATTCGTTTTTGTGTCATTTTAAAGATAAAAATATAAACTATTTTTATCAATTGGTTTTGGATTTTTAAACTGTCTCCTTTGTTTTATTTAATTACTGTTTTGTGATATTTGAATGCTTTACCCACTGTCTCCTAAGTTAAACCTTGACGCTCGTTGCCAAGCTACCAAGGGTTGAGCTGGGATTAATTTACTGAGACCTAACTGTACCTAAGTGGAGGTTGGTGGCTTGTTGCTAGGTGTAGGTACCTACCTGCCCTTACCAATAACCCATTTTCCAACACCCATCTCTTAAAATTTCATTCAAAATCACATAGTCCCACTCTCCAGTTTGATGAACTCATAGTTGTTTTAATAATCCAATTAAAATTACATAATCCATAGCCAACCCATTTCGTCCTGACGGACTAGAAAATGTAAATATATAAAATCGCATATTAATATAATAATATGCCTAAATCTTAAAGTGCTATATAATACAATGCCATGAAAAAACTTAAAAATACAAAATATTATCACAATAGTGTAATTATATTATTCCAATTCACAATTCTCCCATTACTTTGTACTTTTGAATTATTTTCTATTTATGTTACAATTCCTATGCAATTTTTTATATCTAGACAGAACGCCCCAAGTTTTATAATATTCACATATTTTGGAGATAGATAGATTGAGAAAAAAAGGGTCTATCAATTACCAAATTACTCATATTGTAATCTTATTGTGGGCCACATACCTATAAAAATTGTTGTGAAATGAAATTTACCTTTCTGTATTTTTTTCTTATCGACACAATCATTTTTTATACAATTCGCAGAACTAGAAACATGCAATTTTAAAGATTTAGGGAAAAAATAGTGCTTCAAAGCACAAAGTGCGAACTGTGGTGATCTGGTCGCGCTGGAGAGGGGCAAAGTCATAAGTTCATGCCAACCAACGTGGATTGAGGGCCAGAAACAGGGAGCAAGTGAGTCCCACTGACAAATGTACCTTAAAGCTTGATTGTGGAGCACTGCACTGCGCAGTGGCAATCCCAAGAAGAGATGTGAATTCCACATCAAAGGTGCATCACACTGGTGGTTACGATGAGCTGTGAGGGCTGCTATGCTGGCTTGCATCAATTATGCTTGTTGCTGCGCAGGTCCTGATGAGAAGCTGCAAGGTCAGCATCAAGGATATGTCATGCAGCAGCAGGTTCATTGTGCTGTGCAGGCTGAGATGTGGGCTTGTGTTGTGCTGCGCTGGTTCTGATGAGGTGCTGCAAAGAGCTCAGCTGTGTTTGCATTGGACTTCATCAGTTTTGATGAGATCACAGCTGTCCTAGCAAGTCACCTTTAGCCCAACTACCAAGAGTTCAGGACTGGAGATGCACCAATGGGGACATTATTACTCACAGTAGGCAGAGTCCAGATGCAAGGGTCAAAATGGTTGGAGCCTTTTCTGTCTCTGAGGCTCTGAGTAGGAGCCCAGCGAACAAGCCCTTGGAGTCACTCTAGTGGTCCTGGTTAAAGATGCAGGTTGAGTAATTTTTACTCATGCAGCATGGCAGTTAAGTAGCAGGGCAGTCCTTCTAGTGGAGTCTTTTACAGGTCCAGAAGTGTATTGATAAGTTGGGTCTGAGGCTCCACTACTAGTACTTGGTACCCACTTTGAAGTTGGAGAATCTTCTAGTGTCCTCCCCCTACAGGGTGTCCAGAATTTCCTGCCTCCCAGTCCTGTCCCAAGCTTGTCTGGGGGTACAAAACAGTAGAGTGAATCTCCATGTGTGTGTGCTGAGACAGACTCTTTGTGAAGTGCAAGTGTGATAGGGGAGAGCTCTTCCCCCCTTCAAATGATAAGGACCATCCTGCCAACACTTATTCCATGTTTGTCTCACTTTCTTGGATTAATACACATAGGCCAAGTGCCAGCTACACTTAGGGGGTCATTCTGACCCCGGCCGGCGGCGGTAGCCGCAGGCCTGGCTGGGACCGCCAGAAGACCGCACTGCAGTCAAAAGTCCGCGGCGGTCATTCTGGGTTTCCCACTGGGCTGGCAGGCGACTGCCAAAAGGCCGCCCGCCAGCCCAGCGGGAAACACCCTTCCACGATGAAGCCGGCTCCGAATGGAGCCGGCGGAGTGGAAGGTGTGCGACGGGTGCAGTAGCACCCGTCGCGAATTTCAGTGTCTGCTGAGCAGACACTGAAATTCAATGTGGGGCCCTCTTACGGGGGCCCCTGCAGTGCCCATGCCATTGGCATGGGCACTGCAGGGGCCCCCAGGGGCCCCACGACACCCCTCACCGCCATCCTTTTCCTGGCGGTCGGAACCGCCAGGAACAGGATTGCGGTGAGGGGGTCAGAATCCCCATGGCGGCGCAGCAAGCTGCGCCGCCATGGCGGATTCCCATGGGCAGCAGAAAGTCGGCGGTACACCGCCGACTTTCCGTTTCTGGCCGCGGCTGTACCGCCGCGGTCAGAATGCCCAGCGGAGCACCGCCAGCCTGTTGGCGGTGCTACCGCCGACCCCGGCCCCGGCGGTCCTTGACCGCCGGGGTCGGAATGACCCCCTTAGTCATGTAATCCAGGCAATGGGATGCAGGTGTCAGATTGTTGAAGCAAGAAAATGATGAAGTTTCTAAAAGGGGAATTTTCAGAACTGTGACTTAAAATCCAACTTTACCATTAAAGAGAATTTTAATGTACACATTTTTAGAGAACAGACTCAAGTTTCCTACCAGCTTCCAATTGAAAGCAATCACGTATTAATTGTAATAAGGTAACCCCATGTAATCCTATGGGAGAGGTAGGCCATGCAGTACTGCCAGGACATTGGAAAGTTAAAAGTGCATGTCCAACTTTTTAAATATACTGCACCCTGACCTATGGGTCCTATCCTAGAGGTGAAATATATGTATATAAAGGAAAGGTTAAGCCTGGATCCTGGATATATTTGTCCCTTTGTAAAAACTGCTGAATGGAAAACAAAATGTTACAGCTTTGAAAGTGGTGGCTGACCTTGCTGGTTTGGGCTCAGCAAGCTCCAGTTTTCATGGACAATGAGCACTTTACCATCGTTGCTGCAGAAATAAATGCTGAACTATCCTTCTTTTCATAGACCCCCAAAAAGCTTAAATTTCTTTTGAGTTGATTGCTTAGTGTGCTAATATACTTTTTTGACACATTTATTAGGTCTTCTATCAAGTGTGTTTCCACTTGTACTTCTCACTTTTTTTCACAGCCAATGATCAAAAGGGGCATTTGTCCAGCCAATGGAGAAGTCGGTTTCTCCATTGCTCTTTACATAGGAATGCAGACTCCACCTTGGGTCCTCCTGTCTTCTACACATGTGGGGGTGCTTCAAACATAGCATGAGACACCACTCTAGACTTCAAGCATTCCTTGTTTACTCATATCAGCTTCCCATTTGAGTTTACACTTTCCTTGGTCGAATTCCAGTCCCACTGCACTGTAATCAGGAAGGCAGGTACCTGATATTCTCTTCAAGTAGTTCGGTGTGCAAACAGTTGTTGATATCAAATAGAATTTTTGGCTCACATTGCCAATTCAAGAATCCACATTTCATTTATTTTCCGATGAGGGTAGTGCACTGGTGAACTAGAAAGATTAAGAAACTTTCAAAACAGGCATTCTCTTTCCTACGTTTGTCCAATGGGGCATTGAAAGCTCTCTCTTCCTGGCAAAAAAAAAGAAAAAAGCCTCATATTAGTTATAATTGTTGAGCTTTGCAATCACTGACTGGTTAACCACCTCTCTTACTAATTTTTTTCAAGAAGGGTCAGGGATGTCAATGCCCTGTCTGTATCAAGCCAGCATTTTCCCCCAGATTGGGATATTCTCTATACCCGAGTCCAGTTTATGATGGCTTACCACTCTATACCACTACATCCCTTCCTCTCCTTCTTTGTACATTATCTTTCTCTGAAAGAAATATCTGTCCAGGGTCAGTCCTTTTAGATGACGTTTGTCTTAACAACTCCCGAAAGCCTCACAATCCTGTCTCCTACAGGAACCTTGCTGGCTGGATTTGGGAATTGATAGCTTGGGTATGTATAGATGTGTCTTCATTTGGGGCCCGTTTCACAGAGTATGCCATGGCGCCCAAAACATTCTGTGCTGGATCAATGTTAGAAAGAAGCTCTAGTGATGTGGATTGGTCCCACACAGCTATTGAAAGGAACTTCTGGCTATAGTTGAGAGTCATACTGGTGTGGAACTTGCAAATAGAGATTTTCCTGCCACAGAGGAAACTGCACTCTTATTAAAAACAATGAAGTGATCTTTCCCAAGGGTGTGCTTATGTATTGCCTGCTTTCTGTGCCTTACTGATATTGCATTACTGTTTAAATGTAACTTTTTGCCTTATGCTTATTAATAAGATTGCTATCTTCTCCTGAGGTTTTTATTCCTTCACCTTTTCCCCTTTTTCTAGCTTCCTTCTCGTCACTGTAAATGTGCATGTTGTTCTGGATATATTCTGTTCACTTGCTTCATCTGTCCTTTCTTGAGACTTTAGATTTTTTCATTCTTGGTTTTCCTCTTGATATTTCCTGCCAATAAGGAGGCTGCTACTTTCATGCTGGGAGACCTTATATTAGTTCCTGAGTAGTCATGATGTTTTTACATTCTAATCATTGTTGCCACTGGTAAGATAAATATTGTTTTCCATGTTGTATCACATCATCCTCAATAATAAAAGCTTAAACCTCCTCTCTGCTGAATGAAGGAAATCTCAATTTGGGGTTTTACTCCTGAATATAAAGCCAAATAATATCAACATACAAGAATATTGGGAACAGAATATCAAGGTCCAAATTATTGAAAAGTAAGAGAAAGTAGTACTTACTAACTGTTCTCTATCAAAGACATCTTACCATGAAGAAGGAACATTCAAGCGGTCATCAAAAAAGTGTTAGACCTGGCATTCTTGGCATAGTCTCCCCTGTCTTTCTGGTCTGCTTCCAATGTTGAGCCCATGTGTTGGACTTTGTTTTTGCTGGTTTTTGGTATTTTGAGCACTTTACAACTCCTGACCAGTGTTAAAGTGCAAGTGCTCTCTGTGCAAACTGTATGCGTAATTGGCTTTTCCATAATCAGCATATTTGATTTACAACTAAGTCCTGCAGCACTGATTGTGCTACCCACACGAGTAGCCCTGTAAACATGGCTCAGACCTGCTGCTGCAGGGTCTATGTGTGCAATTGTAAACTGTTAATACAACCTGGCAAGTGTACCCACTTGACAGGCCCAAACCTTCCCTTTTTGTACATGTAAGGGGCCCCTTAAGTTAAGCCATAAGAAGCCCCATGGGTAGGGTGCAGTGTACGTTAAAGGTAGGACATGTACTGATGTGTTTTACATATCCTGACAGTGAAATACTCCCAAATTTGTTTTTCACTGTTGCAGGGCCTATCGCTCTCATAAGTTAACATGGGGACTGCCTTTTAACATCTTTTAAGTGCAGTTTCCCATTGGGAGCAGATAGGAGTGTGGAGTTTGCGGTCTCTAACCTCACAATTTAACAATACATATTTTGGTGAAGCTAAATTTTAGATTGTCCGTTTGAAAATGCCACTTTTAGAAAGTGGGCATTTTCTTGCTTAACCATTGTGTGCCTCTGGCTGCTTCTATATTCCACTTCTGGGTCAGACTCACAGTTGGGCTGTTGTCAATTCCCTCTAGACAGTGACACAAAGGGAGCTGGGGTGTAGCCTGCATATTCTGATGAGTCTCCTGGGCTAGAGTGGGGAGGAAGGAGCTGACACTTACACCTAAAAGAGCTGTGCCTGTCCTCACACAGTACATTCTCCAACCCCCTGGTGCATGTCTGGGTCCATGCCTGGGTAAGGGAGGATCTTGTCAACAATAGAGACTTACCTTTGAAGTTGGCCTACTTCAAAGGCGGAAAGGGGTATATGTAGTGAACCTAAAACCCCAGACTTTTTGATTACTTCTGAATCAAGGGGAAACTCTGCCAAGGAGAAGATCTGAAGAGCTGGAGGAGGAGTACTGCCTTTTTGGTGTGTCTGCTTTGTTGGGTTGGCCTGCAGTTGCTGCTTCTGCCTTAAAGAGGGCAAACACTGGTATTTGCTGTGTATCCTGCTTGTGAAGTTCCTCCAAGGGCCTGGACTGAGCTTGCCTCCTGTTAATAAGTCTCAGGTACAAGAAAGACTTCAACTACCAGCCTCTGGGTTCACTTGTCGTGCACTATAACTTAGAAGGAGGTGCCTACTCCAGTTTCGGGGCCTCGGGCATGAAAGCTGGCAAAAAAACAAGAAAAACGAAGAGTACCGACTTCAGATGATGCCTGAACTGATGCTGCTGCCGGAACCCGCAATGCCATCTGCAACTGAAGTTGTAGTGATTGCTGGAGAGCGACAACCCTGACTGACCATACAGGCCCGACGCTGCCACAGCCTCACTGAAGTCCACAACTTCATCATTCCCGAAGTGCTGTGTAACTGACATCCATGACACCCAACTACACCGCGGAACCTGCAGCCTCATGGCATGACCGCAACCCTGTGACGTCGTCCCACTGCGTTTTTACCACCAAACATCGACCCTGCTGGAGTGTAAGGAACCAACCCTACACACCAAGGCCACCTCATCTCAACCGTTCCGCAGCAAGGACCTGACGCCTCGCACAGATGCCTCCACTCTTCAGCTCTGTATCACCAGAACCAACACTGCGCCGAATTCAGCAGCGCTTCGATTACCTCTCCGTGCCACAGCTTGTTTCCTCATTTTTACAAGGTATTGTATCTGGGGGTCCATGCGACTCCGTGACCGGTGCCATTGGTGTCAGATTGTTGGGAACTACACTATCATGTTGCCATGATAACACCAATTTAAAGCATTTATGTTTCTAAGCGCTATATTCAAGTTTAATTCTTTTTAAAATCATATCTTTGCTTGTGTATATTGGATATTTGTAATGTCGGTCTTGTTTTACTTAGAACAATATGGGCAATGTTTCTAAACTGGTGTTCAGTGATGTTTTGGTGTTTTCACTGTGTTATTGTCTGTGTTGGTATAAATACTTTACACCTTGCCTTTGAGATAAATCTGCCTACTTGTGCCAAGCTACCAGGAGGTGAGCAGGGGTTATCCTAGGTGTGTATCTCCATTACCCTTCCCAGAGTGAGGGTCCCTGCTTGGACAGAGTGCCATCTGACTGCCAACCAAAAACCCCATTTCTAACAACAGGTCTCATAGGGGCTCTAAAAATATGACCAATGATCATGAATAGATCTCCGGAAACCCATACAGGACATGAAGGTCTCAGGCACTAAGAAGATGTTTTGCAGCATCGCACAAAACATTCAAGCGGAATGGCAAACACTTTACCATCTATGATGCACTCCCGAAATACATTTGTAACTTTTCTAGGAAGGTGCAAACTCCATACAGTGCACAAAGCCTTTGCTTGGCCATCCCTTGGATTCAGGTATTGACAAGAGATTGAGGGGGTTGAGGTTAAGGTTACCCTACTGTTAGTTATTTTCGGTAGATTAGATCAGATAGAAAATTTAAGGAGTGATTTGCAGAAGTGGCTTTTTTATGCCATATTATTAGCTAGGAGAGAAATCTGTTGGAAATGGGTTGGTAAGGGCATCTCATCTTATAAAGAGTGGTTGGACCAAATAATATATGTTTATAAAATGGATACGGTAATGGGGAATACTAAGTCAAGGAAATTTTGGATGCCCTTTAAAACTTGGTTGGAGGAACACATGGCGAACATATGAAATTAGTCCGATGATTATCCTTCCTTCGTGTCTTGCATGGCCATAAATTAGAGTGACGGCCAGGTTGAGAGAGAAAGAAGGAGTCTCCCTCCCCGGGAGGAAGGTCAGTCACAAGAGTGAAAATGACCTGGTGACTGGGATGAATGAGGACCAAAAAATGAAGAAAAAAAAAAAAGAGATTCATAGATACATTTTCCAAATATATTTCCACATTTATTGAAACCAACTAGACCCAACAATTAGCCATTGTTTCAGAACACTAAGGCCCATATTGATATAATTTTTTTACGTTAATTCAGCGCAAGCTAACTCCATATTTATACTTTGGCGCTAGATACGTCTAGCGCCAAAGTTATGAAGTTAACATCATTTTCTGGACAAGAAAACCTACCTTGCGTCAATGAGATGCAAGGTAGGCATTCCCATCCAGAAAAGGACGATATGGCCTTTGTGCCACATTTACCCCCCATGCCAAAATCCAGCACGGGGATGGGGGCCTTAAATAATGGCGGTAAGCTTGCTTAATGCCTGAGTATGGGCAGGCGTAAGGGGACCTGTAGGCATATTTCCATTGTCAGAGACCAGGCCCCAGGGACACCTCCACCCACCTCCACCCACTCCAGGAGGACACCTAAGGATGGGGGAACCCATCCCAGGTTACTCCAAAACTGCTCGGGCCCTGACTTGGGGCCCCCTGCACAGCACTTGCCCCAATGGCCATTCCCCGAGGACATTTGTCTCTGAACAGTGTAGTGCCAAAATTCGGCGCACAAGCCCTGGTTTCCCCTACACCTCGCCAGCCCTGTTAGCGTCGTTTCCAAGGACCCTGACAGGGCATTAGCGCTGGCTAGCACCATTCCATAAATATGGCGCCCAGCCGGCATCTTGGAATGGCTCTAGCCGACTTCATACTTTTTCACGCAAAACGGTGGTAATGCAGTTTTCCGTGAAAAAGTATAAATCTGCCCCTACGAACATTTTTCCTGGACATTTTTGCAGTATCTAACTTATACCTGCTTTATTAGTTTCATAATTATATTTCATTTGCCTTTAAGTCTTATATCTGTTTGACATTGTATTGTACTACGTAATAAAGTTATAATCGCTGACCTTGGCCTAAACTGAATAAGAGTTTACTGTAATTTATAACAACTTCGACTTGCCCCGCCTGTAAATAAAAAGATACTTGTTTCTATAGCAGCTTGGATCCATCACAGTACACCCCTTTTGTAGACATTGTCTACTTCCAAAAACATTCTTACTGATATACAGGCCTAATATTTTAACTGCAAGTCATTTTAGGTGAGGTAATCCAAGACAAGGTTTGTGTTCCTATTTCCATTGTGAATTTTATTTTGTTTTACAGTATCGCTTCTATGCTGTATATTTTAATTGAAGCTTGAAGTTCAATTCTCCGTGAAACAGAGTGAAAATGGGTTTATTTAAAATGCTAAAGTGTAAGGCCACAATTTAGTGTTGTCAACTTTGTCCCCAAACTCGTCCTAGGAACGTACATACAACTCTCTCCCTAGACTCCACTTGATTAGCCAATGTGACACTCATATTAGTAACATGAAACACAACCATGAAAATGTTTTTAATCACAGTAACAATCAGAGAGGAGAGTGTTATGATAATTTGGCTTAATTGCATACATAAGAGTATGCTGTAAAAAAACAAACTTACATTTGAGAAGTGATGAATATTCCATGCTGATTATTTTGAAATTAACCAGAAGCAATTGTTTCCATCCTGGAGACAGCAGCAAGTATAATGATCATTCTTCAGGAGAAAATTATTGTCAACTATAGATGTCTGTACTACGTGACATTATTAACTCCTAGTGTGCGCAGGATAGCTTGAAGCCCTCCGCACACATTATGTGTGTGTGCTAAGGACAGCTCAAAGCAGTCCTACAACAAAATAATGGGAGATCTCTGGCGCTCCCCGGTGGGCCCCTCCTCAATATGGCTTCACCCAGGGATGACAGCAGAAGTACTTCGCTGTCACCCCTGCACCCTTCCCTGGTGACCTGATGATGTTGGTGTGCATGCCATGTGACAGCTTCATCAGAGCAAGCGCTGGAAGCCATTTGCTTCCAGTGCTGTGGAGAGAAGGAGGGAAGTTTTCCTCCTGAGAGGAGAAAATGCACGGCGGGAAAGGATTCCTGGCTTCATTCACCAGAGTGAGTTAGTGGGTTTCATACCTCCGGCCACCAACTGTTCTTCTGAATGGGGCTGCTAGTCCCAAAGAGCAGGATCTCGGTTTTATCACCATTCATCTTAAGAAAGTTATTTTTCATCCAACTACTGATCTCCAATATACAGGACGGGGTCACCTTTACTGTAGATTGAACAGAGTGAGGCTCAGGGACGAACCCTGCGGCACCCAGCATGTCAGCTGCTCAGTTATTGGTTCCGGGTACCTCGAGTTCCTGGAAAACCCACAAACTCTATATATCCCAAAAGCAGATGGGTCAATCAAATGTAATGGTTTATTTATTTTGTAAATCAGCCATCAAAATGAAAAGTTACAAATTGAAACATTGTCACAAATGGCATTTTTCCTGCTAACCTTCAATTTTATTTTTATTTCAACACTTATTTTCTTTGAGAAAACCTTCCTCAATGCACAATATGGTCTAGATTTCAGAAATGTATAGCTTTCTTGGATTCACCATGAGTTTCACACCTGTTTCACCCTGCATGCAGTCTAAATATGGTAGATGCATTCGCCAAACTCTAAATAAGGCTCTTTGTCCGCATTTGCACCACTACAAATCCCATATTCAAGGACATCAATGCAGGTACACTGTCATTAGCCATATAAGCTGCTTTAAATGAGTGATTGCAGTCATCCTCTGTAATTAGGTTACATTTTGCAAGGTACTGAACAACTGCTAAAGTGAATATAGAGCGGAAGTTGACAGCAATATAGTGTGTCAAGAGGCAGGGAGCTCCTAAGTTGCATATCTTGAGCTGGTCTCTTCATCTCTCACTGTAGTGAAATGAGAGAAACTGTCATTTGAACACAGAGAATGGAAAAGTTTGGATTAAAAACTCTTCCTTTGGGGAATCTCTCCTAGTGATGTAGGTCAACATTCGCATCAGAATATTCTGTATTCACTGTGATACCTGTCAGCCTGGCATTACGGCAGATGTCAAGAGTCAGTGAAATTGGTCACGGATGGATCATCCCTGGCTCAAGCTTCACCTACCGAGTAGTGGTCAGAGGTGATAAGAGAGGACAGAAATAAGCTCTGAATTGTACAGAATCACAGACAAGGAGAGCAGGCATTAAACTTTGAGATCATGTTGAAGGCTCAGGCGGATGAAGAGGTGTATACTACTCACATTTACAAAAGGTACCCTTGAACCGAAGACCAATTGGAGTAGAGGGACTCTAGCATATATGTATTCTTTTTCTGTGTAAATGCTCACCCTCTCTAATAATGTTGTGCTTCATCATTGGGGATCATCCTGGTCCCTATAAACAAGAATGGTGATGATCTTGGTGGATGGAGCACTTTTGATATTTATCCTTCGGGTACAAACATAGTGAATAAAATACCCAAGGTTTACCCCAGTTTTCCTTTATTTTGAGTGTCCCATGTATGATTAAAAAAGATGTGGAAGCCCATGGACATAACTATCTATGCCTCCCAATATTTGCAATATGTTTTAGATGTTACATAAGGCCACTAAGGGTCCCTTAATATTGTTTTAATAAAGTCCTATCCCAACCAGTATGTTTGTGGGAGTAAGTGTAAAAAATGCAGGCTTTCTTATCCCAGAATACTTGTTGCACCCAATAGTGCCTGCAAATGAAATCAGCATATGCACATTTTCAGTATAATTCCACTCATTTAATTTACCTCCTTGTTACATCCCGTATGAAACAAGGATGAGTGCAATACTGAGCTATTAAAGACTTTAATGGCTACTCTATTGTGTAAATGTGTAAAGCAGGCAAATGCCATGAGTTCAAAGACATTTAAAATATGCATATGTTGATGGCATTGGCTTAAAGTAGTACACTACTCTACAGTGACCTCCCTAGCAGTGATTAACAGTCATAGAGAGCTTGCGGCTCAGGAAAGAAGCAGCAGCACATGCTGGCCTCTGTAGGCCAATAGCAATATGGAAACTGTGAAAGGGTATAGTGACAAATATGACAGCATACAAGATTGAGAAAATAATCAAACATTGGATGACTTGTCCAGCAAAGAAGGAAAATCTCTGGCTTGAGTAATGGGGAAGAGGTAAACATAAAAGTGTCAAATTTGAGAAGCAATTTAGAATAAGTATGGGATAAAATATGTATGAAACTAGAACATTAGAACACCACCACATATACCTTTTTAGTAAGAAGTATGCTAGTTAGGCCACACAACTGCTTCTCCGCTTTCAATTCGCTAACTTGTACTCTTTGATCATTCAATCTTCTTAATAAGCTTCAGAACTGAGTCAGTAATATTATGGAAAAGGAGAAATCCGACTCGCTTAAGAGCCAGTTTGTAATTGCTGGCAGACCCTGAGCAGTTGACAGTTTTTTGGATGTTCTCAAAGAATCTCTGGAACTTAATGAAGGAATGTTATGTGTATCACATGCAAAGCCTATAAATCCTACATTAAGAGGGGTGCTGATCTCATAAACTGCAAAGAAATGGAAGCAAGAGAGCACAAAAATAATTATGATGAGAACCAGATCAACCACTGGTTGCCATAGACACCACTAAGTGTAAGAAATAAGCCATGGAAAAGATATGTGAAGAAACCAGACAGATTTCCGTGCAGTGGGAAATTACACAGCAGTCTACCAGAGGGAATTTTGGGAAGGCAACAATGTAAGCAAATTCCTTGAGGTGACCGCAAAATTGTGTAGAGCCCAGAACCATATATGAAAATTGCACATAACAGTGAGACAGGAGAATTACTACAGGCCACAAATAAACTACTGCCATTCTCCTGAAATATTACCAACAGCTGTACAGGAAAATTTAAATAAGGGGAGAGTATTTTTTTCAAGACATCTGGATAAGACTAAGCTTGACCAATAATGGAAAATAACTGTATAGCCCCTATCAATTAGTGGCTAATTTTTGTGGGAAGATGGCTTCCAAAAGAGTTATTGAAAATTTTCACGATGGAATTATCTCTGAAGATGAAAAATCTAATTAATGCATTGTTAATCGGAGTTGCATAATATATCATGGGCCTCTCGTATAATCTTTGAATCATGAGAATCCATGAGCAGGCTTAGGTATAAATCATATTAGATGAATGCCTAGGAAAATTCTAGAGAAATTATTCAAAACTATTTTGCACAAAATGTAACTTTATCGTGATAGTCGACTTGAGGAAATTTTACTGGAAAATAACTTTCAAAAAGGGTACTTTGTGCTACCTGAAAAGAAAGTGGTTTACAACCAGTTTGTCTGCCAGTCCCATTTCAGAAGCCCACAAATATTGTTGGACTAATCTAATGAGCCTGCTCCCAGAGGACAATGGCTTGGCCTCTAGGCCCATGAAGGTAGAGGTGTTGTCAGCAACTGGCCACTTAATTGTAAAGGGACAAGCTGTGGCAAATGGGTTGTCAGAAACACCTACCATTTATGCTCATGGCCATTCAGATTTTCTGGATCTATCTCCAACAGGAGGGAAAACAAGTGTTGATTGTCTGATTTTTATAATTTTAGCTTAATAGATTATGCCTCATTAGAAGGAGAATCCGATTCTGTTATTTTCCTGACAGGTTGTCTCTATGAATCTTATTCTTAGTGAGGAATGGGTTGAGTTGATCACAATTGAAATAGACATCTGCCAGCAGTGTATTAACGGACCTCTAGGGAGCTGCATTATAAGTTATGCAAACATAAAATTAGGCTCAACTAAACATAGGTCGCCAGAATCCAGCTGCACATTAATTATGTATTACTTATTTATCTGCAACCTCAAACAGCACATTGACGAATATAATTATTGAAGAGTTATCCAAAATAAAGGTTATTGGGAGCAAAAGCTGACACCATATTAAGTATCATTGTTGCTGCAATCTTGACACCAAACCTATAAATTTGCGGACACAATATCCCTTGAGATACCACAGATATGTGCTTCTTCGAAAAAGGGTGAGATTTATGACCCAGATTTACATACACTTTGCATCATACTTTCATTACTGTTTCAACACAAACCCAATAGAAAGTATCACAACAGGGACACAACAACAACAGTCACACAGCTAACATCTACTGTATCCATCCCCAGGTAACCCTGCCGCTGACAACATGCAGAGGATGCCAGGATCAGACAGCACTCTCCAGGATGAAGGCCCCACTGGATGTCTGGATGAGGGCGACTTGCCTGGGCCATCTGGGGCCACTGGACAGTCCACCAACGCCACACCCACCCTGGACACACTGGAAGATCCTACCCATGTGGCAACAACACCACAGCCAGACCCTAAACCCCAAAGCTGTGCCCCAGGTACCCATCAATCAGAGATGTGCCCCATAGTACAGCAGCCAGAGTCAAGGCCACCCACCCCAGACAATGACTGGCCAGCTACTACTGGGAGTGGGCATACTGTGCCAGGGGCAAAGGCACAGGGGGTCAGGGTTAGTGGGAGGGGAACTGTGATCCAAGGGTCGGGACAGCCACACCAACTGACTGCCCAGGAGGGCCTCAACCAGGTCCTGGGTGTATACCAGCATACCCAGGACACAGTAGCCCAGAGCCTTGCCACCAGGCAGGAGACCTAGCGGCTGCAGGGGCAATACAATCAGGAGGCCATGCAACAGTGGCAGGCCCACAATACTAGCACTGCCTCCTTAGCAGGGGTGCTCAAGGACCTGACCACTGTCATGCGTTAGTCCACCACCCACCAGCGGGCCCCTACCACTGGCCACATCCCATCACAGCCCTCCACGTAAGCGGCAGCCAGTGGCACAGAGGTCCTGCCACAGGACTCGCAGGACATCAGCACCCTTACTTCTGTAGCTGAGGAACCCTCATGCAAGTGAAGACGTCCAAGTAGACATCCAGCTAGAGATGATGCCCAGACCATGAGCACCACCAGGAAGTGACCCTCTCCTGAATATTTTCCATTGTGTGTGACACCCTGTCGACTATCCACTCCCATATCTCCGTCTACCCTTGGCCAGCAGACTGTACCCAGAGTACCTACTGCTGGCCTTACCATTCTGATGATTTCCGCAACCATGACCCCACTCATCACCTCTTACACTTCTACATCACAAATAAACGACATTTGAGCACAATCCATGTCTATGTGTTCTTTGCCATGAGTATATATGGAACTACCAATACGTGTACAAGTGGCAACCCATCGCCCAGCACATTAATGGGAGGGTGACAGCGGGGGGAGCAAAATGCCAGGAGATCAATCTTGGAGTTGGCAGTGGCTGGACACGTGTCAATGGAGGCAACAGCCCAGGCAGGGAGCATAGAACACCAAAACATTGTCATTAAAGGAGAGCAAGACAGAGACAACAATCACTGAAGGAGTTACAGATGCCAGCTCCACACAAATGCATTGTAGGAACAGGTATCCAAGGCAGATATGCCAGGCAGGTCCAAAACCATATGGCCAGTACCAGCACACATACCAACGCAATGGTTCCACCCTCAAAGCACCCAGCACCAGACCTGGCCCCATGCCCACTGCCACCAACAACAATGTTTCACTACCACCCAATGTTGCCTCCCAGGATGGATGCTGCACAAATGCAGCAACTCTGTGTTGCACACACATAGCACTTGAACAGGCAACTTAAGGAACATGTGCGACAGCACAAAACCTGCCTGACCATAGGCCTGATCTGTACACTGTGACTACCTCAGTCATGGCCACATGGGACACGCCCCCAACTCACCCAGAGTCAGAGCTACAAACCAATACCATCAGTGATCACAGACAACAGGTGGCATCAGGGACCAGGCAGACAGTTGTAGACGACACATACCACACAGTTTGCACATACCTGCATCTCAGCCGAAGTAATGTTAATTCAGCTCCGCTCTTCATCAGCCACTGGCACAGTTACCCCCTCCTCTGTATCCAGAAATGGAATGTGATGCCTCAGGACCAGATTGTGCAGCATGCAGCAGGCCACAATGATCTGGCACACCTTCTGTGGGTTGTAGAGCAAGGCATCCCGGGAGACATGCAAACACCGGAACCTGGCCTTCAGAAGGCCGAGGCATCTCTCAATGATCCGTCTGGTATGACCATGGGTCTCATTGTAACAGTCCTCTGTAGCTGAGGTTGGATGCCTCAACGGTGTCAGGAGCCAGGGCAGGTTGGTATAGCCAGAGTCACCTGTGTGCATAGAGGGAAGAGGCATGTCAAGACCGGGAGGGCAATAGGGCAGGGACACAAGGGTGCAGTGAGCTTAGGGCACACATATACAGGGGTACATGCCAATGAGTCAAGCCCGGTCCCTCTGGAGTGGTGCCATCATGTGTGGGACGCTGCTGTTCCGCAGGATGTAGGAATCATGTACAGAGCCTGGGTACTTCGCCATCACCTGGGAGATGTACTTGTCCGTGAGACAAACCACCTGCACATTGACCGAATGAAAGTTTTTACGGTTTCTGTACACCTGTTCATTCCTCCTGGGTGGCACCAGGGCAATGTGGGTGCCTTCAACGGCCCCAATGACATGTGGGACATGTGCCACAGCGTGGAACGCAGCCTTGACAGTGGGCAAATCGCCACTTTGGGGAAACCGGATGTAGCTGGCCATATGTTTTATCAGGGCACACAGTACAACCCTCAGGACGTTACTGAACATGGGCTGTGACATCCCACTTGAGAGGCCCACTGTGACCTGGAAGGAGCCTAAGGCAAGGTAGTGGAGGAATGACAACACCTGCACTGTGGGAGGGATGGCATTGGGATTGCGAATGGCAGGCAACAGATCCAGCTCCAACTGGGCCGCTAGTTTCATTATGGCCACACAGTTCAGGCGATAGGTCTGGATGATGTGACGCTCCTTCAGGGTGGCAAGGTCTACTAGGGGCCTGTACACCGGTGCATTCCTCATCCTCAACTCTGCATAGTACCTGGGAACAGGGGAGAGGTGGTAACATGTTGTGCAGCATAGACGTATGATGCACTAAATTTCAAACACATCACACATACTAAATGTAAAATGGTTGCCGCCTGTCTGCATGCATGGGACAGGTGGAAGTGAAATCATCCCCCTGGGGTAACACGTCATGGCGGTAGTAGTAAGTCACGACCGCCATGCTTCTCAACATTGGCTCACACGGTTGCCAATGGGAGGCATGAGCCAATGGTGATCGCCGCTGGTGGTGACGGTGAAGTCCGCGGCGGACGTGACCACCATTTCATGTGGTGATGCTCACTTCACTCCTGAACCACATGCACTGAAGACCTCCACTGGGTGTGCTGCTGTGTACTGACTCTGGTAGCCAAGATGCCGCATCCTGCAGGAAACAGGGCCCCAGCCTTCAACCAGAAAGATTTGGGACGGCTTGTGGACGGGGTCCTGCCACTGTATGGACAGTTGTATGTGACACCAGAGCAGTAAGTGAGTCCACTGTCATAGTCCTGTATGTGAGTTGTGCACATGGGGATGGGGGCCTTGGTAGGTGGCAGGATGAATGGGGCATGGGTGAAGGGCCGAGGGCTATGTTGGCTGACAATGTCTGGGTGTGAAACTCTGATGTGTGCTGTCCACTACTGTCCCAGGAATGCCACCCAACATAACCATGTTCCTCTGTCTATGTCACCCATGCAGGTCAGAGCCCATGAGAAAAAGGGGATTTGGCGTGCCGTTGCCAAGCAAGTGCAGACCCTGGGGGTCCATGCCCAGCAGAACACCCACTGCAGAAAGCAGTGGAGGACCTGAGACACTGGGGCCGCGGAGGCCCAGCTGGGGACATCGTCCCAATGAGGGAGGGGTGCCCACCGGACTCTGACCCCCCTAATGGCCTGCATATTGGCAGTGGCCAATCCTGAGGTGGATGAGTGCTTGAGGGCAGCACAGCAGCCACATGGGTGTAAGTACTCACTCTAACTTGTGACATGTGTTGACATGGTGGCTCTGGGTGAGTACCATTGGGTAGCTGCAGTGTGGATGCTAGATACCCTGATGTCTACTATGGGTTCTGTCCATAGTGGCAGGATTGACATCACAGATGTAAGCAATGCTAAGCAGTCAGTGGTAGTGGGGTAGACACCTTCAATGAGAAACTCTGTGGCCACCTACTTGATAGATCTGCTTGCCAGCACATGGCAACTGGATATTCAGAGCTGATGTGTCAGGGCACTGTGATTGGTCCTGGCCAACCACTTTGCCAGGGGTATATCAATGACCTCAATCTGCTGGCAGGCACTGCATGTATGGTGGGGTGGGTGCACCAAGTGGTGACAGTGCTTCTTGACAATAGCCAAGGAGGCCTGCCAACTAGCGATGCAGGACCCTGTTGGGTGTCAAGTCCTTTGCATGCTTGTCTCAACTGCCATGGGTAGTGGACAGGTAATGGACAGGGTGTGGTGGGTATGATACTCCCTATGTAAATGTTTGCATCAGTCAGACCATCAGCGGTTGACATGTGCATTGTTGTGGTTTCCCCCATGGTGTTCCCAAGTTGTAGGATGTTCAGAGGTGGACATAAGGTATCATGGCATGGCATTAAATGCAGCTGTGCTACCCTGTGTGACTGTTGTGCTGGCATTGACCAATTGCACCCTGTCTCTCTCTCTCTCTCCCTTCCTGTCCTCCTCTGTCTTTGTGTGCATCAGCATCATCTGGTGAAGGAGAAGGGGCATCAGTGAGTGGGGAAGCTGCAGCCCTCGGGACCCCGGAGGCTGACACCAGCGGAGCCGAGGGGATCAGTGGGACAGAGGGTGAGGGGTGTGCCACATGGGAGACCGGATTGACCACTTCTTCATAAGATTCTTCCTACAATGGTGGCTGCCTGGCGGTGGCAGACCCATCTGCAACCACCCCAGCACCAGCCTTGTCAGCCACCCCCTTACCAGCACCACCTTCCCTGTAGCTCCCCACCCAGTTGCCCGTGCCCATTCACCCAAGAGGGTGGGCATCTCCTTTGCCTCAGGCACCTCTGCCCATGCCCCAGTCAGCCCTGCTGCCCTCAATGAGGAGGCTATTGACCTGAGGTCCATCTCTGTGGGGCAGACAACTATTGTGAATGCCATCCAGGGATTGGCATCCCAGATGCAACAGTTCAATGCGTTCCTGGAAGGCATTCGCAGTGCTTTGTCTGGCCTACAGAGATCGTTTCAGGCTCTGGCCTCCTACTTGATGGCAGCCAGTGTCCCTTCTTCTTCCGTCCCCCCTCCTGCTACCTGTTCCCTATCCCACCTCCCTCTCCCCTCACCCATCCAAGGCACACCTGCTGATCCACATCAACAGACACAGTATGCAAGGACAAACATAAGCACCACAGACTCCACCATGCACACACTCAACACACACATGCAGACATGTCAACATCCACACCCTGCACTGACTCCCCAACCACATCCCCCCTCTAAGTTGACACAACACTCACTCCTGCATCAGCATCACATCAGTCACTGTTCCTACCACATGTGCCCTCACTGCCACCATCACCACATCTTCTGACCCCCATTCATGCACCCCATACACCACTGGTGCATACACCACAACTATCATCACACCACATGCAGCTCATCCACCTGCAGACACCACCCCAACATACACTCCCCCCTGCCATCTCCCTGCAAATCCTCCCTACCTCCTACCAGTACATCTCAACGCACACACTCACCCACCCAAAAGTCCCCGAGCACATACATTTCATCCACTCATGCACCTGCACCCATGGCATATCCAGGTACACACCTCACAACCAAATAAAGGTCTTTTCAGTCACCTCCCATATGTTCCCAAAAAACATATCCTCTGTGAGTTTTCCCTGTTCCCCACCACTGACCCAGTCCCTGTTCCCCCCAAGCACCCTCCTACACATCCTCTACCCCAGCTTTCTGTATCCCAGTCTGCCACTGTCCCTGCCCCTCCACCACCTGCCACTTCCGCCCATCACAGCCACAGCCACTGCTCCTGCTGCCAAACCCAAGCCCAAGCTCACTCCCTTCTCTTCCCAGGCCAAGCCGAAACCCCCTTGCTAAGCCCCCTATCCAAGGGCAAGCCCAGGGACCCCATCTAAGGGCACCCTTAAGGGTGCCACCCTCCAGGCCAAGACAGAAGGACCCCCCTCGAAGCACAAGGACCCCCCACTCCCCTCTCACCCTTGAGGTGCCTGCATTTCCCATTGATGCCTCTGCCCTGTGGTGGTCTACACTTTACATTCAGGAGTCAAGTTGGGACATCTTCTTGTGCCCAGTGTGCTCGGAGCACTATGGATTTTGGACTGGACCTTGGGCCTATATGTACATTTGTTATTGCACAATTTTGCAATATATGGTATTCATGCGGCACTACACCGTTGGTGTCATTGTTACCTACCTAGCCCTTGCTTTCATTCACCATGTATGTGTGGTGGTTGTGGGCATTGGTGTGTGTTGGTACGGGTGTTTGTTTGCGTGTGCGTGTGGGCATGGCTTCCCGTGTTGTGTATGTGTTATGTGTGTGTCGTTCCCTCCAGTCTGTACTAGACTGGTGTACTTACAGTTGGTGTTGTGGTCTCCAGCGCTGATCTGCGAGTTGCAAGGCCAGGTAGAAGATTGGAAGGAGTCGCAAGTTGCGTGCCATGACTCCTACGGACATGCCTGTGTTCCTTAAGGTAAGTGTTCTCATTATATTGTTTGTTTCTGTCATGCTTTTGGTAGCTGTGGTTCCGCCCCAGAAATCCTGGCGGTGTGCAACCTTATAATATGGTTATGGGATGCTGCCTGACTGCCAGGCTTGAGATGGCTGCTGCCTGGAGGGCAAGCCCTTCTGCTGTGTCCGGCCGAAAGGTGACTTGGCTGTGTTCTGCAGGTACCTTTCTAGGACTTGTAATATGGCGGCCTTCACTGCTGGACCTGTGACGTTGTGGCTGCCAACTCCACCGCAATGGTATGCTGAGCGCCAAACTCAAAATAAGGGCCTCAATTTGGAACTTAGACAACTTCAGCTCTATATAAGAAACTGCTCTACATTCAGGTAACTAGAAATATACTTTAAAAACTTTGTTCAGAAGTGTCAGTAGGTGCACTACTGTTGGTAAATATATTCCATTAAACATTTAGTAAATGAAAGCTGTCTGTAGAGGTCCATGTTAATCAATTTAGGTTTTGGGTGGAAGACTTTAGAATGTGGAGAGATATTACCAAGTATAGGATGGAGTGTTAAAAAAGAAATGCTCAATCTGTATGTATTTGTATGTAAAAGAGGCAGTGTTTTTTTAAAATATAAAAGAAAGCATCTGAAATCTGTTAAAACAAGGACTATGGTTTTTATTAACCTTTCTGTGGACAGATTTTATCCCTGTGAGATGTTTGAGTAGAGATACTGCCATTCCTAGAATAAAACACTGTGCCACTGTTAGGAAAGGTATGTGAAGAGGAATGTGTTACTTTACGAATTGTTATGGAACCGTTTCAATGCATGTCCTAATTTAATTGTAGATAAAAATGCAGTGTTTGAGGCTGTGTAGTTTGTTAACAGATAGGAACATGAAGTTAGTGGTGCAGTACATACAAATATGTGATTGTGAGTGAAAAATTTAGAAATCTTCTGAGAATGTAGTGATATATCCTTGTTATCAATTAGTGATCAGAATGTAACTTTATCTCTTTTGATTATTTTATATTTCTTAGGTAGAAAATGGAAAATAGAAGCTCTGAAAAACAGAAGTATTATGTTACACAATATATGTAGGTGTAAAACAAAAATTGTATAGTTTGAAAGAAAGATGAAAAAGTAACCGTGTAGAAAGTCAGGAAAAAAATAATTGCACAACGGATATTATTCTTACTGCCTTAGGTGACATTTATAACCTTGAAGAAGTTTGATATGTGTAGCACTACTATAGTTGTTTTGATGACAAAAAGATCTACTTTTTTAAGCAGAGAAAAGGTGCTTTATATATATGAGCAGGGTTGTTGTCTGCTGGAGCATTGAGTACCTGGGCAGGCACAGTGTCACCAGGTTCAAAATATGTGGATGCCCCTGAGGAGTTATGCAACTCTGCAGCATGGGTTAACTCAGACTGAGCAAAGCATTGAGGGTGCAAAGCCCTCAAATGTTACCACATCCCAGTGGTACTCATGCTGTGTTGGTTGTTCTTGCTGCTCCTGCTGAACTCCGTTTTGTATATTTTACAAACTGGCTAAGATAAAAAAAAATATATAAAGTTTCTTGTTTTTACTGTTGCTGTTGTAGTTTATTAATATTGGTTATGTTTATTATGATGTTAAATTGCTTTAAAAAAATATTTGCAGCTACTATCGATTTCTTTTCTTATTAGCTTTAAAGATTTGAACATTAATATAGTCTCCTGATGCTAACTTAAAGTGACAATCTATTCTTCAAGAATTGTAATTGTTCTTCTACATCTATATATACATATATATATATGTTTAAGGTACTATGGCAAAATGAGTGCTTCCTCCCACTGTAGATTAAAGATTTTTACAAATGGTAGGTTTTGGTCCAGAGGTTAATGCATTGTCATAGTATACTTCGCATTGCTGTCTGCTGGTGGAAAGGGCAGTTCATTTGAACAGCTTAGTATATATGTTCTTTTGAACTGTTTGCCACTGTGGAGAGAAGTTTCAATGCAGAGTTATGTCTTTATGTACACCCTACTTCAGATACCTGTGCCCATAAGTAGGCCTGAGGGGAGTTCACAGAGTTCTGCTACGCAGAACTCCACTAAGTGCTGAAAAATCTCTGCTGCACTACGCAGAGTTCTGCGAGCAGCGGAGTTTGAGTAATATGCAGTGTTTGCACTGATATTCAGTGGCAGGAGTTTCTCCTTTGCTAAAAAATCAGAACAAATCAGCCCAAATGGCATCACACAGAGTGCCAGAGGGCGCTAACTACTTTCTGCCTCTTGAGTAGATTTTCTACCTGAGCGGCAGCTTCTTCAATACGAGTGGCAGCTTTCTCAATGCAGGTGATCACAACCTGCCCTGACCGCCGCCGTTCAGAAATCTCGCTTGCCAACATAGCAATTTCTCTCACTTTTTCTTACCAACTTAACATTGGTGAGCCACCCAAGAGAAAAAACTCTGCTCCGCATCAGTTCGCAGAGATTTTTGTAACACCGCCAGTGGAGAAAAATTCTTCACCCATCCCTACCCATAAGGAGATGTCTGATAGAGAGTTGTGTCCTTACATTCAAATGTGCACACTGGTTGTGCAAGACACAGTTGTCAATATAGAGGATACTTCAATGTACACTCTACTAATGATATTTGCTATCATAAAGAGATTTGCGTAGAGACAGCAGTCTCTACTCACACCATTTTTTGACATTTGTTATTCTGGGGCGATGTCTCAGTTGAGAGGGCAGTGTGTTTTCATAACATAGTCTACATAGTTGTTATAAATTTTTTTATTTATGAACATAAAGGTAATTTCAACAACATACTTCACTTATACTTCTTTCGTAATGGGCAGAGTTGTGTTTACAACGGTAAGCCACTATTCACACCCTAATTTGCACAAGCATTATCAAGAGACACATCACAGGAAAGAGGCCAGTCTCTCTACACACTATGCTATGAAGTTGTCATACAAAAGACTTGTCTCAGAATACAGGGCAGTTTCTCCCCACAGTCTACCATGCATACCTGTAACTTTAAGAATAGGTATGAGTAGAGAGATACATTTTTCTCAAAATCTCCTAGAGACACCCCATACTCTGGCAAGATGTTTTAGCAGAGAGATGACTACCTTCCCAGACAGCACTACATATCACTGTTGTTCTAAGGGGAGGTATGAGAACAGAATTAATTGGTTCACTATACCATACTGTTTATCCAAGTTGCTGTGGGGAGAGGTCTTAGTGTAGAGGACGAATGTTCCCCTCATACTACTGTATATACCTGTCAGGATGGGGAGAGCTGCAAGTGGACAGTGAAATCCATTCCCACGTGCTAATGAACATAGTTATTTCCCTGTGGAGATGTGTCAGTGGGAAGGCTAGTACTTGTTATACTTAGTATGGAATAGTGAGGTTTTACATGTGGCATGAGTACCATATCCTTTCTACTATGCATACTACTGAGCCCGACAAAAGGTGAGAATGAGGAGGCAGTGTCTTTTTACACCCTAATCTATACACTAGATATCTTCATGCAAGGTCTCAGTGGAGAGGCCAGTCTCTCCCCATAGTGTAGTAGTAGGGACTATAAGGGTAACTATTGTGATGAAGGAAAATGCTAAATTTTCTTCTAAAGTGTTTTTATAATCGTGCCACAGTCTTGTGGGATTGAGAATAAAAATATAGAGGGGTAGCGAAAATCTGGTGCATATAAATGATACCTGTTACAACAGGATATGTTCGGTGAAAGTGCAAATTCCATTATAAAAGTACTGTCTCTCAAGATTCTCATGAGCGCAAATCAGCAAACACTGCCTCCTCACAATAGACATGGAGAAACGTGTTCCTGATGCTTGTGAGAGGCTTGTGAGAATCACCAATGCTCTGTATGGGAGCAACATGGCTCTTTTGAGTGTCTCACAAGAGTCATCAAGAAGGATTAAAAAAGGGAACATAGTACAAATAGCATATGTTACAAAAGTACAGGGTATCTCTGAAAATAGCTTTTTAAAGTTACATTTTGAACAAATGTATTTTATGTGATTTTATAACGTTTTTAACTTTTTTGTATTATTTTTTAAAGGGCTAGAACAAAAACAAGAAACTGGGAGTAAAAGAACAACACCTATTTCAAAACAAAGAAGAGCAAAATGTGAATTTTGTTTTAAAAAAACTATTGCCTATGTGGGCATTTATGATCCTGGACAAGCCTGTCACATGCACCCTTGTTTGCCACAGAAAAAAATGTAATCTCCTTGGATAAACCACAAACAAGGGCTTTTTTCAAATATGCCAGGTTGTTTTCTGCTTGGGTGGTGAGCAAATGGACAGACACACTGTCACCAAATTGAAAAGAAATGGAAGCCCCTGAGGAGTTATCAAGCTCTGTAGTACGGGGTAGCTCAGCCAGTGCGAGGTGTTTAGGGTGCACAGCTCTCAAATGTCACCACATGCCAATTGTACTAATGGAATACCACTCATTTTGACTGCTCTCTAAGCTCTTTTTTACATATGCTAGAAATTACATATTTGGCAGACACTTTCTTCCCACCAGACCTCATTTGAAAAACATGCCAGACCAAGGACTCCCTGGGTGGCTGAGATAGTTGACTTGCAGTAACAGGAGTAGGGTTCTCATCTGAATCAGAGGAGACAATGAACAAAGTCAGAGAGCTAAGCAAAAATGTGTAATAAAAAAAATCTTTCTTTGCTAAATAAAAACATCCATATGAACCAATCGCAATCCCTCTTTGGCGTGTCTTTCATTTCCTACTCGTCTTGAGGGTGTCTCACAAGAGACCCCCCCAAGATCGTAAAAAACTGAAAACTTTCTATATCTCAAATGTAACAATACAGCAAATGTTTTACTACTTTTTTAGTTCACAGAACACTTCACATATCTTACTTTCTTCAAAATGACAAAATAAAGTGTTATGAACTTAATTCCAAACGAGCAGATCATGAGACCTGGACAGGAAGTACAGTCTCCTCGTAGTTCACACAGATATAGCACCTGAAAATAGGGACTTAACAAGTTTTAGCACTTTAGGCTCTCAGTAATAAATTCTGCGACTCACACAAGGGTACAAGAACAGTCCAGGACTGTTCTCAGCTCGAGTTACATCTATTTAACATGACATTGACCCTGAGGCATTGTCATAAATGGATGATATCCACCTTATGGACGAAGACCTCATGCAACATAAGCCAGGTAGCCCCATTGTTGTAGGATTTGTTGAATTTAGCTACAAATTCAATAAAAAAAAAAAAAAAATAGCCTTCCTTAGTGTCCTGTTCCTAGGATACTATTATTCAGATGAAGGCAAGAGCCTTGCGCCCCAATTTTTAGAAAAATGCGCACAACCTCTGAATACAATCAAAAAGCTCCAATCTTTATTGTGCTGTTTAGATTTTGGCAAGGCATACATTCCGGATTATGCACAACGCATTAAACCATAATATGACTTAATATACCCTGACTGTACCAGCAAATACTGGACAGTGAAACAAACATGCATTCTCAGAGCATTACAAAAAGACATGCTTGAAACAAAACACCTACATTCAAGGGACAACAAAACACATCTGGTCATCAGAGTAATCGCTGGTGCCATTGGTTTCAACTATGTAACGTTTAATGAGCATGAGACCACCCAATAGCATACAAATAACATTTGTACTCTACAGAAGAACAATGCTTTGCTCCCACTGAGAAAATTCTCACTGCTGTTACTGGCACCAGAAAGGGTTCAGAGATTCAAATAGAATCACCATTAAACACAGACAACTGTGGGGGAAAGTAGCGGATCTGAAGGAAACGCTACCTAATGTCCGTGTTGTACATACACTTTGACAGCAGTGTGTTGGAATACATGTTCCAGGCAACACCCTGGCTGATGAATCAGCCAAATCAGCAGTTGCTACATCTTCTGTTTCTGTAGTAACTCATTCTAGAACGAAATCGGATGATGAAACACTAGCAGCTGTGAAAGCCTCTGCTGACGGCATGCCCTTACCAAAAGCATATCCTGCTAAATATTCCTACTGAATATCATGCCTACATACAGCCCTAGAAGTTATACCAGTGGTGGGTAATTGTGTGAGTCCCAATAAAGACCAATGCCCAGAATTGATGGTGTGGCGGCAACAATATCATTGTTACAATCATGTTACTGGTGTCCAGGTCTCTACAAACTGACCAAGAAGTATGTCCTTTGTAGTGACATCTGCCACAAATAAAGGGGTCCACCGCCCACCGCAGACACCCATCCTAATATCTAACAACCCATTGCAATGTGTGTATTTGAACCATTGTAGTCCCCTGACACCTGATAGTGCATACAAATATCTTAGTCAATGTTGACTCATGCTCCAGATTTCTATGAGTTTGGCCACAGCGCTCGTCTGACTCACGTTTTTATTGGCAAATATGCTGTTGTGGCTTTCCACTTGGACCAGGGCCCTGTTTTTCGCTCCAGGGCTTTCTGGGATGCCATGGCTTCATTAGGGGTCCAACTGCATTTCTCGTCTCCCTTTTCATCCAGAGGTAAGTAGTGTTGTGGAGCGACAAAATTGAGATTTAAAGCAATCCTTAACAGCCAGAGTATTGGGCATGAGTTGTAGTTGGCCTAAACACCCATATGGAGTCCCGAGAGCACTTAAAAATCTGCCCAGAGGGTTCCAATAACATCTACTGGCTGGATTCCAAAAGTTGAAGATCAAGTACATGAAAAGATTGCTGTGAAAAAGGAGTTTGGTCCTTCCTATCGTGCACCGGTTCCAGTCCTGGGAATACAAGGTACCAGAGCTGTCATTCTACCACCGCTGCCTGGTTCCAAAGAAAAAGAAACTAGTGGATGAGGTCCTATAACCACATTTTTCTTCTCACACAGTCCTCAGAGGCTTGTCCCTTGTGAACATTTCTGCTATACCAATTCCTGATGGGATTGTTTGAGATAAAGTATTATTAGAAATATATGGCCCTACGGAGGTCATTCAAATTCCATATGTATTCAAACTTTCTATTAATTATGTAATTACACACGGAGTAGTTTCTGATGATTTGGATGTGAAAACAGTTGATTCTATGATGTCTGATTTGTAGTATTATACTGTATTTGAAAATGAGGATGTGTATCAATCCAAAGAAAATGGTAGAGCTATGTTCTTTTATTATTACTATGGATATTATTTTGTTCACAGAGCAAGTACCCTAAAGACTATCTTTAATTACACACAGTGAGAACACTGTCCGACTCCACCAGTGGGAGTTCCAAAACGTATACTGAAAAATGTGCTTGTTTCTCTGGCCATAATGTTAAAAATGCAAAGTTATATTATTAACAACATGTTTTATTGACTGAACAAAATTTATTCTGATTCCTTTGTTTCCGGGTTAGCTATTGAAGGCTATGAACATTGGTTGAAGTTGATGGACTTCAAAAGTGTGTGAGGAACGAAAAATGGCGAATGGGAAAGGAGGCTTTATTTAGAGCATGCCTGATACCTGTTCAAATGATAGTTTTAAATGAAACTATACAACAGACAAGTTGTTTAGTCTTGGCTAAAATTAAGGGATTGAAAGCGCCCCAGAAGACAACACAGAAAGAGCTTCTTATATACAGTATATAATGAGATTTGGAAACTTTCTCACCAAGAAGCAGCTGCCCGGTGAAGGCAAATTGATCAGGAAAATTTACAGAAAGCATTAGACATTGTAGATAATGGTATTAACACCTTTACTGACCATATGTACACTTCAAATAACATTGTATCCTCTGCAATAGACATAGTACATAGGGACATGTCATTTCTACACAATGGACAGAGTCAGCTTAGGTCCATTATGCTTTTAGGTTGGATGCTACAAACACTGAAATCAGTTTGCATTCCCTGGCAGCACATTAGAACAAGGGACATATTTTCAACATTTAATTTAACACAACAACAAATAAGAAGGAAGCAACTAACGTCATGCTAAACATTGAGAAATTAGAAAAGTTGCCTTTTACTGTGGCTAAATTACAACTGCTGAATGGCTACTACAAGGGGTTTTAAATCTGCCTATTTCAACACTTCAATTCACATCCTGCTTGAAACACATTCCAGTAGGCAGATATGAAAGACTGTAACATAGTTACATACACGAGATGTGGGAGCTTCCCTTTTGGTATAAATGTTTCAATGGCATGAAAGATGTCTTTCTTAGTGGTAGGAAATGCGAGACTTCTGTGAGCCATTCAATGGTTTGCAAACAGCTGTCCTTGCAAGGGGCATGTAATCCCTTGGCAGCGAACTTGGCTTGTTATCTGAAGAGAGTTCCAGTTCCTTTGATTAGACCTGCGTTTGGGGTGCTCTCTATTGGTAGCTATGTGCTTACTTTCATTGGTTGCTGATCTGTTGATGTTCTTGATGAGGGATCACTACCAGACATGCACTTTCAGGGTGCATTTGCTACGGGAAGCTGTCTATGAGTTTGTGGATAATGCGACTCAAATGAACATTGGGCATAAAACAGAATACTGCTGCCTCAGCTGGAGCTCAGGCTTTGGAACACGAGTGCTCTATGGTTTTCCTTGGCAATGATTTGGATATGTTACCACCTGCTGAAGTGGAATGTTTCCTGGCTTCAATTGTCCCGGACACGATTGGCGATTTTAAAAATGACACTGACTTTTGATTTCAGTTTTATTGGCGCCATTACTGAAGACCTTTTTCTTCTTGCTCAAGTGTCTTTTACATTGTCATTATTGACATTCATGTTTATATGCTTTTATAAATATATTTTAATAGGCTTTTGTTTCACACTAGGCTTTGAACCACCTTTGAACTGGCAAGGGGAGGGTGTTGTATAGCTATTTTAGCCTTAATTTAAACATGTTATTTTAGCAAACTAGGCCTCCAATTGTGCACTTTAGCCCAGTTACATTTTTTTTCAGTGTTGTTTTATTTTTCTAACATTAGCCACATTTGCTGTGTTGTTTTACATTCTCTATTTGTTACTTTGCCTGGGAAACCATCACATTCTTAGCATTTCACTTTGTGCTTTCCTCAAGGCTACAGTCAGATAGGGTTGCCGGCAAAAGAGGTACGCTGCGTCTCTAACATTCACTGAAACATACATATTCCTACATGGGGACCCTTTCTTAGAATGTAGGCTGTTTTATTATAAAAACACTCCTTTGTCCCATATACATTAGAGGGAGAGTCCAGCCAGATGACCACGACTGCATGCTGATTGCTGATTGCCTTCACTACAGCTTCTTGCTTAGACTACCGAATCCCTGGCCCATTGTCTCTCTAGATTACAGGCTTCCTTGCTCAGGTATGAGGGATGATGTCCTCCCAGGGGGGAACCTGAAGGGTGGATTAGGTTTATTATGCTGTTTCACACTCCTTGTCACCTTTTTGTTTTTAGTGTGCTTTATCATCCTAGTTATTGCAATACATGCCATTTTATTTAAGATGCAGTTACTTCAATAAATCCTTATTGAACCATAGTCTGCTTCTGTTGTCTTTGGCTATGTGTAATTGAGAGAAAGGGATGAGATCTGATTGACCACGGATCCCCTGAGGAGTCTTCCTTGTAATGTGCCTAGTTGCCCCAGTCATCCCTGCTCTTGGGTAGAAATGAGGCGCTGCTAGTTAGCGGGAAATCCTGGATTAAGCCGACAGGCGTCGCATGGTGTGGAATTGTACCTAGTACCCCACATTTCAGGTGATTCTTCTGCCCAAATCCAGTAGCCTCATTAGGATAATGAGAACCTACATGACAACATCACACATGACATGTCCTATGACATAATGGAAGGCATCACTGCAACATCTGAAATGAAATCATTGATAACAACACTGTGCATGGGGAGGCACTAGTGAATTCCTAAGCACTGTTTTTGATGTAAAGCATATATTTATATATATATATATATATATATATATATATGGGTACAACCCAGTTTCTATATAGAAAGCATCTTTTTACTTGCCTATATCTTTGGCCCAGCTTCAAGAATCTTTACGAAACTTTCCCCAAAAATCTGCCAGTCACGTCAGCTTCTTCTTGGAAAGTTTGAGGGTGATCTGTCCAGGTGTGGCCGAGAAAAAAGGGAGGTTCCAAAACATATTTTCCCCATTAATTTTTCCATAGGGATTTTGAACAGCAATAGCGCAAACAGTGATAGCGTAAAAACAACTGGACAGAATTAAACCAAATTTGGCAGGAAGGTAAGCCCTGGTCCAGAAAGAGTGCTTCTGTATTTTGGTGTAATTCCATTCTATTCAGAAGTTTTTGAGAAATTAAGGGGCAAACAAATGTGTATATCTAGGGATACAAAGGATTAGCGACCACTAACGATCTTGTGCTGAGATCTGACTGCTGATAACACTTCAACAACAGAAGCGGTTTAAGTGTTGTCAGCCATCTTGGGACTCAGCTGAAGCCGAGTCCAAAAAAAAGTTTAAAAAAAACAAAAGGGACCAAGGTACCCCCAGTGTTAAAAAGCATTTCTTGTAAACAATTACGAGCGAAGAGAGGGTGGATCCGCAAATCCGCTTGTGATTTTTTTTTTTTTTAAATGCACAGGTTTGTTAGCCTAATGCTCCTAGGTGGGCCAAGTCCTCTGGACTTTTTTTTATAAAAAAGAAAGGGGCCTTCTGGCCCCATCTGCTGCTCAGGAAACCACCACCTCCCTCGGGTGATCTCTTAATTAATGCAGGTGGGCCCTGTGGCCCCCCCACTGCCCTGGGGGCCACCACCCCCTGAGGCAAAATGTTATTTGGAGAAGGGGGGCACGCTGTCCTGCTGTCCCAGGGACCACCACCCCCGTGGCAACACTATATTTGGATTTGGGGGCCCATAGCCATCCTATTGCCCTGAGGACCATCACCCCCAGGGCAAATGTTTACAAAATTAAAGGGGGACCACCGTCCCTGGGGCTAATTTCTCATTGGAGGAGGCCACAGATGGCCCTGAGGACCCACATCCCCCAGGACCAGCTCCTGCTTTGTCCCAGGGGTGCTCAACCACAGGACATAGCTGTTTACTGTGGCTTGGCTGCAACATTGCAACCAACCAACAGCAAACCCTTTCGACAGTGGGATCTTAAACACAGGTCCCACTGTCAAAATCCAAAGTTTCATCTCTGTCCCCTGCATGCATGAAGCGGTACAGAGATGAAACGCTTCAGCAAGCACTGAGCTCCTGACGAAGCAGCTCTGTGCATGCTGAAGCATTGGCACTGTTAGGGAAGTGTTATGATTTCCCCCACAGTGCCAAGTAGCCCGTAAGGGTTTTGTTTTAAAAATAAAATGTAAAAAAAATAGAGACCATGGGGGAGACCTTGAGGGCTCCCTCGTAGTCCCAGATAGCCCAAAAAGGACTTTGTAATAAAATTTTTAATATTTAAGAAAAAAAAAAAAGTTGAGACTGTGGGGAGCCCTAGAGGGTTCCCTTGCGGTCCCACATAGTCCACA
The DNA here is from genome assembly GCF_031143425.1 of Pleurodeles waltl. Lineage (NCBI taxonomy): Eukaryota > Metazoa > Chordata > Amphibia > Caudata > Salamandridae > Pleurodeles > Pleurodeles waltl. The sequence continues at coordinate 746,882,880 of NC_090446.1, read as the reverse complement.
AAGGGCTAAAAAACTAGAAAACCACATAACTCAGTGTGAAAGTCACAGACCATCACACTGAGCAAAGGGGCTTCAAGTCCAGCTGGACTCATTAACTTTTATGAAAAATATGATACTTTTAAACAAAAAAATAATAATTTATTTTTGTTAAATCCATCAAAAATATCTCAGTCTAAGTTTATGAGATATTGAAACCTCAAAAAATCTTTCTCTTTCTTTCTCTCTTTCAATCAATTTCTCCCACTTAGACACTTACTAACTCACTCACATAACCACTAAGATTCTCATACACACACTCACAGACCCACTCAGATACTCATGCACCTACTCACAGACCCACTGACACCCTCATGCAGCCACTCACAGACCTGCGTACAGACTGATGCACCCACTTTCAGACCGACTCAGACACTCAAGCACTCGCTCAGAAATCCACTCACAGAGAGAGGCCCCGTGTCCAACCTCTGCCATGCCTGGTTGAAAGCTGTGTGTGACTTGGAGTTGGGTGGTTATAGGGTTTAGCTGCAGGCGCTGTCACCAATCCTAGCTGGGCAAGACCACAGGCCGTGCGCAGTGGTGGTTGAATTAACGCATAGTACATAAAATCACGTTACGTAAAAAAAAACATCGAAATTCGCAGAAAAAGTAAAGGTTATAGGGACATTATAGTTAGGAAATAGAATTAAAAAACATAGAAATTCACTGAAAAAAACAAAGGTTACAAGGGCGTTATAGTTAGGTTGTGAATTTACTCTGAGAAAACCATAGAAATTCAGCAGTAATGTTATTTCAAGTAACTATAACTCATGCTCTAAAGTAACTATAACTTGTACCTTCATCATGCAGAGCTAAGTACTCCACATATTATGTCATTGAGACACCTTCTATGGCACAATTAATCTTATCACTACAACATTTGCAATAAAATTGATGAGAAAATTGTGCATGACAAAGTAGCGAGTTATAGTTACTTGAAATAACTCTAACTATACTTGCTGAATTTTTATGGCTTTGTGAAAGTAAATGCAGAACCTATCTATAATGTAGTTATATGTAAACACAGCTTCCTCCCCAAGCTGTGTCCTTCAACAACTCCATGCCACTTGTGACACCGTGAAGAAAGAGGCAGCAAAACCAGATGCTTATTTGCTTATTTATTTTAGATTTCTGTGCAAGTGGTGGCAAACAGAAAAAAATGGATATATTAATATATATATATAGATATATATATATATATATATATATATATATATATATATATATATATATATATATATATATATAGTGTTTTTTTACTTGGTCTTGGTTATATGTTCAGCACAGTTTGACAAATTTTCACAGAATTTTCCAAATAAAGTGTGCCTAAGGCTCTTGCATGAGAAGTTTTGAGATGATCCTTCAAACAGGAGCTGAGACAAAAGGGGGTCAAAAAAGTGTGTTTCCCATTTTAATTCCCTTAGGGATTTTGAACATGACTCTTGCCTGAACTGCTGAAAGGTAGCTTTTGGTCCAGAAAGGAGCCTTTTTTGTTATTTGGTGTAAATCTGTTCAGTAGTTTAAAGGAAAACCAAATTTGTAGATCTAGAGGCACAAACACTTTCCAAATGGTCCCAATCACATGCAAAGATCTGACTGGCTTCCAACACTTCAGCCAGAAAGGGCTGGCAGCCAGTTTGAGACTCTGCTTCAGCCAAGTCCCAAAAACAAACAAACAAAAAAATAGAAAAGGGGGCAAGGTACGTTTACCCTAACCCCCTAGCCTTGGTCCAGGATCCTGCAGGGCAAAAAAGCATTTTTTTTAATTCATGGAAAAATGAATGAATATTTGAGAATCTCACTGTGAAATTGAGAAAATAGCAAGCAGTTCAATGGAGGGAGGCCACGTGGCCCCCATTCTGGAGCGATACATGGCCATAGGGACCACCGTCCCCCAGGACCAGCAACTGCTACCTCCCAAGGTGCCCACCCTAGGGAGTTAGCTGTGGTCTTTTGCTTGATGGGAGCTGACAGCTCCAGCCAACCACAAGCAAACACACTGCTGTCTGCTAGCAGGAGCTGTCACAATGCTCCTGCTACCCAAAAGTGGAGATCATCTCTTTTCCGCAGACATGTGGGCAGGACAGGGAAAGAGATGAAAGTTTTGTTCCCACACACAGGGAGCTGCATTAACAGCAGCTACCTGCTTGCAGGAACGATATCAGCTACCGTAGAAGGCAGGGAGCTGACTGGGACCACAGGGGCCTTAAGGCTCCCCCCGTAATCCCTGACATAACAAAAAACAGAAGAACTTGCCTCTGGAAAGTACAAATCATCCAAATGTGTTTTCTATGCAGTTCCAACCTGCTTCTTAGGAAGACGTGCGAAGAACAATCACAATGGCAATGTTAGAGACACACAACGTCACTGGAGACAGTTCCTCAGTGTCCTTTAAGCAGCTGTTGTATAGGAGATGCACTATAACATATACCCGACGAGGCAGCACTTACTAACTAACTAACCAGAAGAAAGTACTCCGGTTGGATAGGCATTCTGCACAAAACACTGGCCTTTTCTTGGAAAAATACACAGGGCAAGATTCATTCTGGTACAATGCTCATTTCACAGAAATAAAACCTCAAAGGAAACATTTACAGATATAAACAAAGGTGGTGCTCAAGTTGAAGCTCCACTTGTGTGAAGTTCTAATCATTCAAAATTCTTACACATGTTTTTTCTGTGCATTTCGACCTTGAAAAATTATCTTTAAACCTTAATGGAGGTGGTTGCATCCCCTTCGGCTGCAAGTGATGCTGGGTGTTTATAAGGGGTTGGCTGCAAGGCCTGTCCACAGGCCTGACCCTGCAGCCAACCTCACTGTACACAGCCGTAGTGAGGGCGTGAGTTAAAGGCACCTTAAGGCACGAGGTATAGTTACTTGAAATAACTCTAACTATTACAGCTGAATTTCTATGGTTTTGGATGGACTTATCTAAATTATGATGAGCATATGTCTCTTCATTTCATGATTCACAGCACTGATGCGACCCTTTTAACTACATAGAGGGTCCGGGGATAAAGCATTTGAACACCAACAGTTATTGTGCACAGTGGTTAAATAAGACACAAAATGGATTTCTGTGAAATAACAGTGCAGGTATTGGAGCATATGCACGAATGTTGAAGTGCGGAGAGTTGAATTATTGAAATAATGAAAATGTGAACAGATTTTGGGAAGAATAATGGTACAAACTACTTACTTGTCACTGCACCAACATTATTCGTGCCACCTGCCTTGTCTTTTCAACTGCTCACAGAATAATGAAGTTCACAGGTGTGGGATATGAAGGTATAAATCCCACAATGCCTCTGCGCACTGAAGACAGACGTTTTAAAACAGCATTGAAAAAGACTTTAAACCATTTGATAAAGACGAGATGTCGAAACGCGTCATGGAGCTTGATTTATTCTGCTTAAGAAATTCTGCCTGTAATTAAATCAACTTGCTAAAGAATTCCCTGGGAGTGCGGTGTTTTTCTCTTGTGTGATTATTATATATATATATAAATATATATATATATATATATATATATATATATATATATATATATAATACACACACACATATATAGATATATATATATATAAACACACACACACACAGACACACATATATAGATTTATATATATATACATATATATATATATATATATATGAGAGGTCTTGAGTGGCAGTAAATGTACTACAAGACTGACCTGGAGTACATTTACTACTTTGTGACCTTTTGGGCTGAAGTAGCTTTAGAAGTGTAGTTTAAGAATAGTAATGGTGTGAGAATTTGGGTTGTTGGTTAAGGGGGGTTATGAGTCCTTCTCAGGCAAAAGCCACAATCCTTGTCAGGGTCAACCAAAAACACAATCCCACACCAATTTAGAAAATAGAGTAAATTATTTGAGAACAAATCGATTTTTGGCATTGAACCCTGGACATAAAAATGTTATGACAAACTGAACAGGTCTTAGCGGAGGTACTAAAACATAGACTTATTTTTTTTAATTCTTTTCAAATGTTTCTAAAAGCCAATAAATGTGGTGCTATCCGCAAAGGTAGGTAAGAGGCTGTCGTCCTTTGAATGCAACACTGGGAAGGAATGAAGGGCCAGAAGTAGCAAAGGTTTTTACCCATTCTGTGTCTATGGGAAAAAGTGTTCGTACACATGGCCTAAAGTCTCTGGGGATTTCATGAAGAAAACACCTAGAGGACCTTAGAGAGTGTATAGGTTAGAATAAGGTAAATGTGCATTTGCCAGACAGAAATATATTAATTTTTGAAATCCAGAAAATTACAAGAAATATTAAGCAGTTTTGTATGCTAAACACATAAACCAAGTAGAATACCAAAAAAGCGAAGGACATAGAAAATATGGACGCTACCTTAAAACACTGAAGAGATGATGGTTAATTAAAACAGAGTGAACCACACCCTAGTAGTTTGTTTTATAGAAATCTGTTGAATTTCCACACCACCAGGCGATTCACTTAACTTATATAGTAGGAATATTGCCATTACAAATAAATCAACCCCCTCTCTCACAAAAGCAATATGCTTTCACTGTTTGATTGACAGACTGTGATTCTGCTCGCATTTGTCCACAATATTACTAATAGCTTGTCAAGAGACTGGCTTTATTGCCATTTTATGTTTGAGAAAAGAAACTGGCACTGCAATTCTGTGTTCTTTCATCTGCTCAAATTTATTCTGCAAGACATTGTGCTAAAGAAAGCAATCAGTGGGTGAATGCCACATGGCAGCTCTGAGTTACGATTGGTTCGTTGAAATCGGGACATATGTCCCACCGTTTTACTTCCTCCACATTCTAAATCTGGGCTGTTTCCGTGCCCTCTATTACTAAACCGCACACGTGGCAAATATTGTTAGAACATGACAAGTATAAAGCACAGCGCAGTTATGAAATGTGCATATTTCTACCAGCCTATGAATGGTCTCCTACTGTATCTTGTACTATTTTCTGTGAGTATTAAAACGACATCTTAAAGTTTTATGTTGGGTTCATTTATTCGTCACTGCTCTTCAAGCCTTATTACTAATATTAATGCAACATATGTTTTCTTTGCCTTTGAATTATAAGAAAGTCTCATTATTGTTTCTGTTGCATTAGTTAAACTGGCACAGTGAAATGGTTCTCAACATTTGCTATTCACAGTATCATTTAAAAGACATTGAAATGTGTCATTTTTATTTTTTTACTAAATACAACGATTTGAAGTCTGTGTATTGTTTGGTGTTCCAGTAAAAACAAAATTTGCCTTTCTGATGAATGCAACAGCAAAATAATTACGATCAAGTAATTATAGTCATAATTATATGTATCGCAGGTGCCATTTAAGAACGAGGAAGGCAAAGTATTGTGGATTTTGTTAGGTATTGAATGCATTATTAAGATAATGTAGAAAACATGTTCCTATCCAAATATTCGCTGCATTTCTAAGGATTCACTTTCAGAAGTTAGATTACAAAATTAAAGACTTATAAATAGAAAGTTGCTCAAATGGGCTCCCACAAACTCCTGCAGAATCAATTTCAATGCTTCGTCAGTACAAAATAGATTTTGGAGAATTTTAAAGAATGTTCAGACATTTATAATTGTTTACGTGCATTTCCCCAATCAAAAAACCTATACCTGCCATCCATTACACCCTTCCATCCCGCATTAAGACCTCGTCTCCTAGACAACCATCTCTCCCACAGCATACCCCGAGATCTAGAGTTTTAATCACTACACTATACCCTCATCACATACCTATTTCCCACCACAACACAGCTCCACTTTAGCACCACGTTGGAGTAAAAACAATGACTATATGATGCCGCTAGTGGCTCTTAAATCTACCCCCTAGTATTTTGTAGTCGTCTCAGCTTTAGTAGTCTAGAACATGTTCTCTCTTTCTCTTAACACCTTCAATGTACTATCACTGATGTCGATGCTCAAGATACAGGTAGATAGATGGATAGAGTCAGAAATTCCATCGAAAAGTCTTTTATTTTGCTAATAACTACAGTGCATTTCGAAAAATCTCTATGAAATTTCCCCCCCAAAATCATCCACTTTGAGTTTATGCAGACCCATTGAGTGGTAGGACAAAAAGAGTTGTCTCAAATGTGGCATTTCCCGTTTTAACATCCATAGAAATCTTTGCTCCGTGATACATAAAAAAGGCTGAACAGAAATACACCAAATTTAGCATCTAAATATAACTTTACTCAAATAATATTCTTGCCTTGGCTTTGTGTAAAATCTGTTCAGTAATTTTTGTGAAGCAATTAAAAACTGTTCGGATTTATGCATGAAGAAGTTAAATTTTAGAGTTGTCTAGACCATTAAATAGTAAAAATAAATGCACACCATTGTACGAGAAGCTTTTTCTCTCAGTCGGTCCGATTGAGCGGCCTTCGTGGAAAGACTTTTGTTGTAGCTGCCATTACCCATCATGGTGTACTGAGCTCAATTTTGGGAAAAATAAAAACCTAAAGGGCATAGGGGAGCAGGGTAAGCCTAAAGTGATTCCCTCACCAAAGTGAGGGATGCCCAAAAGAAACCACCTGGAATTAAAACTAATATTAAAAAAAACACCTTTATCATGTGATTTGCAAATCTTTTTCCGTGCGTATGGCACAGGATCCTTAAACCATAGAAAGAAAAAAAAAGTTTAAAAAGAATTTGGTGCACTATAGCTTTATGGGACCAGATGTTCCTGGTATGACTTTTGGACATGTGCACTGGAGGATTGATATTCATGTTGGACAGGGGGCAGAGCCTGAGTGAAGGCCAGATCATTTGACCATATCCCCCACAGTGCTTGTCCACCTGCAGCGGTTTGGGCAAAGGGTCCAACTATAGATCAGGCCTTGTGGCCAGCCATAACTGTGCATGGCAAAAGCCAAGTACTTCATGGGTTGCATGTCTAAAGTATCTTTGGTGCAGGGCCTGTGGCCAACACTACTGTGCATAGCCAAAACCAAAGGCCATGTGCAGCAAGGGATGGCCATCTGCCATGGGCTGCTCTTTGTCCAAACTCTAAAAATGCATGGCCAAAGGCTACATTCTGCACAGGTTGGTTGCCCACAGTGGGCTAAGTGCAGGGCCAAGCCCTGAAGGCCACCACCAGTGCACACAGGCAAAAGCTGTGCACTTCTCAGTTGGCAGACCACAGTAGGTTAGTTGCAGAGTGTTGGAGGCTGGCCCTCTATGGAGTGTACAAAGTCGAGCACACCATGCAGAGGTTTCAGGCAACCACACATTGGTTTCCACAATTTATGCTCCAATTTTCAAGGTAGATGGTCGAGCAGTTAGGCTAATCCAGGAGATGTGCTAAGCATCTGCTGTACTCACAAATCCAATCATGCAACACACACCCAATTAATAACTCAAGACCAGATTTTATAAAAATACTTCAGAGTTTTATATAAATTTCAAGACCAAAATCTTTAGAATATGTTAAGTACTTTTCTTGTTATGACTTTTTAAAGTTGTGGCAAAGTTAGTCTTTCTATGCCTTATTATGCACCATTGGAATCAATGCACAGTCCCCTTTAAAAATGCAGTAAAAATCACACAGTTGAGTTACCATTCTCTTCTCTTGCAGGGTGGTCGCAGCAGTCGGTAGGCATACTGTGCCAGCTAGAGAGTCTCGGGTGGCTCCTAGTTCCAGCGGGAGCAGCGCTGGAGAGGCTCTTGACACAGGCACAGGGCCACCTGGAAGGGTCACTTGGAAAAGGAGCTGGTTTGTAGATTTAAAGATGGTGCCTTGGGGTCCCCTCAGGTTGTTGAGGTCGCAAGGGGTTGGGGACCCTGGGCACACAGCAGATCCCGCGATGCACGGCCCAGCGCAGCAAGGTGCAGGGCGAGTTGGAGGTCCAGGAGCTGTGTGCAATGGAGTCCTCTAGAGCTGGAGGTGAGGCACTTTGAGGGCTGGGTACGGGACAATGGGGGCACACTGGTCGGAGGTCCAGGGTGTGCCTGAAGTCCCTTGACTTCAGCTTCCTCCTGATCCTTTTCAGCTCTGAGAGAGCTGGGTTTCTGCCTGTCTGATGTCAGCTGACGAGTACCTAGGGTATTGGCATAACTCAGCCACTAGAGGGTGCAGTGACACCAAACTTGGCACAGTTATAGATCACATCCGGTCGGTTGTCAGTGTGTTGTTGGGTCTGGCTGTCACTTCGGGTCACAGAGATATCGGCCAGTCAGTGAAGTAACCCTCACTGTTTTGTTGCTCCTTTGCAGGTTTCTTGATTTTCTTGAGTGGTGCCTCCACTCAGGAAGGAGATATGGGATGATTCTTGAAGCCTGGAGGTTCTCTGGGTTTCTTGGGGTCTGTCCACTGTCCAGCACCTTCGCAGTGGTGATTTACATGTCCTGGGTTCAGCAGGCAGTGTTTGGCGCCATTTCTTGTGCAGCAGGTCCTCAGTTCTCTTGTTTTAATGCTGGTCTTCTTTTCTTCCTCAAATCCTTTTCAAATGTAAATTCTTGGTCTAGGGGAGCCGGCTAAATATTGAGTTTAGTTGGCGTTTTAGGAGGAACCTGGTAGTGTCCAATAGGACACTTACCTTTGGGTGGCTACACCCACTACAGTGACCACTTCCTGTGGGAAGGGTAACTTCCCTAAACCTGATTGGCTATTTTCCTCCATTCCAAGATGGAGGAAAATGAAATGAAGGGTCCACTTCTCCTGCAACGCCCTAGGGGTGGTGCATGCTCAGTGAGGCCACTCCTCCTACCCTTTGTGTGGTTTCCTGCCTTTGCTCCCTCCAAGATTGGGGGTATGCAAAGGGGGAGGCCATTTGCTGCTAGCAGCTGGCCTGGGTGTCGAGTGTCAAGGGTAATAACCCTTTGAAGCTCACTGCCAGGACAGTGCACATTCCTGAGGGAGGGGGAGTTAGCTCCTCCATCCCGGAATGGCTTTGCTTCACAAACGAGAGAGGCAGGGCTCTCCCCCAGGGTTTGTGTATTGGCTGTCTGGATGTGGCAGGCTTGCTGAAATCAGTCAGCAACCATGCCAGGATAGTTGGCTTTTTCAGGGGGCACCTCTAAGGTGACCCCCGGGTACATTATATAATAAATCCAGTACTTGTTCCAGTTTGGATTAATTATTCTGAGTTGTTTGATACCGAACAACTCAGGGTTTAGTGTAGCCATTATGTAGCTGGGAAATTCGTATTGACCCGTGTCCAGCACATATATTAAAATGGCTGCTTTGCTCACTCACTATGTCCCAGGTGTGTCAAGGACAGACCTGTGGGGGCATATTGTTCATGCAATTATGTCCTCACATATAGTATGGTGTACCCTGCCTTAGGGCTGGAAGGCCTGCAAGATGGGTGACTTACCCATAACATATGCAGTGTAGGGTGGACAGAGCACACAGGCAGTGTGCCATGTCAAGTTTGTATTTTAGGTTTGCACCAGGATAGTCAGCCTGCTATGGCAGTGCTGGGTGCATCTGGGTGCGTGGCTCTTGAGGGTGGCAGAAACAGTGCTGCTGCCGTCAAGGGCTTACCCATAGTACCTCATGCTCTGGGTACCTTAGTACCTTTTACTAGGGACTTATAGTGGTAGCTAAAGGTGTATCCAATCACTTTTACCACTTTTAGGGAAAGAGCATTGGCACTGGGACCCTGGTTAGTAGGATCCCAGTGCACTCCAGTCCCAGTTGCATACAGAAACCAGGCAAAAAGTATGGTGGGGTACTGCAACAAGGAGCCAGTCTCTCACACAGAGCCAGACTGATGGCCAGACCCTACGGGCACTGTGAAGGTTGGACATAATTAAGGTGTTAGATGTAAAGGTTAAAGTGAAGTTATCATTACCTTTGGTTATAAGACCATCACATACTTTCAAAACAACCTCACATATTTACTGAAAAAGCACAGTTTAAGTACATTTATGCTTACAAAACAAAACCTAAAAATTACTGAAACACTCTAGATGTGATAAAGTAAACAAACCATGATTCACAGCCCGTCATGTATTGCTTACAGCCCTATTTGAAGTGAGTCATGACATGTTAAATGACATCACCGATGACATCTCAAATGACACCACTGCTGACAGCTTCCAGGGGTACCAACACTCTTCCTTTGTCTGTGTGCAGCAGGGTATGGTCAGGGAGGTTACCTGGGGTTAGGTGCAGGGCCAAATCATGTTTCCAACCTGCTCTGAAAGATAAACACACCAACTGACTGCACAAGACCTTCATCTGTACATAGCATGGTTAATCTGCAGACCCTGGCCTTTGGCCAACCTACTACAGACAGCCAACTTTCACTATGCATGGCATGGCTTTCAGCTGTGCAAAGTGACAGCAAGCTGCAAGGCCTGACCTGCAGACAGGCCCTAAGCTTTAAACTACAGCCAGGTCCTAAGCCCTAAGTACAACCACCCACAAGTGACTAACCCTCACAGCACATGCCCTTTATCCAAGCACAGCAAGTTTGACTGTGGCTACACCCAACCCTCCACCAGGTGACCAACAACCAATATGCATGGATGGCCTTTCACCATGTGCAGCAGGTAGACCTGTTAACCGTGCCATGCATGTTATCTGTTTTTTTCAGTGAATTTCTTTCTCTCTCTCTTTCTCTCTATCTCTCTCTCTCTCTCTCTCTCTCTCTCTCTCTTCCTCTCTCTATCTCTCTCTCTCTCTCTCTCTCTCTCTCTCTCTCTCTCTCTCTCTCTCTCATACTCTTTCTCTATGTTAGCCTCTACATCCATTTTTACATCTACCTCTATCATTATCCCATATGGCAGCTCGCTGAGTGGTTTATAAATGTTACCAGAATCCAAAAACACAGTTGTATTGTATTGTATTGTAATCGTATTTATATAGCGCTTACTACCCCTGACGAGGCGTCGAAGCGCTTTTCGATGAGTAGCACGCTACTCCGGAACCCAACAAGAATTAATGATTGATTAGTATTGTTTAATAATGAGTACAGTTTTTGTATTATTATGAGTTAATTTGAGCCGCGGATATGAGAGTTTGTTAGTTAAATTGACTGGAGTAATGGAGGGGTGGAGGAGGAAAGAAATCCAGAAGTGCTAATTGGGAGTATATCCTTCATTTACTCAACCCAAAGGCTTGGGATGAATAAAGGGGGTTGGAGGGGGAAGAGTATGTGGAAGGGTTAGGGAGAGCATAGTAGCAGGGTGAGATGAATGCAGGAGAATTTAGTAGGGTTGTGTGGGAGGTCACAGAGGTAGAGTGAGGTTTGGTGAGTTAGATGTGGAGGTGGAGTGAAGAGCTTAGGCAGAGATATTTAGGAGATGAAAGTGGTAGAAGGGATTTGGGATGAGTCAGAGTGAGAATGGAGGATAGTTTGATAGAGACATGACATAAGAGTGATGAGTAGATAAGTGTGATAAGATGAGAACAGGAATTCATAGATATCTAGTATAACAACCCAAAAACCAGGAGCCATGCAATGATCCACGAACATGACAAGCACAGAAACAACATATACACATACATACACATATAAATATATATATACACACACACACATGAATACACACACATATGCACATACAATACATAATTAGAATCATGGGTAAAAAATACTTAGTCAGACCGGTTTAAAGAGTGTGTGTGTATTTTATTGTTATGACAGTAGCAATACATATTTTCCAAAGAAACTATAAATAAATAGAAATATACATATAATCTGAAAAAAATATTTATCCACATAGGCATATGCAGTTCATAGTTGTTTGAAAAAGGTGGTTATGAAGGAAAGAGCCAACTCTTGAGTAGTTTTCTGAAGACAAGAAAGTTATCTGTGGCTCTTATAGTTGGGGGTAATGAATTCCATAGTTTGGCTGCTTGGACGGAGAAGGATGTACCACTTATAGTCTTTTTCTTGTATGGTGGTGGTCTAAGACGGGGTGCCAGTCTTGAGCGGAGGGTTCTTTGTTGGATGTATTTGGTAATTTTCTTTCTGATAAAAAGCGGTCCTGTTCCATGTATAGCTTTGTGGGTGATACAAAGCAGCTTGAAAGTGCATCTTCTGGCAACGGGTAACCAGTGTAGTGCTCTCAAGGCAGGGGAGATGTGGGTTTGCGGCTTTATATGTAGTAGTAGTCTGGCTGCGGAATTCTGGATACGTTGTAGTTTTTTCATAACAGATAGAGATGATCCATGGTAGAGGCTATTGGCATAATCCAGTTTGGATAGTACAAGCGAGATAGTAGCTTGCACCTTGTGTGGAAATCCGAGGTGGGGGAAGATGCGTCGTAAAGTCTTTAAGGTGATGAAGCTTGTGCGTGCTAATTTGTCTACTTGGGCCTTCATAGTTAACTTGGAATCCATTGTGATTCCTAGGTTTTTAACTTCCTTGGATAATTGAGGAGGTGGTCCGAGATCGTCAGGCCAGACGCACAGAGGGTCATAATTTTTCCAGTCACCACATATGAGTATTTCTGTTTTGGAGGTATTTAGTTTGAGATGGCTCCAGGTCATCCACTGATCAACGGCTCTGAGGCAACTGAAGATTTGGGAGTTTTCAATGTTTTTGGGGTCTTCTAATTTAAGTAGTATTTGTGTGTCATCTGCATAGTTGTAGCATGTGAGATGGAAATCATTGATCAGTTCTGGTAAAGATATCATGTAGATGTTGAAAAGCAAAGGTGAGATGATTGACCCTTGGGGGACCCCTGCTTTTGTGAGGTAGGGTTCGGACGAGAAGGGGGCGAGTGGATGATATTCGCTCTTTTTTGGAGATAGGAAGTAATCCAGTCAAGAGCAATCCCTTGTATGCCGGCTTCATGGAGTCTTTGAGTTAGGGTGTCATGGTCAACCGTATCAAAGGCAGCTGAGAGGTCCAAGAGAAGTAGTGCAGCAACTCCATTTCGGTCGACTGTGTTTTTAAGATCATCCCAGATTGCCATGAGTGCTGATTCAGTGCTTCTTCCTGGGCGAAATCCAGTTTGGAAGTCTGAAACTATAGAATTGTCTTCAATGAATTGTGACATCTGGGCGAATGCTGCTCTTTCTATCAATTTGCCCAGGAAAGGTCCATTTGTGATTGGTCTGTAGTTGTTGGGGTCTTGTGGGTCTAGGTTTGTTTTCTTTAATAATGGTCGTATGTATGCCTTTTTCAGGTCTGCAGGAAAAGTTCCTGAAGTTAAAGAGTTGTTGATGATTCTTCTTACAGTATGGCACCATAAGTAGATAGCAGGATGTTCTTGAAGATTTGTGGTGGGCAAGGGTCAGAAGGGCAACCAGAAGGTTTGCTTGCTTTGACCAAATCCATAAATTCATCCTGGGATATTTGTTTGAAGGACTGTAGAGGTTGGGATGGTTTATTCTTAAAGGGTATTTTAGTAAAGGGGTTGGTGCTGATGGTTTTCTTCTGTTTTAAATAGGAGTCCAATGTGTCTGCCTTGGTTGTGTAGTGAGTTGCCAATTTGTTTATGAAATCTTGAGTGGTGGGATGACTTCCTTCCATGCATGTAGGTTTTCGAAATTCATAGAAAATTTTATAAAATTCCTTGGTTGTAGATTGAGCATTTTGAATTCTGTCTGAGTAGTATCTTTTTTTAGCTTTTTTGATTGATGATTTGTATATCCTGTTAAGTTTGTGTAGCTGCAGTTTGTCTTGACTGTTGTTTGTTTTGAGCCAGGTCCGCTGCAACTTTCTGATTTGTTGCTTTATCTTTTTAAGTTCTGTGTTTCTCCAAGGTGTTGGTTTTCTTTTGTCGTGTTTAGTTTTTCTGAGTGGTATTAGGACATCAAAAGCTTCCTGTAGCCACTCATAAAGTTTTGGTACAGAATTAATTGTATCTAGATCTGTGTTTGCTGTTAGTTGTGTTTCTAAGTGATCCAAATTGAGTTTGCTCCATGGTCGATAGGTGTATGTATGTAAGTAGTTGTGGGGTGTGTTGATTTGTGGAGTTGTATGTCGGAAAGTTATCATATTGTGGTCTGACCAGGTGGTTGGTGTGATGCTATGAATAGTAACGAGTTCAGGCTTAGCAAAAATGACATCTAGGATGTGACCAGCGATGTGTGTGGAATTGTGTACAATCTGATGTAGGTTCAATGCGAGTAGGCCAGTGTTGATAGCTTTTGGATGGGGCATATTGGGTTTGTCAAACCAAATGTTTAGATCCACAAGAATGCATAGATTGGAGTATAGTGTAATAAGGTTTGAGACTGTGTCAAGAAAAGCATCAGGGAAAGTGGAGTTGTTAGGTGGAGGTCTGTAAAGGAGGAGAAAGTTACAGGAGGAAGTTGGAGTAGGGTGGCATCTGGTAAGGAGGGCTTCACAACCTTGTATGGAGATGTTGTCTGTTTTACTGAGGTTTATTGCCTGTTTGAATATAATAGCTAGTCCACCTCCTCTCTTGCCTATACGGTTTTGTGTGATGGTTTGATAGCCCAGAGGAAGGGCTTCGTGCAACACTGGTGCCATGTCATCTCCCAACCAGGATTCTGTAATGAATAGTAAGTCAGGTTGTGTGTCTGTGAGCAGGTTTTAGATGTGGTGCTTGTTTTTGAGAGTGATCGAGCATTTATGAGCTGGCAGTTTAGATAAAGTGTGTTAGTGGTAGTGTTGTTTTGTTTAGTAGAAGTGTAAGTAGTGTAATGTGAGCTTGAAGCAGGAGTGTTGCTAGTTGTGATAACTGTTTGAGGCTCACAATAGTGTTGCTTTTCAATATAGTTATCCTCTTCCAGCAGGTTAAGGAGGCATTTTGTTGGGTCTGTGTGTGTGGGTGGTGGACTTGGTGGCTGAGAGAGCCATGAGGAGTGTAGTATTTTTTGTAGGGTAGTTTTATTATGTAACAGACAAGGGGATGCAAGGTTGCTATGAGTGGCATGTTTTATATTTTGTTTGCGTTTGTTTAGTGTGGATGGAGTATGGGTTAGGGGTGGTGGCGGAGCATGTGGATCATGATGTAAGGCTCTAAATTGTGCAATGGAGGAGAGGCGAGTGAATGAAAGTTGCTGGGTTGGGGTGCTTGAGGTAGGTGTTTGTGAAGAGTGGGGTGGTAGGGGTGGAGATAGGATGGAATTTGTATCCTTTGTGTAGTCCTGGGGGTGGGAGTGGGTATGACGATGAATGTAATGTAAGTTTGTGTTGCTTTGATGTGCTGATGTTTGTGGTCGGTATTGTTTTTGTGGAATAATGAGAGGGGATATTGGTGTAGTTGTTTTTGGTGAGGGATTTGTATGTGAGTTAGTGCTGCTAAGCGGAATTTGAGTGTTAAATGGGGTGTTGATGTGTTTTGGAGGTGAATGTATGAAGTGTGTAAGAGGTGATGTGTGTGTGTCAGGGAAGTAAGTATTAGTTGAGATGACCGGAAGAGGTAATATGTGTGGTGGAGTGAAATGTGGGGATTGTATGTTTGTGTGTAATTGGTGAGGAGAGGGGAAGAGTGTTTGTAGATGATGTGTTTGAATGCAGGGTTTGGGCATTGTTATGATGACAGGTGGTCTGTGTGGAGCGAACAGCGGATAGTGTTGTTGGTTAGTATCAGCAGAGAGTGTGTATCTGGGAAACTGAAACTGGGAGAAATGTATGTTGTAGTTTTGTATTGTGTGGGTGGTGGCAGGTAGTGTGAGTGGGAGGGGACAGAGTAGTGTTTGCTGTGAGAATGAAGGTGTTTGACTGTAGTAGTTGTGGGGGGTATGTGTATATGTGTTGTATGTAGGGTATTGTGTTGGGTGGTGGGGCAATGCAATCTGTCTGTGGTCAGTTTGTGATGCATGGTTTGGATGCCTTTGTAGAATATGTGGTGGAATGTTGAGGGATGTGTAGGGGTTGACACCATTCCTGGCCATATGTGAATTGGGCAGCATTTTTTGGCCCTAGTCCCTAGTCCCTACCTGTCCTGAACAGGCCCAAACAGACAACTGCCCTTTTCCTCTCCGCCCTTTGCCTCTCCGCCCGGGCTGAGACGCCCTGAATCCTGGCCTTTTATAGCCCTACTGGCCAATAAGAAGCTGGTCCTAACCCTAGCCAATCCTATTTTAAACCCTGATTTAGCCAACTAATGGGAGGCCCAGCCCTAATCACCAGTCTTAGCCCTATTCCTGACCACCAATCACAGCCCCAGCCCTAAAACCAGCAACCAATCAGAATCCCAGCCCTATCCACCAATCACAGCCCTAGAACCAACAGCCAATAAGAATCTCAGCCCTATCCACCAATCACAGCCCTAGAACCAACAGCCAATCAGAATCTCAGCCCTATCCACCAATCACAGCCCTAGAACCAACAGCCAAACAGAATCTCAGCCCTATCCACCAATCTCAGCCCTAGAACCAACAGCCAATCAGAATCTCAGCCCTATCCACCAATCACAGCCCTAGAACCAACAGCCAATCAGAATCCCAGCCCTATCCACCAATCACAGCCCTAGAACCAACAGCCAATCAGAATCTCAGCCCTATCCACCAATCACAGCCCTAGAACCAACCGCCAATCAGAATCCCAGCCCTATCCACCAATCACAGCCCTAGAACCAACAGCCAATCAGAATCTCAGCCCTATCCACCAATCACAGCCCTAGAACCAACAGCCAATCAGAATCTCAGTCCTATCCACCAATCACAGCCCTAGAACCAACAGCCAATCAGAATCTCAGTCCTATCCACCAATCACAGCCGTAGAAACAACAGCCAATCAGAATCTCAGTCCTATCCACCAATCACTGGACCTAGCAACCAATGAAACACCATCTCCCAACAACCTATCACAACAGCATATGCAACAACCACGAGGAACTTGTATAAGGAGCAAGTTAACTAAACTCCAGTCCCTGTGGGCAGGGGGAAAGGCAACTGCTGCTCTATTCAGAATCTCCTTGGATACAGACAGGCTGAATCCACACTTCCAAGCTAGCAGAGTCTACTTTCCAGGTAAGGGGGAGATTGTTTAAGAGACAAACACTGCAATAGTGCTGGGCGCACACTCTAAAATTGGGCTTTTTAAAGGCAAAAATACAGGGGGGCAGACAGTTGTTAGCACAAAGGGGGTCAGAGGGGGGCACAAACTAGCAAGGGAATTCACACAGTCACGGCAAAAACTATTTAAAAAAACCCACCACTTTTAAAGAGGCCAGGCTGCCTGAAACAGAGAGAGTCCACAGTAAAACAAACACTTTTTGAACAAATAATACTATTTACCCAGAAAAATCTTTGGGCTCCTTACCTAGGTCTTTTTGCAATCCTTGAACACTGGGCTGCATCAGGACACAGGGGAGATGCACAGAGGAACACAAAATGGAGGTGCCTGTCTTGGCCTTCCCTCCACAAACTGAAGGAGCCAGAGCAGGTGGGGGGGCGGGTCTCAGATGCAGCAGAGACTCAGGGAGCTAATCAGCTAAGTCCAGTCCCTGTGGGCAGGGGGAAAGGATACTGCTGCTCTATTCAGAATCTCCTTGGATACAGACAGGCTGAATCCACACTTCTAAGCTAGCAGAGTCTACTTTCCAGGTAAGGGGGAGATTGTTTAAGAGACAAACACTGCAATAGTGCTGGGCGCACACTCTAAAATTGGGCTTTTTAAAGGCAAAAATACAGATGGGCAGACAGTTTTTAAGCACAATTTAAATCACACAAACAGATTAAAACAGTCTCCTGAAACCACACTCTGAAAGATGTATGTAGCCTTTTTTACAAAGAATAGGGGGGGAGGGAAAGGGGTGGCATTGGGGGGGGGGTGCCACAAACTAGCAAGGGAATTCACACAGTCACAGCAAAAACTATTTAAAAAAAAACACCACTTTTAAAGAGCCCATGCTGCCTGAAACACAGAGAGTCCACAGTAAAACAAACACTTTTTGAACAAATAATACTATTTACCCAGAAAAATCTTTGGACTCCTTACCTAGGTCTTTTTGCAATCCTTGAACACTGGGCTGTATCAGGACACAGGGGAGATGCACAGAGGAACACAAAATGGAGGTGCCTGTCTTGGTCTTCCCTCCACAAACTTAAGGAGCCAGAGCAGGTGGGGGGGCGGATCTCAGGTGCAGCAGAGACTCAGGGAATATTTTGTTGCAGCTAGCTTTAAAATGCATTCTTCATCAAAGGACAGCTAAAAAGGGCGCAAATTGGAACTCAAATGTTTCGTTTACAATTGATGAGTATAGTTTTGAAAAAGCATGGGAACTTCTGAAGGCCAGGAGATTTATGCAATGCTATTGTTGCAACATTTACCATGTAAGAATGAATTTATCACATTTGCCAAATAACTTGTCAAATAGTTTGTTTATTTTGCAGATTTCACAAAAAAGGTGTGTCTTGCTGAAATGGTTGAAAATACTACTGCCAGAAAACGTACCTCACAAATTGTGTGTGCTGCATATATAAATTAACATTGCATCATAATGTGGTCTTGTATTTCACATCTTTATCAAAGCCCAGACAAAGTTTTTTGGGGCTGTCATTGTATTTATGAAATCCGTATTTCACAGGGAACCAATATTTTCTGTATTTCACTGTCTCATGTGAAATGTGTTGTATTTTTATAATACAAGCATGCAAATATGCAATAAGTAAATTTTATATATATATGCAAAATACATATATATATATATATATGTATATATATATATATATATTCACTGAAAAATGGTTAGGTTTAGGATTTACACTCACAAAATCACAGAAATTCAACAGTCCTAGTTAGAGTTAGCACAAGAAACTATAACTTGTGCTCTAAGGTAACTGTAACATGTACCCCCACCATGCACAGTGTTCTCATCAATCATTTAACTGTAAAGGTTGCTGTGATATTATAAATGATGTCACAGAAGTTTTAATGAGTGATGTAATATGTGGGCTAATTAGCAGTGCATGGCGAGGGTGCCATGCACTGACCAGGACCTACGGGCAACACCCCACATGCAGCCAACCCCACGGCATGCACAGCCAAAGGCCAGGTCCTGTGGCCAACACACCAAAGGTAGCCAACCTGGGAGGGGGAACTAAGTCTGACCTTCCCAGGCCACCTTAAAGCCCACCTCTTTTTTGTCGGGGAGAGAGTACCTGGCCACAGCCCTAGGATGTATTTTGGCCCCAGGGACCCTATCGCCTGAGGCCTCACCATTTTTGGAAGGGGAAGGGGGCACATAGCCCTGGGGACCCCATCTCCAGAGTTCTGATATTATTGTAAATGGGGCTGAATTCTGGCTCTGGAAACCCCATCTTCCAAGGCCGTATATATATATATATGGGGAAGAGGGTATTAAGCCCCTCCCCAGGCCAGTCGTTGCCTCAGGAACCCCATCCCGCCGGGCTTTATCTTTTATTAATTGGGGAGGGCTGCACAGCCCCCTATGCTAATTTTGGCCCCTGGGACTTCATCTCCTGGGGCTTGGCCATTTTGTGATGGGGAGGGGAACACACAGCACCCCTTCCTTGGGCCAAAAGTGGCCCTGGTTACCCCATACCAGAGGCCCTGGCAGCATTAAGAATGGGTAGGGGAAAATGCAGCCCCTCCATCCCCCACAGCAGGTAAGGAAACAGATGAGAAGTCCGCTCCCGCAGGCAGAGCATTTTTCCTGCTCCAGTCCGCTGGGAGCCAAGCTACAGCAAACAGAGGTTTCCCTACCTGCTCCAGTGCAGGCATGGAAACTGCTATGTCCTCGGGAGTGCACCCTGGGGCATAGCTGAGCCTGGTCTTGGGGGATGTGGCTCCTGAAGGGAGGCCTTGTAGCCCCCTCCAATTTTTTAGCACAACCGGGCACTTTGGGTTGAGGTCCCCAGGGCCAAAAATGGCACAGGGAGGGGGGCTGCTTGGCCCTGCTACCCATAATTGTTTCAGCAAGGCTTCAGAGGGTGGCAGTCCCCAAGACAGAAATCAGCCAGGTAGGAGTGCTGCATTCCCCCTCCCAATTGTTAATAAAACAGCCACACCTGTGGGTGGCAAACTCTGGAGCAAAGAGTGGCCTTGAGATGGGACCCACCAGCACCCCCTCCCCTAATTTTATAAAACAAATTCCCCCAGAACCTGGCCAACTCAAGGTCCAAATTAAAAAACAGGCACAGGAGCCTTATCTTTCTTTAAAATGTTGCCTCACCACCAGGCCTAGGGGTTCAGGGTATTCCTACTCTGCCCCCTTCTGTTTTTTTAACTTTTTCTTGGGACTTGCCTGAGTTGGAGTCCCAAGATGGCTGCCAACACTTAAACTAGGGAGATCTGTCAGATCCGCTAACCCTCTGCGTTCCTAGATATATACTTTTTTTTTTTTTTTATAACACAAAAAACTGAATGGATTTGCACCAAATTACAAAAAGAACTCTTTCTAGATAAAGATCTAACTTTCTGCCAAATTTGGTGTAATTTCATTAAGCGGTTTGAGCTGTAGTCGTGTTCAAAATCCCGTTAGTAAATTGCAAGGGGATAATGCATTTTGGGTCCCTTTTTTTCTTGGCCCGCGCTTTACCAAGCACCTCAGAAAATTCAAGACAACAGCTGAAATGAGTGGCAACCTAGTGTGAAAAATGGGTGAAGATTTGTCAAACCGCACCAAAGTTATTATATATATATTTATACACAGTTTTTTTGTAAATTTTTTACAGCAAATATTACATTGATATTACCAAAGATGCCATTAGTGCTGTAATTTGTGGGGTAATTAGCAGTGCATGGCGTGGGCACGAGGTATAGTTACCTTAGGGCACAAGTTATAGTTACTTGCTGTAGCTCTAACTATAACTGGTAAATTTTTTATTTTTTTTGCTATGTTTAAAATATGAGCCTAACTATAACGTTCCTGTAACCTTTGTTGTTTTAAGTGAAAATATATATATATATATATATATATGAAAGAAAAGATGTCCTGATCTGCTTGTTACGGCGCACTTAATTCTCCGGTGGTGCTGGTTTGAGGCAGGACAACCATATTTTCAAAAAACAAGATTCTCTTTCTGTTTTAGCAAGAGAAAACCGCACTCTGTCGTTGTGCCAAAAATACCTTAACTTTTAATACATTAGTGAGATCATAAACAAACAAACAGGAATCCCCTGACGCGTTTCGGTCTCACCAGACCTTGTTCACAGGTGTTTCCTGTGTGCTAATTTCGGCGCTTAAAATAAAGTACTCCAAAGTAACAGAAAAAATACTCAAGTTACACCACTTATCAAGAGTTACTCCATAACATCACTAAATATATATACTTTAACAAAGAAAAATTAAATGTTTTTCTATATACATATTTACCAAATTGTAACAGTGTTTTGACTACAATCCAAGGTGTTTTTCACTGAGTTCCACATTGCATTCTGGTATATGTAGTTTATAGCATTTCATTAAATCAAATTATTTTTAAATATATGTCATAAAATCTTGTTTCAGCGACTAATGGAGACTTCAAAACAATTTCTGAGGTGTGTTAACAAAATATAGGGGCCCTCATTAGTTTTTTATTTATATTCACATTGGATTCATATTCATGTATTGCATGTTACCTACAATAGCACAATCCCCAAAGTTTCTTTTAAACAAGGCCCTCGCTAAATCCTGCACCTCTGATGGAAGAAAATTAATGTTTGGGTATTATTCCTTCAGTCAATTTATATTGATAGCACCAAAATTGTATGTCTATCTGACAAATGACAACGGGAAAGAAAGCATCTTATCAATTGGTGGAAATAACATAAAATAAATGAATGGCAACATCTTATGAGCTATGACAACTCATGTATATATATATAGAGA
The DNA here is from genome assembly GCF_031143425.1 of Pleurodeles waltl. Classification (NCBI taxonomy): domain Eukaryota; kingdom Metazoa; phylum Chordata; class Amphibia; order Caudata; family Salamandridae; genus Pleurodeles; species Pleurodeles waltl. The sequence goes on along the minus strand of NC_090446.1, from coordinate 746,861,158 downwards.
GAGTATATATATTATATATATATATATAGAGAGAGAGAGCATGTGTGTGTTTGTATATTTATATATATATAGAGTGTGTGTGTGTGTGTGACTGTGTGTGTGTGTGTGTATATATATATATTTATATATATATATATATATACATATATCACTTTTTTATATATGTGGGTTTTTCCTAGGGACCGAATGTGGCCCCCAGGGAAACCATACATGTTCAAAACAAAGTGAGATATACATATATGCACTGAAAAAAACAAAGGATACAGAGACATTATAGTTAGTTTGAAGTCTTACCCTTGCAAAATCATAGACATTCAGCAGTTTTAGTTGTACTTACAGTTATACTTATGTAAAGAAACTATAACCCATTGCCCTAAGTAACTTTCTGGCACTAGTTATAGTTTCCTCAGAACAGGATAACTGTAAGTATAACTATACCTGCTGAATTTCCATGGTTTTGTTTGGGTAAAATGTCAACCAAACTAGTATGTCCACACACACACACACACACACACAAGCACACACACACCAAAGGTTAAAGAGATAGGTGAAAATGTCAGTTAAATTTAAATAAACAAAATCATTCAAATTCACCAGTTATAGTTATCTCAAGTAAATCTAACCTGATTCCTAAAATTACTATAACTCACACCCTCGCTATGCACAGTGTTGTCATCTATGTCATTCCAAATGTTACACTCATTTTATCAATGGTGTCATAGAAGATGTTGCCAGAGATATAATATGGGAGGTAAATAGCATTGCATGAAGAAATTAGGGCATGTTGAGGGGGCATGCAGCCTTCTCTCCTCGAGTCTTGACAAGTCCTGACCTCATCCCCGGGGGGTGATGTTATTAATTAAGGGGAGGGGAATTCACCTTCCCCCTCCCAAGCTTTTACAGGCTCTGCAGACCCCAAACGCCATCCCCCAGGGCTGTATTGATTAATAAGGAAAGGGAACTCACAGCCCTAATCCTGAAGCCAGTACAGGCCATGGGGGCCTACTGTGTGTGTCCCTGTGTCAACCCTGGACACTAACAAGTCACCCTTTGTTAGGGGCTGTGTGGGGGTCCCAGGGCTTCTGTGGCTCTGCTGGCTATCCCAAATGCACCCATATTTGGTGCAGCAGGAGCTGGCATTGCTCCACACAGTAGAACAGGTATTTTTTATGCTGTCACTGGGCAGGAAAAATCTCTGCTTCCCTACCCCCAAGAGCATTTTTGAAGCTTTCCTTTGGTGGGAGTGCATATTAGTTTTCCTGCTTGTGCTTTTATGGGCAGGGGAAATGTGTCCCCGGGACATATCTATTGGGCCAGCTCCAGGGGATGGAGTCCTTAGGACATTTAGGGGCACCTAGATCATATATATTTATAAGTGTGTTGTTTGACCTAGCTTTCTCTGCAGGTTCACCCACAAATATTTTCCCTTTGCCCTCCACTTTGCTGAAATTTGTTTTTGTTGGCCTTAGGACTCTGTCTACTTTAACACTGCTAACCAGTGCTAAAGTGCTTGTGCTCACACGCCTATATGTGGTAAAATTGGCTTAAATCCCAATTGCCTCTTTAATTCTACTATAAATACCTTGTAGCGTGATATACCACATACTGAGAACCTGGAAATTAATTGCTATGGGTGGGCTTGTAGCGCTTTGGTGTACTTCCCACTAAAGTAGCCCCTTAAAACATGTCCCACACCTGCCATTGTAGCCTAAAAGGCAGTTTTAAAGAGCCAATTTGACTTGGAAATATAACCCCCTTGTCAAGGAGTAATCACCCCTTTTGCAATAAAGTCACCCTAAAGTAGACCGCAGCGAGCCATTAGAGCAAGGCGCATTGTAATAAAAAGGGTGGACATGTACTTTAAAGTTTTACATGTACCGGTAGTCAAAACTCCCAAATTCATTTTTCACAACTGTAAGGTCTACCTATCCCATAGGATAACTCTGGGTTGCTTTATTACAGTTAATAAATGCTAACCTTTGATTGGGAGAAAGTAAGCATTTCATGTTTGATATTAATGAAACTGTAATTATAAAACCTCTTTAATAATAAAGTTGGATTTTAAATCACAATTTTGAAAAATTCACTTTTGGAAAATTGCAAAAAAACAGATGATAGACGGAATGCTGAACAATGTCAAATGTTCATCCCTCCAGTCAGAGATCTGTACCTAAATACATCATCGTTCTTACTCTCCACACCATTCAAATTTGGTCCAAGGCATATGCAAATCAGTCTTGACTAGACCTGGGTAGTAAACTCCGCTCCGCTCATGGAGTTTTTAGAATTCAGGCACTCCCTGCTATGCGGAGTAGTTTGGAGTTACCAAATTCCACTACCAGACACAAAGCAAAATTAATATGTTTCTGTTTCCTTGTAAAAGAATTGTTTCTGGCACCCGCTTGCGAGTGCCATGAAATTCTCAGGCTACTAGTGAGCGCGTGTGAGATTTCACTCTTGCTCGTACAGCTTCTGGCAACAATGGTGCCATTATAGTGCTGCTCGCGGACACATCTTGAGTAGGTTGTCTACTCTAGAAGCAGCTAAGAATACTCGAAAAGATGTTTTGATTGGATTTCCTTCTATGATGGCCCAATTCAAGTCAGTTTTTACTGCCTTTTTTTAACCTTTTGTTTCCAACAGGAAGGAAGTGCCCCAAAGACTCCAAACTCCTGTTCCTGTTCAGCAGTCTCCTCCTGGTACTTTGTCGATCTTCTGGTAATTTTTCACTTGGATTTCGTGGTGGAAGGATCACTCTCTTTGTTTGTGGATATATACCTTCATATTTAAGGACTTTGTTTTTGTGATATCACACAAGTAAGTTAAAAAATGGTTGCATATGGATGTTGTTTGTTGGATTGAGCATGCACCAGTATGTCTTTGTAATTTTATTTGACCTTTAAATTTCATTGTGGTGGGTGGCCTGGAGTTTCACTAGGGTCTATTTATTTTTTTTGAATTTCATTTTTTACCTTTTGTAAGGGAAAAATGTTGCACAGTTCAGTAGTTTTTCTCAATGTTTGTTACATTTGCAATATTCATTTATTTAACTATGTGGCCTAGTTTTCCAGTCTATCTAGCCAGTAAGCCCAGTACTAGTCACCAGTGCATGAAATAAATATTTCTGTGATATATGTTTTTAAAGGCAGGGATGGCATTAGATTAATTTAAAAATGTTGGCTATTTTATGTGTACGTCATGTTTTTTTCTGCAAAAAGTGAATATGTGGTGTAAAATGTGATACAATGGGAGGATGTGTGTTGTTGTAAAATGTTTATAGCTCAGTTAATTTTCGCTTTTTGCATTGCTGATTTAATTGTAGTGTGTTTTCTTCAGTGTTTCTATGCCTCCTTTTTCTGACCAGTGTGTGTTTGAGTCTGTTTTCCATCAGCCACCATTTGTCTTTTTTTTCATGCCATGTGGCCAGGGGCCTTTTTGTGTGGTCTGTGCTCTTTGTTCTCAATGTCTCCATGCTCACTGTTTGACCACGTGGCTAGTGGGCATTTTGTGCAGCAAACCAGTGTGCTTTTTGCCACATGCTTTCATGTATTCTTTGTTTTCTATGTCTCCCTGCCCTGCTCACTGTTGTCGTTCAAAGATGTGGTGAGATATCATGTTGTGTATATAGCTAGTGTGTTTTTGCCATAGGCTTGCTTGTGTCTTTGTTCTCCATCCCCCCTTTCTCGCTGTTGTTGTTTGACCATGTGGTGGGGGACAATTTGTGCATCCACCAAGTGTGCTTTTGCTGTAGACTTGCATGTGTTTTTGTTCTTCATGTCTGTTTAATTTTTTTTTTTTTTTTATATATATTTTTTTATTTTACTTTTTGTTTTTTCTACTCTACTCTTTTTTTGCCTCAATCCACTCACCATAGGTGAACAGCCACACAGCAGAATTAATTGTTTTAAGTATAATTGCATTTCCTCTTATGCACTTAGCTTGCTATATATTAGAGGCACTGCAGATACATCAGAATCATTCATTTTGTTTAATGATTATTCAATTTGCTCCTGGACCATACTACCTGCCATAGGAACACACTAACCTTCAATACTGTAAGTATATTTCCTTTTACACATGCACCTACCTGACTGCCACGGGTTTCTCCTTTAACCCCTTCGCTGCCAGGCCTTTTCCCCCTCCTGTGCCAGGCCTTTTTTTGCCTATTTGGAATAGTTCTCGCTTAGGCCCTCATAACTTTTTGTCCACATAAGCTACTCACGCCAAATTTGCGTCCTTTCTTCCCAACATCCTAGGAATTCTAGAGGTACCCAGACTTTGTGGGTTCCCCTGAAGGAGGCCAAGAAATTAGCCAAAATACAGTGAAAATGTCATTGTTTTAAAAAAAATGGGAAAAAGGCAGAAGAAGGCTTGTGGGTTTTTTTCCCTAAAAATGGCATCAACAAAGGGTTTGCGGTACTAAAATCACCAGCTTCCAGCTTTCAGGAACAGGCAGACTTGAATCAGAAAACCCAATTTTTCAACACAATTTTGGCATTGAAACCAATACTGGATCCCAGAAACCTAAACATTTCTGAAAAGTAGACAAAATTCTGAATTCAACAAGGGGTAATTTGTGTGGATCCTACAAGGGTTTTCTACAGAAAATAACAACTGACAAAAATAAATATTAAAATTGAGGTAAAAAAACAGCAATTTTTCTCTATGTTTTACTCTGTAACTTTTTCTTGCAATGTCAGATTCTTTAAAGCAATATACCGTTACGTCTGCTGGACTCTTCTGGTTGCGGGGATATGTAGGGCTTGTAGGTTCATCAAGAACCATAGGTGCCCAGCGCCAATAAAAGATCTGAAGCCTGCAGTGGGTTTTCATTCTATACCGGGTATACAGCAGTTCATTTGCTGAAATATTAAGAGTGAAAAATAGCTATCAAGAAAACCTTTGTATTTCCAAAATGGGCACAAGATAAGGTGTTGAGGAGCCATGGTTATTTGCACATCTCTGAATTCCGGGGTGCCCATACTAGCATGAGAATTACAGGGCATTTCTCAAATAGACGTCTTTTTCACACACTCTCTTATATTTGGAAGAAAAAAATGTAGAGAAAGACAAGGGGCAACAACACTTGTTTGGCTATTCTATGTTCCCCCAAGTCTCCCGATAAAAATGATACCTCACTTGTGTGGGTAGGCCTAGCACCAGCGACAGGAAATGCCCCAAAACACAACATGGACACATTCCATTTTTAGACAGAAAACAGAGGTGTTTTTTGCAAAGTGCCTACCTGTAGATTTTGGCCTCTAGCTAAGTCGGCACCTAGGGAAACCTACCAAACCTGTGCATTTTTGAAAACTAGAGACCTAGGGGAATCCAAGATGGGGTGACTTGTGGGGCTTTGACCAGGTTCTGTTACCCAGAATCCTTTGCAAACCTCAAAATTTGGCTAAAAAAACAAATTTTCCTCACATTTCGGTGACAGAAAGTTCTGAAATCTGAGAGGAGCCACAAATTTCCTTCCACACAGCATTCCCCCAAGACTCCTGATACAAATGATACCTCACTTGTGTGGGTAGGCCTAGCGCCCGTGACAGGAAATGCCCCAAAACACAATGTGGACACATCACATTTTTTGACAGAAAACAGAGGTGTTTTTTGCAAAGTGCCTACCTGTGGATTTTGGCCTCTCGCTCAGCTGGCACCTAGGGAAACCTACCAAACCTGTGCATTTATGAAAACTAAAGACTTAGGGGAATCTAAGATGGGGTGACTTGTGGGGCTCTGACCAGGGTCTGTTACCCAGAATCTTTTGCAAACCTCAAAATTTGGCTAAAAAAACACATTTTCCTCACATTTTGGTGACAGAAAGTTCTGGAATGTGAGAGGAGCCACACATTTCCTTCCACCCAGCGTTCCTCCAAGTCTCCCGATCAAAATGATACCTCACTTGTGTGGGTAGGCCTAGCGCCCACAAAAGGAAATGGCCCAAAACACAACTTGGACACATCACATTTTTTCACAGAAAACAGAGGTGTTTTTTACAAAGTGCCTACCTGTAGATTTTGGCCTCTAGCTAAGTCGGCACCTGGGGAAACCTAAAAAACCTGTGCATTTTTTAAAACTAGAGACCTAGGGGAATCCAAGATGGGGTGACTTGTGGGGCTCTGACCAGATTCTGTTACCCAGAATCCTTTGCAAACTTCAAAATTTGGCTAAAAAAAACAAATTTTCCTCACATTTCGGTGACAGAAAGTTCTGAAATCTGAGAGGAGCCACAAATTTCCTTCCACACAGCGTTCCCCCATGTCTCCTGATACAAATGATACCTCACTTGTGTGGGTAGGCCTAGCGCCCGCGACAGGAAATGCCCCAAAACACAATGTGGACACATCACATTTTTTGACAGAAAACAGAGGTGTTTTTTGCAAAGTGCCTACCTGTGGATTTTGGCCTCTCGCTCAGCTGGTACCTAGGGAAACCTACCAAACCTGTGCATTTATGAAAACTAGAGACTTAGGGGAATCTAAGATGGGGTGACTTGTGGGGCTGTGACCAGGGTCTGTTACCAGAATCCTTTGCAAACCTCAAAATGTGGCTAAAAAAACACATTTTCCTCACATTTCGGTGACAGAAAGTTCTGGAATGTGAGAGGAGCCACAAATTTCCTTTCACCCAGCGTTCCTCCAAGTCTCCCGATCAAAAGGATACCTCACTTGTGTGGGTAGGCCTAGCGCCCACAAAAGGATATGGCCCAAAACACAACGTGGACACATCACATTTTTTCACAGAAAACAGAAGTGTTTTTTACAAAGTGCCTACCTGTGGATTTTGGCCTCTAGCTCAGCCGGCCCCAGGGGGGACAGAAATGGCCTAAAATAAATATGCCCCCAACCCCCCCAGGGAGCAACCCTTGCCTACGGGGTCGCTCCCCCTGCATGATATTGGCGCAAAAAAAAAGATCCCCGGTGCCTAGCTGTTTCTGCCCCCCTTGGGGGCAGATTGACCTAAAATCAGCTGATTTGCCCCAAGGGGGGCAGAAATGGTCCTAATACAATTTGATCCCCAGGGGAGCGACCCTTTCCTAATGGGTCGCTCCCCATCTCTAAAAAAAACAAACAAACAAAAAAAACACACAAAAAATTAGCCCTGGCGCCTAGAGGTCTAAAATAAATTTGTCCCCCCATCCCCCCAACCCCCCCCCCGGAGCGACCCATGCCTGACATTGGCGCAAAAAAAAAATCCCCGGTGCCTAGTGGTTTCTGCCCTCCTTGGGGGCAGATTGACCTAAAATCGGCTGTTATATACAATTTGCCCCCCAGGGGATCGCCCCTTGCCTGATGGGTTGCTCCCCATCTCTAAAAAAACAAACAAAAAAAAATAAAACACAAAAATAAAATTAGCCCTGGCGCCTAGAGGTTTCTGCCACCCTTTGGGGCAGATCGGCCTAATAACAATAGGACGATCTGCCCCCGGGGGGATAGAAATGGCCTAAAATAAATTTGCCACCCCACCCCCACAACACCCACCCGGGAGCGACACTTGCCTATGGGGTCGCTCCCCTTGCGTGACATTGGCACAAAAAAAAAGATCCCCAGATCCTAGTGGTTTTTTACCTAAAATCGGCCGATCTGCCCCAAAAGGCAGCAGAAATGGCCTAAATACAATTTGCCCTTCCAGAGGAGCAACCCTTGCCTAACCATCTCACCATCTGTAAAACAGTAACAAAAAAAAATCCCCGGTGCCTAGTGGTTTCTGCCCCCCTTGGGCGCAGATTGGCCTAATTAAAATAGGCTGATCTGCCCACCAGGGGGGCAGAAATGGCCTAAAATAAATTTGCCCCCCAGGGGAACGACCCTTGCCTAAGGAGTCGCTCCCCTTGCGTGAAATTCACGAAGAAAAAAAAAACTCCCTGGTGTCTAGTGGTTTCTGTCCCCCTTGGGGGCAGATTGGCCTCATAAAAATAAGCCAATCTGCCCCAAGGAGGGCAGAAATGGCCTAAATGTAATTTGCCCCCTAGGGGAGTGACCCATGCCTAAGGGGTCGCTCCCCACCTCTAAAAAAAAAAAAAAAAAAACATTTTTTTTTATCCCTGGTGCCTAGTCTTAAAAAAAATGCCCCTCCTGCGAAGGGGTCGCTCCCTTATGCCAATTTCCACTTTCAAAATAAATCCCTGGTGTCTAGTGGGCGTTTCAAAAGCCGGATTGCTTTAGAACGCTGAGAGAGACTTCAAAGGGAAGGAAATTAATTTGCTTCCCTTTGAAGCCTCTCTGGCTTCCTCCATGTGATCGGAAGAGAAATGCTTTGCATTTCTCTTCCGAGCGTGCTGGAAGCTGAGCTTTCAGCACGAAGGAGGAGGCCTCTGTGACAATCAGCGTGCGATGCGCGCTGACGTCACGGGGGTTGGGGAGGGGTCAGGGGTGGAAGGGGAAGGGATTCCCCTTCCATCCACTACCGGGGTGTGTGGGTAGGGGGGCCCATGGGGGGAACGCTGGTGCTCCCCCCGGTTCCTGGGTGCAAGATGAGGTGATCTCGTGCAAGGCACAGAAGGGGTTAAAATAGATGCACATAAAGCAAAGGGCAACATCTGTATGTTGTGTTATCCTGATTGTAGATTAAATTATATGGTATGTTAGTGTGGTTTGACTTTAAAATGGTTGGATAAATTGTTATTAATTATTACCTAAATCACCAACCACACCAAAGTATATTTCCTTTGTCTGTATTAATTCAAACTGAACAATGCAATGTTTCACTAAATGTTTTTGTGCTTGTTTGCTTTTAGGAGCACAAGAGAAGAAGAGATATCACCCATAGTTCTGCTAAACAGAAGGCCTGTACAAAAAGCATGTGACATCAATCCTCCAATCTATTCTGCTTGTGCAGCTTGCTGCCACTGCCAACTGAGAGCTTCAAGAAGGCCCTAAAGAAAGGTACTGCCAAGAAAGTGGCCAGTGAGATGTGTGTCTGCTGCACTGGCCTCAGGGGAGGAACCTGGAAGCAGCACTCCCACATCAAGAGCACCATCCCAACCTAAGCCCAAGCCCACGTCTGCCAGCTAGGCAGCCACTGACGAACAATGAACGATTGACCATAATTGACCAGAAGAAACATTTCATTCCACATGATTACACCATTCCCAAAACAGCACAGGAGGAGGACGAGGAATATTGGTCACAATCAAGTGTTAGCTGACCAACTTCTAAACGACCCACCTGAGTTGGACGGCAAACTTTACTTCCCTGACTGCAAGCAAAGTATATGAACATGTCCCTGACTATGCCACCATCAAACTTTTTAATTTTTTAGCTTTGAACTTCTCTCTTTGCCCCCGCCCCCTCAAAATAAAGATATGGCTAGTGGAACATTATGCTGCCCCACCATTTTTTTCTCACATTAGGCCAGATTGGATTTTGAACAGGGTGCAGTGAAGAATCATCCACATTCCCGTCAGGACGTTGGAGACAATGTCTGTCTCCCTCGCAAGCCATTGCCTATCTTTTTTTTTTTTACATCACCAGCAGGGCTGCCCCAGTAGATCATTGATTTACAAGACTGCCTGTGCCAATGCCAAATTCCAATGTGTTGCTTGCATCAAACAGGAGATATAATTTTGTATCTACCACAAACTTGGATTGGGAGAGGAAATTGCTAAATATTGCACCAATAAGTGATGACATATATTATTGATTGTGTATGATGATTGATGATCATCATCATTCACAATCACATCATAAACTTGATTTTGATGATATGGAATGTTTGGGGCCTGATGAGTGATCATTTTGTTCTGAAGGAGATTGGCCTTTCAAACTTAGTGAAATTTACCTGCAGTGTCCACTTCTTTTTTCTGTTTTTTTCAGAGACCATACAAGTCACTTTAGGTAACAAACACAGATCTATGGGTGATATCTTAGATATATACTATCTTGGGTCTCTATGGGACAGAAGGAATGTTTGCATTGCATTTAACTGAACTGTGCACAACAGAGTGATGAGGGTGTGCTCAGTGCCCCAATGAATATTGTTGTTGTTTTGTGTAGTGTTTGTCTTTGTCACACCTTTCCTCAAATTCCCTTTTTCATCCATTCATCGAAAACCTAATCCTTTTCCCCCCAGCTTTGTGATTTATTGAGGTCTGACTTAATTTTGTACCATAAATGGATCACACACTTGCTGGGGCGGATGTGGTGAAAGCAGCACCAACTCACTGCCTGATCTTCTATTACCTGAGCAGTAGCCCACACAGCCCCATTTACCCACCCACAGATCATTCATGAACATCATCACTCAGGCCTTGTGTTGTGTTGAATAAATGCTTAACCTTGTCCACTCCACCTCTCTGAGCCCACTTTTCCTGAATTGAGGATTAATTTCCTAAGTTTAGTTTTCCTTAAATGGTAGCTTTGCATTGTACAGAAGAAGTTCATATTACTAGTTTTTGTTATCACCCACTTACTCAGTTTTCTTTCAATCTAGTTGACTATAATACATAACCCCTTGATTAACCCTATATTTGGAGTTCACCTAGGTGGGATTGGAACCTCACTTGTGATGTCTTCCCTGTAAGCGCCCTAGCATGGTACTACTATCACCATCATAAGGTGGCACCTTGGAAAACCATGAAGTAAGACGAATGAAACTTAGCAGCCCTCGCTACATCTATTTATGTAAGAAAACTATGGAGTGAAGTGAAATCATATTCTAAATAATTAAGTTCTATCGAAGATGTTGTTTGTGTTTATCTAGGTTTTTAGGCAATGGCAATCACCCTCTAGTGGTCAATATAGTTACAGAAGGTAGTAGAACAAGGGTATAACTGACCGACATACACTTTTTAAGCAGAACTGAAAAACAGACTACTCTTAAAGAGAGCAGTGCACACTAAAACACCAAAATAAAGATTTGAGGCATGAATAAAGTCAAATAGATTATCATTTTTATTTAAAATGATAAAACCCACCCTTCCACTCACAACAGGCCCATACCTCTTGCCAGACAAATTGCCCCATCACAAACCAAAGTCCAATGAAAGTCCAATGAAAAAGCCCAAAGTGAAAAAACCCAGTCCCTACTCCATTTCCCATCTTCCCCACCCAAAAGTTTACCTCCCACCAAAACTGTAATTAGGAAAGGGTGAAAAGAGCGATTTCTCCATGCGGTTCTGGAGAATGTTAAGATTTACCTCAATCTGTGCCACCCTGCGGTCAAGGCAGTCAAGGTCTTATAGGATGTGGTGCTGAAATATGCGGTCTGAGTGGGAGGAAGCGGCAGCAGTGGTCTGACATAAATGGGTGGCTGCCAACTGGCAGTGGTGCTGCCAATGTTGTTACCGCTGAGAGGCTGGAGGCACTGGTGGTTGGCTTGAGGATCTGGGGACCGCAGGCAAGGCAGCTACCGTTTCCTCCTCCTGCAGGGCCACCAGCTGCTGGTACCCAATCAGATGACCTCCAGCCTCTACTGCCACAGCTGGGCTGCTATCTTTTGGCATGTAGGTGGTCCACTAGGAGTAGCTATATCAAAAAAGAAAAAAAGACAAATTGTAAACAGTGCTCTTTACAAACACTTGTTTAAAATTGAAGTGGCACAGTAGCAATACATTGCTGGTTCTCTAGGGACGTTGGAATATGATGTGGCTAATTATAACTCACAGGGCCATTTTTTTTACCCACAAATGCCTCATTGTAGTTGACAAATGTTGAAAGGGAAACATTTCAACAGACGTAAATCTTTTATGGAAGCCACAAAATATAAATCACTTGTCCAGAAAAATGTGGCATGTGCAAAGGGAGTTTTCAATTTTATTGAATGACTGTGAGAGAACTTAAGAAAGAATAAAGGACTGAGGTACTAGGAGGTAACTGAGCAGACACTGGAAGGGAAAGGAAACACATGCTGTTTTTGGTTTGCAATGCATTAAAAACTTTGAGAATGCTGTCTTAACTGAAGCAGATGCACATTGCACAGACCACACTATTGTACTGTTGAATTAAATCAGGCTGCACTTAGGTCGGCATGGGTGACTACATGCCATTGGCAAGGATGTGACTAATGATCATCGGTAAGAGGTATCTGCCTTGCTTAACAAATGAAGGCCCACATTATGACCCTGGCGGTCTTTTGACCGCTAAGGTTAATGCGGCAGTATCACTGCCAACAGGCTGCTGGTGTTTACCACAACATTATAAGTGTGGCGGGTTGGCCACTGCCAACCCGCCACATCTCCACTCATACTGCCATGGCGGTATGAACCGTTGAGCCGGAGATGTACATCTCTGAGCCAGCGGTCGACAGCAAACCACCGGTGGCAATTATGAGCCGGCCTACCACCATGGTTTCCACGGCAGTAGCACTGCCACGAATACCATGGTGGTAGGGCTGCCGGTGACAGGGAATTCCTTCCCTGTCACTGGTAGACGGCTCCCCTGCCCCCTAGCAAGCACCTGATGCCCACACCCTCCCTACATACATAGTACAGCACCCCCACCCCTCTCCCTGCATACATGCACACATACATCCACATGCACCATGCATGCACACATTCATTGACACTTCCATACACTCATTCACTAACACTCATCCATACACGCATTCACTCACACGCACTCAGGCACTCATACACACATACATCCAAACATCCATACTCTCACACATACACACTGATATGCACACACAAACTCACTTCAACATTCATACACACATTCACTAACACACATACAACCATGCATACACCACAACAGTCACATTCACACACGCACACACACATTCATACACACACGCAGACACCACAATCTCACAAACAACACCACCCACCCTCTCACCCCTCTCCCCTGTCGGACACCCGATTTACCTTGTGCGGCGGGGAGGTTGTCCGGCAGGAAACGGGAAGGGGCTCTGCCCCCACCGGCAGCGCCCCACCAGCAGGACTCTGCCAAGCCATGCTAATGGTATTAATACGCCTGGCGGCATCCAACTGGTGGGACGGTGTAGGTGGTAGCACCACCAAGCGCCACTGCCCGCTAGCATGGCTACCGCCAGATATCCGCACTAAATGTGGCAGAAATCTGGCAGTAACCTTATTATGGCAGGAGGAAGACCTCCAGCACTGGCTGTCTTCTGGTGCCCGTGACATTGGCGGTCTTGGTTAGGGACTGCCAAAGTCATAATGAGGGCCACAGTGAGTAATAGGGCGAGTGGACAGAAAATTAAAATACCCTACACTTTGATCCAAAGCTGTGATAACCACACAAAGCAAGCAAAGTAGATTAATATGTCCCTCAGCAGAAGAGCTCTCTTATTTCTTCAGCCAAGCAATTAATTCTTTCATTGTTCTATTCACCCTCTAATAACCACCAGTCAAGCTGTATATTCTCTTATCCAGTATTTTACCATTCCAATTTATGCACCCATCCACCCATACATTCACCTGTCCACCCTTTCAACCATACTTTCACCCATACATCCATTTACCACACACAGTTACACATCCACCCATCCTTTAATCAACCAAAGCATCATTTTACCCATCCACTCTTCACCCACTCATGCATCCTTTCACCCATATACCCTTTTATCATCCTTTTACCCACCCATGAATATCCTATCACCCATCATGCGCATCTTTTCACCCATCCACAAATTCTTTCACTCATATATCATTTCATCCATCTTTTATTTTAATCGTCCATCGTTCTTTCCCTTGCAACACCCTTGCAGTGAGTATACTAGTAATTGTTAATAAGCTAGCAATATGACTTACCAAAGCCAATCCATGCTGCCATTGGTTCACATTCTCCAACCGCTGCTGCGTCCAATGCACTGGTGCTGCCTCTAGCCCCGGCACTGGTGGTCGATATAGCTGGAAAAAAAATTACACATTTTAGATGCCATATACACCTCCCCTTGTTATTTTTTAAGATATAATTCAACAAAGTACAACTGCAATGGATTACTATATGTTAGAAAGTGGATTATTGGGAAGGGCAGGTAAGCACCTGTACTGAGCAATAGGCCACTAACTATGTACAGTCAGGTCTCAATAAATTAACCACAGTTCAACCCTGTAGCTTGGCCACAAGCAGTTAGGCTTAACTTAGGAGGCAAAGGGGCATATTTATACTTTTTGGTGCAAAACTGCACTAACGCAGTTTTGCATCAAAAAGCTTTGCACTGGCTTCCACATTTCTGGCAAGCAGTGCTGCCCTGGCAGATTAGGACCACCAGGACCGCCAGACAGCATGGACGACTAATCCTGGCGGTGCTGGGAATCGGACTACAGTGCAACCGCTGCAGTCGTAATTTGACGCTCAGACCACTGCACCGCGAATCTGGTTGTCATGAGACTGCCAGGTTGTTAATCAGGCCCTTAGTCTTTTTTTCTGCATTCTTCTCTCTCACTGAGACAAACTCACAGATGAAGCTGTCCTCCCTGGAGCCCTTACTTGGATCCGTGTTGCAGGAGGCCTAAGTGAATAATCCGTAGTTTGGACTTGGGGCCAGATGTAGCAAGGGTTTTGTAGCGATGCAGAAATGCATTTTGCGAGTCGGATCCGACTCACAAAATGCGTTTCTGACTCGCAAATAGGAAGGGGTGTTTCCTTCCTATTTGCGACTCGCAACGCTATGGAAGTTCACTGCGAAACCGGTCGCAAACGAACTCGCAGTTACCATCCATTTGAAGTGGATGGTAACTCATTCGCAAACGGGAAGGGGTCCCCAGGGGACCCCTTCCCCTTTGTGAATGATCACAAAAACAATTTTTCAGAGCAGGTAGTGGTCCTATGGACCACTGCCTACTCTGAAAAATACCGAATCAAAAGTTTTTTTTTTTTTTTTCTAAGTGCAGCTCGTTTTCCTTTAAGGAAAACGGGCTGCAGATAGAAAAAAAAAAAACTGCTTTATTAAAAAGCAGTCACGGACATGGAGGTCTGCTGTCTCCAGCAGGCCACCATCCCCGTGAGTGCCCATACTCGCAATGGGGTTGCAAACTGCGACCCACCTCATTAATATTAATGAGGTGGGTCTTTGCGACCCCATTGTGAGTCGCAGAAGGTGTCTGAGACACCTTTCTGCATGGCAAATTGCGAGATGCAATTTGCGAGTCGCACGGACTCGCAAATTGCAAGTCGCAATTTGGTTTCTTCCTACATCTGGCTCTTAGTCTCTTTTTGCGTTGGAACTGTTAGTCCCGGGACCAAGTCAGAATTTAAGCGACCTCTCTGAAGCCCTCGTCGGATACGCTGCACAAAAGGCTTCAGTGAAGCTTCTGCATTCAGACTTATTTAGTCTCTTTTTCAGGACGGAATCCTTTGTCTTTGACCAAGTCGAAATTCAAGCCAATCTCCCTGGAGCCCTCCTCGGATCCTTTGAGTGGGAGGTGTTGATCAACTTTTTACATTTGGACTTTTTTGGAGCTTTTTCTCTCCGATGTCAGCGACACTCCTCAGTAAGCTGATTTTGAGTCGACGTTGTCAGATTGCCTTTCCAGATGCACCTGGTGAAATCCTGGAAGTCTGGGGCTCAAGAACTTTTCAGCGGGACGAACCTAAAAGTCAGGTCGGGTCAGGGTCGATGTAAGCCAGATTGACTCACGATGTTGGGTCTGTCCCTTTATGGAGCTTTTTTCCAAAAGTTCCCCAATCTTCTCCAAACATCTGGATTTCTTCCAGGCCTTTAAAGGCCCTTTGGGAGGCCACAACTCACCCCAAAGTTCAAGAAGCTCCGAGTTGCTCCTTAAGGGTTAGGCCAACTCTCAGAACGCACCTGACTCAAATCCAAAAAAGGACCACTTGACAGTCGTCAGCTGGTCAGTTTCTTCAGGTTTTGATGCAGGGGACTCAGGTTAGCTATTTTGTATCTGTAGCAAACAGGGAGTTCCTTCTTGAACCAGTTGAAGACAGGCAAAGCCATTTTTGTGGTGAAGCCCAAGTGTGCAGCTAATGCAGTTCTTGAAAGTGCAGTTTCCAGGTGAAGGTCAGTAGTCCAGCACGGCAGTCCTTTTTTTCTCTTGTTTTGTTCCTTGTAGGGATCTTAAGTGTGTGTTTAGCTCTTCCATATTTATCCTTGCTCCTGGGGTGGAAAGCAGAGGCAGCAGCAACTGTCCAATCACAGGCAGGCCACCGCCATCTTAGATGTCCCCTTTCTGGGAAGTGTGGCAAGAACCATTCTCCAAAAATCCAAAATGGCAGAAACTCAATCTCAGAGGTTAGATCTGGCTGAGCCCTCCACTGATGTGGCTAAAATTCCTTAGCACACCTCTTTCTTGCCCTCTCCTAATCTAATAAAGGGGGCACCTGGCTGTCTGGGTTTGCAGAAAATAGGGGCAGTCCAGAGCTGCCCCAGATGTCCTTCCCTCCTTTGGAGTCCAGTTTGGATGCTCTCCCCCATCCTGTTTCACCATCTGCTGAGACAGGTCTCCACCCCCAGGGACTTCCTTTGTTCTCAGCCCAGGCCATTTCCCACATCATCGAGGCAGCCTGGCCAGGGTGCAAGAGGCTGGCCAATCAGAGAAGGGTACTACAGGGCTGAAGTTAGCAACTTTCAGGTAGAGTTCTAAAACTCTTTATCTGACGTGGGATTTATTATAACGATCAATTTTATAACAAACTCAAGGTATCTGACACTTAAGGAAACTTTGTTAATTAAAATAAAGTCTGGGTTATTTATATTAAATACAACAATGGCAAGTTGTTGCATTTACTATAACAATCAGTTTGATTCCAAACTTGAAATATTTAGCTCCTTTCGAGATTCCAACTTTGAAATATTTAGCTTGTTTCGATACTTTATTGATTAAAAGTAAAGTCTCTGCATATTAGCCTAAGGAGCCCTTTCACTACATTGAGGGAAAACAAATATGGCTCTGTTTTCATACACCATGGCTTATAAAACATATTTTATGAAGTCCCTGCTTATAGGTACCTAGCAGCCAGCCCTTGGGGCACTTAGGGCACGCCTTAAGGGTGATTTATATGTAAAAATTAGGTAGTTTAAGACTTTAGAAGTACTTTTAATTCCAAAGTAGAATTTGGGATTAACTTTAATTTAAAAGCAGCCATCAAGCCAGGCCTACTTTTAAAATTTCACTGGGCACCACAGCAGTACACCTATGATGGGTACTATCTCCGCTGGGGTGCCTAAACCTACATGCCCTACCACATACTATGGACTTATAGGTAGATTGGCAGAGCCAATTATAATTATCCTAATTTACATATCCACTTTACAGTGAGAGCTGGCACTGGGATTGGCTAGCAGTACCCAGGGCACAGTCAAGAGTCAGTAACCACCAATATCTGTTTGGGGGTGGCCAGGAAAAAGGAGGACTTCCCTACACTAAGGTTCTTTTTTATCATTGGTTTTATGATTTTTTCTGTTTATCTATATCACAAAAGCCAGGTTGTCAAGTTAACCGCATACTTTCATAATGGAGAAGCAGAGTTAAGTCGGTGAAGAGCAATGAAGAGGTGGAATAATTAGTCAGTCAAGGACCTATGGTGAGAGCTTGGCTGGCAGATCCAATAAGACCGCCCTGGTACTACTTTCCAGCCAACCTGCACTATCTTCGAAATTGCTGATATAGTATACCACTGTATAAATGAATAATACATATAAACAACATGAATGGGGGGCATCATAACAATGCATACTCTCTTGTTTTACTGTTTGAGCTTGAAGAAGGAAAAAAAAAGACTTCTAAAAAAACATGCACAGAAAAGTTGATTTGGGCATGCAATCGTCACGGTAGACCACCTGTCCTAAAATCTGTCCTCTTAGTCTTACAGACCAGTGCACAAGATATAAGGGAAGAAGTGAAAGCCAAGCTTACCAACAAAGTAAAAGAAAGCTACATCCTATTACAGACACAAGAAAGTCAACTACAGAAGCATGAAATATAGAAAAAAGAGGACAATGTATGGGTAACAAGAATTTAACAAAGCTTAGAGAGAACGAAGATGAATAGGAAAAAATAATAATAGTGTAACAGGAGGACTTACTGGGGCAAGCAGATCTTCCAGCTGCCGCTCTA
Organism: Pleurodeles waltl; assembly: GCF_031143425.1. Classification (NCBI taxonomy): domain Eukaryota; kingdom Metazoa; phylum Chordata; class Amphibia; order Caudata; family Salamandridae; genus Pleurodeles; species Pleurodeles waltl. The sequence continues at coordinate 746,843,175 of NC_090446.1, read as the reverse complement.
GTGGTGGCACCCTCTTCTCCCCGACCTGCCTTAAAACCTGCCCCTCTTCTTCCCATCAGGTGCTCAAAAAATAAAGAAGATAAAAAAATACATTAGTGGTACAGTTAATCTCCCCCAAAAATTGTTGACAGACAAACATTATACTTTTCTAACCCAGATCACCTATAGTACTAGTATTGAGTTGACCTATTACTTTCCAAAACCTAAGCTCTATTCCAAATTTCCTAAACCTAAACCACATTTGCAAATAGTAATGCATTGCAGCAATTGATCTTTGCTTCTCAACTACCTTTAATGGACCAACTCAGTGTCCCTTTTCAAAGCATAGATGGATACTACACATCACTGGGAGATGGCAATTAGAACTGCATAACCTACATAAAGAAAGGCACAGAGAAGAGAACACTAACTCACTGACTGATAGTACTTACTACTACTGCCACTATATAGGAAAAAAGAGTCTCAGTTTGCATAGCTTCTTAAATGATCAGCCCAAGTACCTGGCTAGCTCAAACTGGATCACATAATATTCATCGTAACATAAACCTAACTTATCTCTAAGAGTCAGAAGTGATATTTTTTTTAAAATAGCATTGTGGAACACACACAACAAATAACTATTTACTCACCAAGCCCTGACACCTCGATGCCAAGAAGACGAAGCAGGTCCTGCTCGTGGTCCAGAATGTCCGTCCAACCATTTGTCAACTGCTGATGGGTGCGATGGACTCCAGTGTGCCACCGCACACACTGGTGCATGCTCCACCACAGTAGTCGACATCCCACAGGGCGCAACCGCTCCTACATCTGCCATCTGCTGCCAGGATGGAGGGAAGGTGCCACATACGCCTCAGTAAAAAAAGGGCCGGGCTGCATCCCTTTGCAGCCCTGATGACTGCAATGTGTGTGGCTAGCAGCCACACCCGCACTACCACTCCCTCTGCCACCCTGCTGTGCCATTGCACTGGGTGGAAAAAAGGGGAAGGAATAGAAGGAAGAAAGGAGGAGTGAAAAAATAAAGAAACAAAGGTAAAAGTCGAAAGTCACAAAAAACACAAAAAATGACAAAACATAAAATATAGAAACACAAAGACAAACAAATTCTATAAAGGATATTGAGGGGTGGATGAATTAGATAAGGGTGGGGTTGAAAAGATTAGGGGCCTCATTACAACCCTGGCGGTCAAAGACTGCCAGGGCTGTTTTGGAGGTTGCACCACCAACAGGCTGGTGGTGCAAACTCGGAAGCGCCGTGGTCGCACCACCGGGACTGGCGGTTTTCCGCCACGTTGGTTCCAGTGGTTTTTATCCGCCGCTGCCCAGGGGATTACAAGTCCCCTTCCTGCCAGCCTTTTCATGGCGGTAGGAATAGGGGAGTCGTGGGGCCCCATGGCACAGCCCCACACAGCTTTTCACTGTCTACACAGCAGACAGTGAAAAGCGCAACAAGTGCAACTGCACCCGTCGCACTGCCCAGCGGGGATGTCATAATGGCCACTGCGGGAGTGCGCCCGCATTGGTAGCCGCACGGCAGTCGCCAAAGTTGTAATGAGGGCCTAAGTTAGGTCCAGCAACATGCACAGAGAAGCAAAATGTCTGCACACATATGAATCGTGTGGTGCCATTCGTGCGCTGTACCCAGTGCGAGAATGCACATCACACTCCTAAATGTTAAAAATGTAGCACAAACGGGCACATTGAGCAGTTCTGCCACTGGCAAAGCCCATAGAAGTTCACAGAGTTTTTGGCCTGCTCTGTGAAATTCTGCGCAGGCCTAGTCTTAACCCCACTCCCCATGGGAACAATACAGCCCGAACTGCGAGGGAGGGTCTTTCTAGGACCGTAAGCAAGCATTATGGGACTGGTTTCTGGGTATCACCCCTCATCAGCTAGGCTAGCTTGAATCTGGTCGAAAGTTGACATTTTCCTGCACTTGCTATTTGGTTCCTGCAGCCTATCCTAGGTCACATGGAAGGATGTAGTTGGCAGTTGGACTTTGTTTATTCCTCCCAGACAGTCACCCAATAGAAGGATTAGATATGCCTGTATGGGCTATCAGATGGCAGGACGGGAGTGGAGCTGGGTAAAGCCCCACTTGCAGTTGAATAAGCTGTGTCCTGCCTTCATACAAAGGACTTGTCAGCATAGCATTGTTCACGCAGCAAGCTTGTAGCCAGGGTAGAGGAGTCAGAAAACGTGAAGAACTTAATAGAAAGTCCTCTAGAAACTTCTATTTCACAAAAGGTACCATGTATTAAAAAGGACCCTCAGACACACTCTTCATTTCACTTTGTGGACCCGTGGAAGGACTCTCTGAGGACTACCTTCTGCTGTGGGCTGCTGTGTACTCCACAAGACTGCTTTGCTGCACCTCAAAGGACTGTTTCACTGTCCAGAGCCTGCCTTGAACCATCAGAGGCCTGAGGCTTACCCTGCTGCTTGAGCTCTCCTTCCTCACTTGAACCCAAGACTACCAGAGTAACTCCAAGGGCTGGTCGGCTCACCTCCAAATATGAGCCCCAGGTACAGAAAAGGCTCCAATCATCTTGAAACCACATTTGGACCCAGCCAAAGTGAGTCCTGAACACCTAAGTGGTGCCCCTCTAGTTCAGGCCTCTCTATTGAGGTGTTAAATGTGACCAGATAGCCAAAATCCAAAAGTTTGGATTTTGGCTTAAAACTGCTCTGGGAAGCAAGGGAAGACTGGGACCAACCTGTTAGACAATCTGCCCAAACTACCTCACCGGTCGGACTGACTACCCATCAGCTTCCACTATGTTCTTTTCCTTAGTATCCTGTTCAGTGGTCCCTTGGTGAAGGGGCACCTGGCCACCTGGAACTCTCATTAGCAACAACTTCCAGCTTCGTCAGCTGAAGGTTTTCAACTTCTAAAAAAGAGACTGATTTTGAACATTGAATTCTTCACCGCAACTTTGTCCAGTGGCTCTTTGATGACAACGCTCCCTTCTTTGACACTGCATACAGCTTTTCCCCACTGAAATTAACCTTTTCAAAACAGTTTTTTTTCCAAATTTCTTCTAAGTCCAACGGTAAGCACTGACACAGCCCAATCCACTCTACAAAAATTACCACGCTCCATCGTGGTCAGTTATATTTTTCAACTTTGACCCAGTTGATATATGATTGGTGCTATGATAAGGGCTTGAAAGATTAGTATAATTATCTATGAAACATTATCAGAGGCTCTTTAAGATAGCTCAGACAGTATTTTGTTTGGCTAAAATCACTAATGCCCCTAACCGCCCACAACTCCATTTAATGTGGTCAGGGAAGTTTCTGACCCAAGTCAAATATCCCCAGTGCCTTCACTGTCTCAAGATGAACATGAAGAGCTGGCACATTTCTTTGTTAAAAAGGTGGATGATATTCAGCTTCACCTGGCGAAAGTACAATCAGCTGCTAGGCAGCCAGCTCATATTACCCCCAATATTAGTACTTGGGACCTTGCCTCAAGCGGTGAATAAAGAACAGTGAACAAGCCATCAGCCCCTCCTAAAATGGAGTTGCTGTCTCTGCAAGACACCTCTCAGTTTTTGAATTTACTTTGGTCAATTAAATCAGGGTCTCCGCTTGATCCTCTTCCGCAATCCAAACCCATACTTTTGGACCCGGATTTACTTCAAATTATGATCAGTCTGCTTAAATCATTGCAAACGGATTCGCCCCATGTGAGGTGGTGGTCCCCGGGACATCTAAAAGCTCCAGGAGGGGGTCCATTTGGTCCCGTCCTTTTAAAAAAAATAAAAAAAAAGCCCTGAGGAGGTGGTGGTCCCCAGAGCCCGGGAGGGTCCATGTGGACCCCTTATATATTGATTTGAAATTAGCCCCAGGAAGGTGGTGGTCCCCGGGCATGAAAAAGCCTTTGGAATGGGCCCCATGCACCCCCCCATGTTTTTAAATAAAATGTACATAACCCCAGGGCTTCATTAAAAACAAGAGTGGGAGACCATGCTTGTTTTGTTTTTTAATTCACAACAATATCCACAAATATTTGCAAATTTCCCTGTGAATTAAAAAATATGCTTTTTGGCCCTGGCAAAGCCCTAGGGGGGCCACAGGACCATGTCTAGGGGGCTAAGGTATTCATACCATGCCTCCTTTTCTTTTCTTTTACATTTTATTTGGGACTTGGCTAAGGTTGAGTCCCAAAATGGCTGCCAACACTACCTGTTTGAAGTTTGTGTTTTGTTTGCCTTAATCACTAATGTGAATGTTTAAGAGCCTCACCACGAGGACCTCTTTTTATTAATTGATACATAATTACAATGTTATCTCACATTTAGTTAATGTTATTTTATCCTACAGGTTTTGCTACTGCAATACTGTCAGGTAGAAGAGCCTTATTCTTCCTTTTGAGACATACAGGTCTGCAATTAGGAAGGCATAGGCAGGGAGGCTTATGAGCCCTGATGAAAGCCCAGTGACCTTTTTAGGCAACACATTTTTTCAGCTGAAACATTCTGGCAGAATAGAATGTCAAAACCATTTTGTTTTTATAGGACATCACAATCTTGAGTGATACTCATGATATGAGTACTCAAAAAATTAAATATCTAGGGAATACTCATAATCATTTTTACGTCAGCTGGGTCCCTGCTGGGTCCCTGCATCCATCCAGAATACTACTGTATAAGAAATCTCATCTTCAGTAGAGCCCATCAAGGTGGTATTTACCTACCTGGATGAGGGGAGACACCACTGATGAAGTATGCCACCATTTGGTGAGTTAGAGTATTACCCTGTATGATATGTGGCAATCAGAAAATCATAAACTAATAGTTCAGGGGCCCTCAAATGTTACAGTGTACTGACTAGTTTTACATGGGAGGATGTGCAAAGGCCATGTGTCTTGATCCTTTGTGTTGGTGAAAAGCCAACCGTGGTACCATCCCAGGTCCCACAGTACCTCACTGGCTTACCGGAGAAACTGCACATTGCTATTCACAAACTGCCCTTCTAAAGTTACAGCGGTCAAAAAGGACCCAAAACAGTAGTATAGTAGTGTACATTCATAAGTACAGCAACACCCTCCCACAGAAGATAGTGGATGCAGGGACTTAAACTGAAAACACACAGAAAATTATGTTAAATTAAAAAAATTGGGTTAAACGTTTAAAAATATGAATAAATATCATTAAAATGGGGGCACGGGTTATAGTTACCTTAGGGCAAGGGTTATAGTTTCATGTGATAACTAAAGCTGCTGAACTTCTGTGGTTTTATGTGTGTAAAATCTGAACTGAACAATAAGATCCCTGTAACCTTCATTTTTCTAGCTTTTCTACTGAATATATATGTGTATGCCAATTAATAAACATAAATGTATATATTATTCCTCCCATTACAATTTCCTAATTTAATGATGGTTAATTTATCCACTTCAGAGGATGAAGGATGAAACATGAACTGTTTGGCCAGATTTTCAAACCTTCTGAACACGTCAATGGTTCTTGGGAAAAGTTTGCCTCAAGTAACATGATTCTATTCTAACACTTCCAAACTTTCAGATGGGCATTAACAATTATTGAATCTCTGAAAGGAAGGGTGGACAGTTTTCTGGGGGATGTACAGTAACAGATTGCAGGGAGTTAAAGGCAAGACTTGAGAGGGAAGAGTTGGGCACTGGTGGAAGTGTGAATTGAGAGAGTGACAGAAAAGGGGGAAGTAACAGTAAATTTGGTCACTGATGCAGACAATAATTATTGGCGGTGTGCAGTTATGTTAGACTAGCCTGTGACAGGAGAGGGAGAATACAGAAGCACTGTGAAGTGAGAAATATGTGCACACTGTCCTGCACTCCTAGTACCCCTGCACAATCTCCACTTGTGCCACTGAACACCAACTGCTGTCACCTTACACCCCCTATCTCCAGAGTTTAGTGACATCAAGCTGAACGTAGTTTTGCTCCATGTGGATGTTAGTGCAACATTTTTAAACCAAAAGCCTTGTCTTTAGATCTGTAATTTAATATAAGCATGATGTGTGGTAAAAAAGCATGTCAATTCAATATGTTTTTACTCTTGCATATAATGATAGCGATGGGCATATTAAATAGGCGATGCTCTATCGAACTTCAGTCTCTTTGATGAATGAGTCTTGAGAATCTTTTATTTTCAGGTTGGAGGGTTTTTGAAAATAGAACACAATGCATACGACAGATAGATGGAGAGGGAAGGAGCCTAGCAACTCTGCAGGGATATCTGTCCAGCAGGGGTGAGGTGCAACATGTCTCTAGTATCTGTGGATAAACAGAGGAAGATGAATTCAACAAGTGATGTATGGAACCAAATATTTGTTGGCCTATAGTTTCCCCAAAGGCAGATTGTCGGTGAAAGCTGTGAAGACCAACCTGTGATTACCGAAGCCTGGCCAGGGCTGTGGTCAGTAGAGAAGACACCTCTGTGTGTGTTGTCTTGTACAAAAGAAGATTGGCCTGTGTGTGGCCATGTAGCCCAATGAAGATTGGCTTGTACATGGCTGCATTGCCCAAAAGAAGATGGGCCTTTGGATGGAGTAGAACTGTTTCTTCCACCACCATATTTTCCTTCCTCTGAGATGTGCACAGTATGTTTGACATGAGGCTTTCTAATTGATATATATTGAAGACCCTATTAAATGTGAACCTTTGCTATTATGTGCCTGTGTTTGGAGTGATCCTCATGCAATCCTCAATCAAAACATTGTTGAGGTACGTTTGCTTGAAATGTGACAATGGTTTGCAGATTCCTCAGTTATCAGACACCACATCTGCTATGGATGATTTTGATAGATCTTTATCTTTAAAGCCCCTCTCCATTAAACAAAATGGACAAAGCCTGGATTAAAACACTTTGAAGACAGCAGGTGCCTTCACAGAGAGGATACTGAACTTGGTACTGTGAGTATTGAACCCTATCTTTTGATCACATAGGTATGCGGAAAATAGCTCTTTTGTCTAGATTTAGATTTGGCATTATATGCACCATTTATCTTTCCCTTTGCTCTTGTGGTGAATTTTCTGATCAGACATTCTTGCTTTTTTATATTTTCCAGTAAATTTGATTTGTATGCTAAATGGTTCCTAATTCATGTACTTAAACTTCTACAGATGTTATTGGTAAATGATGTTTCTTTTGCTGTGGGATTGCTTTTTTAAAATCAGTTGTACATGATCACAATATTAAGTTGTTCTACTTCATAATTTTATGTATTTAACATAATTTCCTATGGGGTATTTTCTAAGTCCCTGCCTCCAATATTTTCTATGGTACAGTTTTGCCATTCTCCTTTGTGGCCATTTGTAGTGCTGGACGTACTTCAAGGCTGGACTGGAGTACATTTATTATTGTTTTGCCACCTCTAGACCTGTGGTAACTTTAGAAGTGTAGTGTGTTGCAGAACCATATTCTTTTGCAGGTTAGTGTTTGTTGTAGCCTGTCCCTTCCTAAACCTTCCAATCTTCAGTAAGCATTCCCTATTTTAAACCAGTCTCCTTTCCACTATCCCTGCAAAAGTATAGGCTTAAGCGCATGAACATCATCACACAGAAAAGGTTTGTGAATAACATTTTGTAGTACATGAATAGTACTTCTTCACATAGAAAATAGAATTTGTGATTACACCCCAATGTGTTCTACCAGACATTCGGCATCACCATCTCACAACTGGGGGAAAGAACATTATTATTTGGCATGAACCTCAAAATATAAGGCCACCACTTGCAAAATGTCACACAAATTCAATAAAATAAACCTTTGCTTGACTCCCAATGATGTGACACAAAGCAGTCAGGTCTAAATCAAAGGCAATGTATACATTATTTAAGCAGTCCATAAACAGTAAAAAATGTCACACCAAAAACAATAAAATCTGCAACCAATTTTGAAATAAAGACAATCATGTAATGGGTAAAATAATGCCAAAACAACAAAAATACAGCAATGGGAACTGGAAATACAAAAGTTTAAAGAATTAGAGAAACAAGTGACCAGGAAAAAAAAATGCCAAAGGTAAGTCAATAGTCATAGTAGACTGGGGTCAAAATGCAATTTCAGGCAGACCACCAGACAACCAGGGTCAGATGCTCCAAGATAATTAGTCCAAATAAAAGTATTAATGTTCCAAAACATACCACTTCAGAAACATACATTGCCCCTTTCTTGCCAAAACCATGTTGAAACTTCCTCTAAGTCTCAATGCAGAAAATGTATCTTGGTGGAGGACGCCGCTGAAACTGCTGCTGCCACCATGGAACTGAAGTCTGGATAATACCAGAGGAAGGGTAGTCCCATTGGCCCTCTGCAGCTTTTAAGATTTCTTGCTGACTATTTTCTAAGTTCCACCCCAGAGGTATGGATAAATTAAGTTTCTGGCAGGTACCTCTGATCCTCTGGAAGAAAAGCTTTCAAAAGTTCCAAACCTTATTCTAATGACCAGACAACCACTTGAGTAAACATCTAAGACCCCAAGACCTCAAGGGGAAACAGGTAGAGAATCTTAGACTGTCAGGCAGAGGACAATAGAAAACTATGGCCCATCTGCCACTGGTCTGCTTGAATCTTTTATAGGAGTATCTTCTTCAGCTTTTTAAGGTTCCTATGGCTACCCTGGGGATCAGCCTTATAGCCTTGGAGCTGTTTCTGCTCCTACATTTCTAGTGGAAGGGCTCAAACCTTCTCAGGTCCTTCTCACCAGTCACGGATGTCTAGTGGAGCACGTTCAGTTCTCCTAGTAACCTTTTGCAAGTCCAGAAGTGTTCTGACAAAGACTGGGCGAGGGTCTAGCATTGTAGAGTTAATCAGTCTGTGGGTGAAGGATATTTTAAGACACTCCTAGTTCCTCCCTGATCAATGGGGTAAATGTTCCCAGGCCTGCCTACTTTTTCAGTAGTTCCTGTTTTCCTTACTACAAAAAGCACAAAATGCAATATGTCAGGGCAAATCCAAGATGGCCAAACTAAACATGGGCTTTGAGAGCTGTGGGTGTGAATGGGAGTGTACTATGGGAATTGCAAATGTCCCCTCACATTGAACACTAAAGTCCAGTTTGAAGCATCGCTGTGCCAACAAAAAGCACAGAGACAGATGTCTGGTAGAAACAAATTAGAGTGCATCAGGAGCAAGACAGGGAATACACAAAAATTGTCATGGCATCCTGTTGAATCCCTTCCAAAGGTGCAAAAGCTTTACACATGCATCACACAGGCCTGTCATGCAGGATTTGACACTGGTGGGCCAACGGGAGGAGAAGTATCCTCTACCCTGTATACTCTACCGAGCTCATATGGGTCATCCAGGCCTATTGAGCCAAATCATTCAATTAAAGTGGTGTACTGAGTGACATGTGGAAGGAATTTCACACCTCATTACATACAGTGTTTCATACCTTATTACAAACAGGGCAACAGCTGCAGACTAAGGCTAATTAGTCTGTTGAAGGTCAGTGTCGTAAATATATATTTTCTGTAAGTTATATTTCCTAACTAGTGAGAAAAATGACTTTAGTTAGGAAAAGTCCTTAAACATTTTCATGTGTAGCTGTTTCCAACTGGATAATGCAGAACTAGTGATTTCATCTGCTTTACCAGCATTTCCTGTGAAACAGCTAAACCATGTACAGTAAAGCTAGCGTTTGGTGACTGTGTCATTTCTAAGCTCTATACACCCAACCTTGTAGGTTATAAAGTCATGTTTAGGGGTAACCCCTTTAGCATTTAGAAGAGGGTTTTTAGACCTATAAACGTTTGCAAGCTGAATAGGACTAAGGCAAATATTTACAAGAAACTGATGCATCAGCACTGATGTCCCAGTTTTCTTGCATCTCCCCTGCCAAACCAAATGACACCATGGGTGCACCAAATTTATGATACAGTGCACCGTGGCAGTCATTAGGCCATTAGCATCAAAACATTTTTATGCGAAGTGCAAGGAGGCACATAGGTTTCAATGGGTGCACCATTTTAAAGCCTGCTTTGAGCAGGCATTAAAAATGACGCCAAATATGATGCAATTAAATCTTGTAGATGTCACTGTGCCATTTTTGTGGCCCCCCAGGTGCCGGTACGCCCCCCTTGCATACATTCTGTCTGGCGCAGGCATACTGTGGCGCAAGGGGGTGCAAAGGGGTGCACTGCAAGCATTGTGCCACTTTGTAAATGTGGCACTGCAAAAAAGCCTTCCTACCGCCATTAGTACAAACAAAATAATGCTAATGTGACGCAGGAAGGCAATAGGGCCTTATAAATATGTGCTTCAGTTCAATTATGACATTTAATTTTACATTGAGAGTCAGAGCACATATACTGGGCACTGGGTAGCACAGATAGAGTTCAAACTTACCCCAAGGGGAGTCCCAAGAAAAATGAAAAAACTGGGGTGGCCACCGAAAAAGGGGCCAATTAGCAAAAACAACTTTGAAGGATTATACAAGTAGGTATCACTTCCCAAGCATGGTCCCTTCTATGCTATCTTCAGTGGCAAACAATGGTCTCTACACTTTTGGATAAAAACTACTATAGTAAATTACTTGTGAATGGTCACCTTTATTCGAATTCCAACTATTGGCCTTCAGAGACTGCCTGTAATCAGACATTTCAAAATAAGTAAATGCTGAAGTAGCTGAAGTTCTTTTGATTGATAAACATGCCCTTACTACCAGTATTCCAGATAGTTGTGCAATGTATCTTTTCTTTTTTGACCATTTCTGTTACTGTCTCAATTTCTGAGTCCTTAAAGTGGATCTCATAAAGTAGTTCTTGGGAAGCTCAATGACTCGAGAACAGCTCTCTGAATTCACTGTTTTGTCCAATGAAAATGAGTGTGCAAGATAAAATACATAACTCTAACATTTTTTATGTCTGTGCAATGGACAGCATTAAAAGGGTCTCCATACTGTATAATGGGAACATATATCAAACGAATCATCCATCATCTCAGAACTGTTTGATTTGATCATGTTAGACTAGTAACAGGAGTAACAGAGTAAATTTCCTGGCAATTTAAAATGAAAGGCCCGGGTATCCATGTTACTAACACAACACTTAGAGGCAGATTAACAAATATGTCACGCAATGGAAGCAAAGTTGTTGTGCTGCATAGGGTGAGCAGAGAGGGAGAGAACAGGGTAGCACCATACAAACAAAGATATAGCACTGATATGCTATCCCCTGCGTTGATGCTCTTTGAGCCTGCCTTGTGCCACACACATGCTCTTGCACCATAGGGCAAGGGAGTGTGTGCTTTTTCTTATGAAAGTTATAGTAACTCAGCAGGTGGGCATTCAAATGAGAAGGCTATTTTTTTAAATGTATTGTGTGTTTACAAATCCAATTATTTTTAGTGGGGAATACTTATTGCCAATATGAAACTTTAATACGTGCTGCTCTTGTTAAGTGCAACAATGTAAAATAATGGTTTATAAAAGATAACTCCATTTCACTAGGGGCACAGAGCTCCAACCCAGGCATTCATTGTACCAAGCAAATGCCTATTAGAAGTTGCAGTCCTATTTTTTTTCGGTCGATCGAACTAAACTATAACTGACTGGCGCACTGCCTCCTTGACGAAATGAAGTAATTTTCTAACCTAAAGTTTGAATATACACCATGATGGATTTAGTTTTTCTACTACATGCATTCTTTCATTGATGTATGACCACTGCCTTTTCTGGCTCAACTGTTCATGCATAAGGAATAATAGATGCAAATGCATCCAAATATAGAGTGTGATGTTCTGCATGTTGTGGGATATCAAGGGGTGGTATGTGAGCATGGCTGGACATCAGTGGTGGTGGGGGTTGCCCTTGTTTGCACTGGAACCCATGACATCCTTGTTATGCCACTAACTCAAATTGATCAACATTATACTGCCAGAGAATGTGCTGCATATTTTGCCTTCACTTTTTGCATAATTTCGATAATCCTACCACCTAGTTTAGCCCTCCATTTCTGCACAACCGTAATGTCCCTCACAATGGTAAAACCATGCTGAGTAGTTCGGAGGGACCATTATATATTTTATTTTCCATATTTCATGGGTTCTCATCAAATATAGGTCTTTATGTTTATGGCACTGAATTTTGTACAATAAAACACCGGACAGTCAGACAACACTATCAGACAGACAGAGAAACAGATAGATAGATAGATAGATAGATAGATAGATAGATAGATAGATAGATAGATAGATAGATAGATAGATAGATAGATAGATAGATAGATACTGCACAGACCTGAACATTTGAACTTAATATTTAAACATTGTATATGGATTGATCAAAAAGGCCGTTATTGGATTGTCCTTAAAACATGACTTTGCCATTTTAACTCCCAGGGGGCGTTTTGGGATTTGCTTTAAGAATGAAATTGTAAAATGCATAACACTTAATCGCACAACATATCTCAGTTTACTCGGTTGCCATTTAAAATGTGTGATACATCTGTTCAGAAGTATTTCTGTAGTTTGAAAGACTGTGGGCCTCATTCCGACTTCGGCGGGCGGTGGGCGTCGCCTGCCGGTCGGAAACCGCCGAAAGACCGCACCGCGGTCAATAGACGGCGGGGGTCAATTTGACTTTCCCGCTGGGCCGGAGGGCGATCGCCCGAAGATCGCCCGCTGGCCCAGCGGGAAAGCCCCTGCAACGAGGAAGCCGGCCTGAATGGAGCCGGCGGAGTTGCAGGGGTGCGACGGGTGCAGTGGCACCAGTCGCGATTTTCACTGTCTGCAAAGCAGACAGTGAAAATCTGTATGAGGCCCTGTTAGGGGGCCCCTGCACTGCCCATGCCAGTGGCATGGGCAGTGCAGGGGCCCCCAGGGGCCCCACGACACCCGTGCCCGCCATCCTGGTTCTGGCGGCGAAAACCGCCAGAAACAGGCTGGCGGAAAGGGGGTCGGAATCCCCATGGCGGCGCTGCCCTGGGCCAGGGGAAAACGGTCGGGAAACCGCTGGTTCCCCTTTTCTGACCACGGCTTTACCGCCGCGGTCAGAATAGCCCAGGAAACACCGCCAGCCTGTTGGCGGTGCTTCCGCTGCCCTCCGCCCTGGCGGTCAGAGACCGCCAGGGTTGGAATGAGGGCCAGTGTATTTTTATCTAGGAGGGGATGGTGGAATGTCTGCAGATGTCGGCAGCCGTTTCGAGTTTATGAAAAATAACTAGTTTCTAATTGATTTTTCAGAAAGGAACATTTTGGTCCTCTGTATTTGATGGCTTTACCCAATTACTGCTGTGATATCCATAAGCATAGTTCTGAATCAAATTGAATGTCGGAATGCAGGCACGTTTGAGTACCAAAAAACACACCCTAAATTTAGCAAGGTTCACAGTCATTGTCTGCATTTGTTCTTACATAGCAAACATTGGGTAAGATTGAACTAATGTAATATTTAACTGGTACCAATTCATACATTACTAAGCTCTGTCCTAGAAACAGTGGGGTGGTAGTAAAAGATATTTGTGCATGTGTAAAGCACATTTGTTTAATTGCTTAGAACTTTGACTTTGTGATGCATGATCACTGAACTATGCAAAAGCTAAATATGTGCTGCTTGTTAAAACCATGGCTATATGAGTTTATTTTAGTGAAGGATGGAGTGGTTTATAGGGGAAATGTTACAGAGGAAAACCTAATACCAATCAGTGATCCCACAGCATTATGTCTCCATGTTACGTCATATATATAATAATGGATATCAGTGATATCATTTCTGAAAACTTGTGTGAGCTCAAGAGCAAAACTTTATAGATTATGGTTACTTTTCCTAACCAGAGAACAAATGAAATTCACCAACTTTGGTTAGTCATGCAATTATACTTCCTAAATACTTGGCTCGTGACAGAACACATGATGTTACTCACAATAAACCATTGGTGATACCGGTAGTAGGCAGTGAAGCCATTGATTCTGCACTTTCAATGGCATAATCATTAGCATTCCATCTTACCAGTGATGTCAACAATGGAGTAATTTTAGATGTCATCTCACTAAGTAAAAAAATGCTTGTTTGTACAATTACTCTCACTTGGAACATGTATCCTCATAGACATTGGTTTTGTTCGAAGGGCTCTAGTATCACTCTCAACCTATAAAGTTCCTTATAAAGGATGGATATTCTGAAGGAACAATGCTTGGCTTGCCTCTTGTCAAATAGGTGTCTACATAGTTATTTATTTGTGATTATAGTGAGATAATTGGTGATGCATATTGTGATGGTGTTAACGTTTTTCTATGTATAAATATAGGTGGCAAATTATTTGCATGAATTGGTGATTTTAATGATGTGTATTGTCATAACTGTAGAACAAATAAAGATGCCATTGAAACTACTTAATACCATGGGTTAGAAATGTCATTAATATTGAAATATGACTATGTCACAATTTCAAGTGAAACTCAATTTTTGGGAAATTGGTTAAGTTTCTAATGTTTTGCTCATCTTACTCCTGCTCAGACCCATTGCAAATCCTTTCTCCTCACATGTTCTGTGGAGCACAGGGTGCTATGATGTAAACGCTGATTGTCTTAGAAAGCATGTATTATGAATTAAACTTTCCACCCAGTGTATCATTTTGCAGAATTTCCACGGGAAGCTATGATGTAAACATGCAGCAGAACATAATTTTATGAGGTAATAGTTCCTTTTATATTGTACATCTCCAGAGTGCAGTTGCCGAGGAAGCAACCTTACCTTAAAAAATGGGTTAGTGTTAAGAGTTGTAATTATTATGAAGCTGTTTTTGATTTGTTAATGAAATCTAACTATGATCACACCATAGTGAATCTGCAGTTTTTTTATTTGTTTATACATAAAAATGTTATAAAAAACTTCATTCTGAAGTTTCATGGGTCAACTTCTCATTTGCCTCATAATGTTTTGAGATGTTCTCTTTCTCTCTTAGGATGCTGTCAGTACACTATATGGAATTATACGTATTATCTAAAAAGATTTGACTTCTTAAATAGGGATTTTGCTATGAATGTGTTATTCTGTGTTCTGTACCTGAGCCTTCATGGCCAATTATGTATTTTTTATATTGGTTTTATTAACAATTCTGTGACAATTTTTAAAACGTATTCTTGATCTAGAACTCAGTTATTGAGTTGTCCCTGTTCCTATTTGAATTCTACTCTCCTAATTATTGGGCTTGATGTTGGGGGCAGTGGTCTCTTGCCACTAGATCAATAAGAAATTATGGAGCTGAATTACCTGAGGTTTAAATGGGGGTATACAAGAATATTGTTGTTCAGTAAATTATAAGGGTTTGGCTCTCACAATGGGAAAAGTAGTTGCCAGGATGAATATGAGGGGGACTAATAAGGAACAACTTCAGACAATGGTGGTCATTCCAACCTCGGCAGTAAAATGCACTTACCGCCAGACAGCAGACCGACATAACACCGCCGCGTTCGCGGTAAACCGCCACGGTCATTCTGACCCACAACAGGCAAACTGCCAAAATACCGACATCCACAATAGTCCGCCACGCCAAAGGTCAGCGATAAACTGGCGATGACCAAACCTCCACCGTCACGCCAACAGAAATACGCCCATGCCATTACGTCCCACGAATCCACGCGGCGGTCTTTCAACCGCGGTATTCTATTGGCGGTACACACCGCCACGGTCGAAATACACATACTCGTATAAAACACTACCACATTGGCCAATTCGAAATACACACACCTGATACACATACACACACCACTCCCACACAGCCAATTAAATATAAAACACACACACCCACATCACCCACAAACTTTCACTCCTAGAGATTCGTGAACACGCACCGAGAAAAGACATCCGAGCACCCAGACGCCCAATTCACTGTCACCCTGCAATATTAGCACGCACTTCACACAACACAACAATACACATCACCACACTTAGCACCACACAATCCATCCCACACATCACCCACACCACCCCATGGCACCCCAAAGACACCCCAGGTTCTCAGATGATGAACTCAGGGTCATGGTGGAGGAAATTGTACGAGTAGAGCCCCAGCTGTTCGGGACACAGGTGCAGCACACCACCATTGCCAGGAAGATGGAGCTATGGAGCAGAATAGTCGACAGAGTCAACGCTGTGGGACAGCACCCAAGAAATAGGGACGACATCAGGAAGAGGTGGAACGACCTACGGGGGAAGGTGCGTTCCATGGTATCCAGGCACAACATCGCGGTGCAGAAGACTGGCGGCGGACCCCCACCTCCTCCCCCAGAATTTACAACTTGGGAAGAGCAAGTCTTGAACATCCTGCATCCTGAGGGCCTTGCAGGAGTATCTGGAGGAATGGACTCTGGTAAGTCTCATCTTCACTACTTCATCCCCCCACCCCACCTGCATGCCAACTCATACCCCCACCCTCACCCCCACCCCCATCACAACTACCCCTTGCAAACTTAGCCCTGCATGCGGCCCCAAAGCATGGACACCCATCACCAAAGCATGCCCAATGCACATACCCTTCACCCCCCCCCCCCCAAAAACACAGTCACAACAGCCCCCACAAAGGAATTCCAGCACTGGGGTATACGGGCACCCACCCATTGCACGCCATTGGCACACACAGAAGCAATAACCATACTTTTATACCCCTGCAGGACCCGAACACCACGTCACTGCGCAGGAGGGTCCACAAATGTCCACTCCACCCCCAGAAGAGGCCCACAGTGGGGACAGCAGCTCTGTCTCCCTGGATCTATATGACCAGCCCGGTCCATCGGGGACCTCGGGACAGTCGGTTCCCCTCAGACAGTCACAGGCCACAGCAGACCTTCCCCCCTCTGGGAACACCAGCACAGCACTCACCCAGCGGGCCCATACCTCTGTCCCCAGGACACGTCAATCAGCGGGGTGTCCACCACTACAGGGAACCCAGGTTAACCCACCACCCCAACAACAACAGGGACCTGGGGGCAGTGGTAGTGGGCACACGGTTCAGGGGACAGAGGCCCAGGGAAACAGGGGAACTGGGAGGGCTGCTGTGCGACAGGGGGGGGGACAGGCCAAGGGAACCCACTCTCCACGAGGCCCTCTCCTCCATCATGGGAGCATACCACCGCTCCCAGGAGACGATGGCGACGGTCCTGGCCAGGTTTCAGGAAATCCAGCTTCTGCAGGAGCAACAGTATATGGGGTTCAGGGAGGAACTGAGAAACATCAGTTCTGCCATGGGTACCATTGTAGTGGCCCTGAATGAGTTAATCACCACATTGCGGAACACTGTGGCACCTCAAAGGGCCCCTGACACTAGCATGGACCAAGAACTGGCTACCACCTCCGCCGGCGCTAGTGGACTGGAGGCCCCGACACAAGAGCAACAGGCCACCAGAACCCCACCCCCTGCAGAAGGAGAACCACCCCGCAAGTGGGCCCTGAGATCCAGGAAGAAGACAGAGTAACATGTCAAGACCCCCGCCAGCAAAGGATACCGCCCTGATTGTCATCCCACTGTCCCACATTGTCACCCTGTCCAACTTTAAACTGCCCCTGCTCCACTTTCCACAGGCATTTGGACAATGCACCTGTGATACTGATAGTCTGGACTCTGCCATGGACAATCCTCCACCATCACCCCTCACCGATTTGCAACCACCCATCCAAATTAGAGCGCTTGAATAAACACACATATTACACAGAAACAATCCGGAGTCTGTCTGTGATTTTAACAAATGTATTAGACATGACAGTGCCAAAATGTTTATTCACATTGTGATGCCAACAAACCGCTGTCACACAGCTGAAGTCCATGGGGAAACAAAGCAGATGTCACGCAGTGGGGCCCACAGCTCTGAAATTGGAAGGGAAAGTCACAACACTGTTACCATACACTGGGGGAATAAGTCAGACAGTAGAGAGGTAGGAGTCTTTAGGAAAATGTAATATGCCAGTGTCTACTCTTACCTGTGTGTCATTGAAAATACTGCTCTATTACTGTGTTCCTGTTGCCTGTTGTTCACTCTCCACAGGCTCCATAGCTGCTACAACACCACCATCTGGACCACCCTCCTGCAGAAAAAGCACCTGCCGTCGCAAAGCCAGGTTGTGAAGCATACAGCAGGCCACGATGATCTGGCACACCTTCTTTGGTGAGTACATTAGGGATCCACCTGTCATATGGAGGCACCTGAACCTGGCCTTCAGGAGGCCAAAGGTTCGCTCGATCACCCTCCTAGTCCGCCCATGGGCCTTATTGTAGCATTCCTCTGCCCTGGTCCTGGGATTCCTCACTGGGGTCAGTAGCCAGGACAGGTTGGGGTAACCAGAGTCCCCTAATAACCACACCCGGTGCCTCTGGAGTTGACCCATCACATACGGGATGCTGCTATTCCGTAGGATGTAGGCGTCATGCACTGACCCAGGGAACTTGGCATTATCATGGGAGATGTACTGGTCAGCCAAACACACCATCTGTACATTCATGGAATGATAACTTTTCCTGTTCCTGTACACCTGTTCACTCCTGCTGGGGGGTACCAAAGCCACATGTGTCCCATCAATGGCACCTATGATGTTGGGATATGTCCAAGGGCATAGAAATCACCCTTCACTGTAGGCAAATCCCCCACCTCAGGGAACATGATGTAGCTCCGCATGTGTTTGAGCAGGGCAGACAACACTCTGGACAACACCTTGGAAAACATGGGCTGGGACATTCCTGATGCTATGGCCACTGTTGTCTGAAATGACCCACTTGCTAAGAAATGGAGTACTGACAGCACCTGCACTAGAGGGGGGATCCCTGTGGGTTGGCGGATGGGTGACATCAGGTCTGCCTGCAGCTGGGCACACAGTTCATGTATAGTGGCTCGGTCAAGCCTGTATGTCAGAATGACATGTCGTTCCTCCATTGTCGACAGGTCCACCAGCGGTCTGTACACGGGAAGATTCCTCCATCTCCTCGCATGTCCCAGCGGACGGTGCCTAGGAAGGACAACAGCGAGCACAGAGTCAAGCAACCCACAGGTACGTTCCCACAGCTTGCACATAACACGATTCACTATGCATTGAATGGTCTGTATGAGTGTTGATGCAAGGCCTAGGTATGTGTGACGCAGTAGAAATTAAGCCATGTGGGCCCTTGAAATGGCGGCTGCATGACCTGTGAAGTGTGACAATGGGATGTGAGGTCAATGCGCTGGCGTGGCACACCGTGGCGGTAGGCGGTCGAAGACCGCGGCGCAAAGCAGCATTGGTTAACATTGAACCCTATGGGTTTCACGAGCCAATGACGATGTGCGCCGGCGGTCGTGGTACGCACCGCCGCGGTACGCACCACCGCGGGCGTGACCGCCATTTTCTATCAGCTTAATCACTCAATACCTGATCTTCCACAGGAGAGGACCTACACTGCAAGTGCTGCTATGACCTCGGTCTGGAAAAGACAATGGCTGCTGCGACTGGGGAAAGGGCCCCTGCCTTCACTTCTGAAGAATTGGAGAAACTCGTGGATGGGGTCCTGCCCCAGTATGCGCTACTCTATGGTCCTCCAGACCAACAGTTAAGTTCACTGGGACCATGCTTTGTGGCCAATGTCTGGGTTGAGTCGGGTGGATGATAGATGGTGGGGAGGGGAGCGATTGAGGCATGCATCAGACGACAGATGAGTGCATGTGCCACATGGCAAGGGTGGGGATGGGGGGCCACTCACATCGAGCATGCAGAAGGTGATGACAATTTTTCTCTCCCTGTACATGTCACATAGGTCAGCGCCCACCAGAAAGTCGCGATGTGGCATTCCATCGCCAAGGACGTCCGGACCCTGGGGGTCCACAACAGACGGGGCACCCACTGCCGGAAGAGGTGGGAGGACATCCGACGCGGGAGCAGGAAGACAGCGGAAGCTCTGCTGGGGATGGCCTCCCAACGTAGGAGGGGTGCCAGTCGTCAATTGACCCCCCTGATGTCCCGGATCCTGGTGGTGGCCTACCCCGATTTGGATGGGCGCGTGAGGACATCACAGCAGACACAAGGGGGTGAGTACAAATACATTCTGCTGACTTTGTGCGCAGTGGAGGTGTCTGGGTGGGGGAGGAGGGCTGTGGGTATCCCTAGGCCAGGGCGATTTCTGTAGGCTAGGCCCCTCCGTAAGGCCTGGCCCTGTGCCCCCACCCCCCACCTCTGTAGGGTGTCAGGTACATGTATCCATGGCCCTGTGTCATCTATGTGTGCAGTTGTCGTCCATAGGCTTGTAGGCCATGTCCCACGGATAGCGTAGTGGACCCCAAGTGCGCGGCGTAGTGCAGGGGGCTTCTGTGTCTGTCTTGTCCGCCAACGGTAGCGGTAATCCATGCACTCAACATGTCTTTATTTTTCCTCCCCCCCCTTTTTTGTGGTCTTCCTGTTCATGTGTGCATTAGCATCATCAGGCGGAGGAGAAGTGGCATCGGAGCACGAGGGAGCTGCATCTCACATGGCCATGCCGGGCCATGCAACTGACTCGGATTTCACCAGTGAGATGGAGGGCGAGGGGAGCTCCACAGCGGGGACTCGTGCTGATGTCAGTGGCAGCGACTCGTCCTCTGAAGGGAGCTCCCTTGTGGTGGCGGCAACATCCGTGCCCCCCGCAACAACAAGTACAGCCGCCACCCAGCGCACCAGCACCGCCCTCCCAGCAGCCCCTCAGCGTTTGCCCCGTGCCCGCTCACCCAGGAAGGTGGGCATCTCCTTCGCCCCAGGAACCTCAGGCCCTGCCCCTGTCACACCTGCTGCCCTCAGTGAGGAGGTCATTGACAGGACCATCATTGTTGGGCAGTCTACCCTTTTGAATGCCATCCAGGGTGTAGAAAGGGAGGTGCACCGGAGTAATGCATACCTGGAGGGCATTCATTCGGGTCAGGCTACCCATCAGCGATCGTTCAACGTTCTGGCCTCAGCACTGACGGCAGCAATTGTCCCTGTCTCTAGCCTCCCCCCTCCAACTTCCTCCACCCAGACCCAATCCCCTGTACCTCTGCCTATCCCAGACACACCTACAGACCAACCTGCACACACCTCAACACCCAAGGGAAGCTCATCCAGACATAAGCACCACACATCACACAAGCATTCACACAAGCAACATCCACATGCAGACACAGCAACACCCACTGCCTCCACTGTGTCCCCCTCCTCCTCGTCTCCCTCCTCCCTCCCTTTGACGTCTCCACTCACACTTGCATGCACAACATCTTCAGCCACTACGTCCATCACCAGCACACCACACGTGCAGTCACCACCCCCACTACCATTTACACGTCCCCTGTGTACTCTCCCAGTGTGTCTGTCACCCCCTCTTCCAAACCACACAAACGCAGGCAGCCACCCACCCAACAGCCATCCACCTCACGACAGCCTACAGCCCAAGCACCTGCACCCAAAGACACCAGACTTCACACTCCTACAATCACATCCTCTTCCTCCACTCCCATACCCACTACACCTACCCGTCCCTCTCTTTCCAAATTGATTTTCCTTTCCAAACTTGACCTCTTTCCAACAACTCCCCCACCCCGTCCATCTCATAAGACTGCAATCAGCACCTCAGCCACCACCAAACCAGGACCGATCAAAACTGTTGTCCAAGGACTGTGGAGTCCCCCACCATCAAGGGCAACTAGTTCTGCTAGGAGCCAAGGCACGGCCAGCCCACCCCCGGAAAAACACCCAAAGATTACCAGTGCCCGGCGCAAGAGGGCAATGAAGGAGCGCCAGCCACAGCCCAGCTGGGCAATGAAGGAGCGCCAACTCAAGCACCACTGAACATGGCCAGGACTGCCAAGGCAAGCACCGCTGAACAGGGCAGGGACCGCTGAACATGGCAAGGACCGCCAAGGCAAGCACCGCTGAACAGGGCAAGGACCGCCGAACATGGCAAGGACCGCCAAGGCAAGCACCGCTGAACAGGGCGAGGACCGCCTAGGCAAGCACTGCTGAACAGGGCAAGGACCGCCAAGGCAAGCACCGCTGAACAGGGCAAGGACCGCCGAACAGGGCAAGGACCGCCTAGGCAAGCACCGCTGAACAGGGCAAGGACCGCCAAGGCAAGCACCGCTGAACAGGGCAAGGACCGCCGAACATGGCAAGGACCGCCAAGGCAGGCACCGCTGAACAGGGCAAGGACCGCCAAGGCAAGCACTGCTGAACAGGGCAAGGACCGCCGAACATGGCAAGGACCGCCAAGGCAAGCACCGCTGAACAAGGCAAGGACCGCCAAGGCAAGCACCGCTGAACAGGGCCAGCACCGCTGCACTGGGCCCTTCATCTCAAGCACCGCTCCGCTGGGCCCTTAATCTCAAGCACCGCTCCGCTGGGCCCTTCATCTCAAGCACCGCTGAACTGGGCCCTTCATCTCAAGCACCGCTCCGCTGGGCACCGCCGTCTCAATCACCGCTCCGCTGGGCCCTTCATCTCAAGCACCGCTCCGCTGGGCCCTTCATCTCAAGCACCGCTCCGCTGGGCCCTTTATCTCAAGCACCGCTACGCTGGGCCCTTCATCTCAAGCACCGCTCCGCTGGGCACCGCTGTCTCAAACACCGCTCCACTGGGCCCTTCATCTCAAGCACCGCTCCGCTGGGCACCGCCGTCTCAAGCACCGCTCCGCTGGGCCCTTCATCTCAAGCACCTCTCCGCTGGGCACCGCCATCTCAAGCACCGCTCTGCTGGGCCCTTCATCTCAAGCACCGCTGAACTGGGCCCTTCATCTCAAGCACCGCTCCGCTGGGCCCTTCATCTCAAGCACCGCTCTGCTGGGCACTGCCGTCTCAAGCACCGCTCCGCTGGGCCCTTCATCTCAAGCACTGCTCCGCTGGGCACCGCCGTCTCAAGCACCGCTCCGCTGGGCCCTTCATCTCAAGCACCGCTCCACTGGGCACCGCCGTCTCAAGCCCCGCCCCTCTGGGCCCTTCATCTCAAGCACCGCTGAACTGGGCCCTTCATCTCAAGCACCGCTCCGCTGGGCCCTTCATCTCAAGCACCGCTCCGCTGGGCACCGCCGTCTCAAGCACCGCTCCGCTGGGCCCTTCATCTCAAGCACCGCTGAACTGGGCCCTTCGTCTCAAGCACCGCTGGCCCATTGGCGGAAGGGGCAGTGCCGCATCTGTGTCGGGCAGGGCTTCACAAAGCACTCTGGGCACCAGTCCCCCTCCAGAACCAGTGGACACTGTCATCCACTTGAGAGACTGTGGCTTTGCACTCCCCAGGATGTAACAGTGGGCAACCCACCCACTGTAGAGACTTGAGAGACTGTGGCTTTGCACTCCCCAGGATGTAACAGTGGGCAACCCACCCACTGTAGAGACTTGAGAGACTGTGGCTTTGCACTGCCCAGGATGGTACAGTGGGCAAGCCACCCACTGTATGGACTTGAGAGACTGTGGCTTTGCACTCCCCAGGATGGTACAGTGGGCAAGCCACCCACTGTATGGACTTGAGAGACTGTGGCTTTGCACTCCCCAGGATGGGACAGTGGCCATGGAGGCCCCTCGTGGATCTGGCTTCGTGTACTCATGTGGCTGAGGTGCCCCCCCTTCCCTTCCCCCTGAGGTGCCTGTAGTTTTTCTATCTGATGCCCCTGCAGTGTTCTCTCCGTTGGTGTCAGGTATCCTGTGTGGGCCTTGCTCATGTGATTAGGGCCCAGTGGTCCACGGACAATGACTGCTAAAAGTATCGGACTTTTAATATTTATGTATATATTAGTTTTAAATGTGTGATATTTTTATATGCCGATAATACAATATATTCGACTGTTTATGATCATTTCATTTTGTCTTTGCATTCTTCCGGGGGGTTTGGGGGTTGTAACAGTGATGTATTGCTATGCATTGATTTGTGTGTTGTAGTGGGTGAGGGTGGTGGTGGGTGTGTAGCGTATGTGTGCCCGTAATATTTTCTCCTCCCCCGTCCCCTGTGTCGTAGGTGCAGTACTCACTGTAGTCTTCTGCGCCGGCGTTCGTGCTCCTGGTAGAGTAGCAGGAAGACAATTGCTGGTAGGATGTGTAGTTCGGGTTCCATGCTGACCTCGTGGGGTGTATGGAGGTGAGCGTTTTCCGTTTGAAATGTCTGTTTCCGCCGTGTTTTTATCGGCGGGGCTACCGCCCCGGAAAAGGTGGCGGATTGGTGGGTTGTGATAGGGTGGGCAGTACATTGACTCCCGCCTGTCTGTTGGTGGTGACAACCGCGCTGTTTGTTTGTCCCGCCGTGGCGGTCGGAGTGTTAAAGTGGCGGTCTCTGTTGGCGGTTTCCGCCAGGGTCAGAATTCCATTTTTTTGACCGCCAGCCTGTTGGCGGGTTAGCCGCCGCTTTAACACCGACCGCCAGGGTTGGAATGACCCCCAATATCTCCCCACTTCCCTCCCCCAAGATGACTGGTTGTAATGATCAGTGATTCGGCGAGTGTCAACCATTCTGGAAGGTTAGGTTCCCAAATCCTACCTTTAAGATACACAGGCCATCTCACAGCAAGGAGCTGTACATAGGCACAATGGGAATGGTTATAAAAATTGATTCAGGTGTAACGAGTCACACATTATGCCGCTCCCACCCAAGTAATCTCAAATATTTGTGAACTCCTCACAGATTGATTATCAGGTAGGGTAATAAATAGTGTAGGAACAAACTAAAGGTCTGATTTTAGGTTTGACGGATGGGACATCATCTGTTAAGATGTGGAGGGCATTACCTCCACCATCTTGATGGGCGACTAGCTATTAAATATGGAGGTTATCGCCTGACCAGTGGACATCTCTTTACCTTGAATAGAATCTCTGTTATGGTGGTACCGTTCAAGGTGTAAAAGTTCTGCCTAAAGCTCCTAAGGTGGTAGTCTGTTATCGAGAAACAAATAAATATTGACACCTCACACTTTGAAATGTATTCCTTTTATTTGGGGGTCATTCTTTTTCTTTTCTTTCCCTGACTGCAAGGTTTTTCGTGAAGGTGACAGACAGAAAAATGTCATTACATTGTCCACCCTAATGTGGTGTAGTTTCCTTCCTGTAAACACCCTTACTCCATGAGTCAATTGGAGGAATCTTCCATTGATAGACCCAATGGGGGCTTCATTGATAGAAAACCGATGGCCGGTTAGCCCTATCTAAATGAGGCAAGTGGACTGGGAGTTTGACAGAAAGAGTAAAATGTGATTTTTGCAATGAAGTACCCTGTCTGCCAAAATCAAAATTAGGCCCTAAGTCAATAGTACATTTTCAGGCAGCAGTAACTGAGTAAAGCCCAGAAGAGCACAAGAAATATCTTTTATGTTTTGATTTTCTATTAATTAAACATCATTATCACAAAGAACCATAACATTTTCCTAAACGAACTTGGTTGAAATTACATTATTAGGATTTCAATCTAAAAAAAATACATTTTGCAGGTTTGGTTTCCTAAGAACCCATGACAACTTTTGATGCACTACTCATTATGGTACACATATTTTCAGTTTCTTCATATTATACTGGATCTCCTTTAGAGTTTTATCAATCTAACTTAAAAACAATTAAAAAATATGCATTCCTGTCCCAGGCAGCACATTTGATTCACAAACCAGTGAATGGAACCTCCAACTTCTGTATTAATTTTCAGGCAGATATTGTAAGTTAAAGTACTATAGCGTGTGCATTTGTCCATCTTGGACCTGGTGGCCTGCTCAGCTTACCCTCATAGGGTGCCAGCTTTTATCTAAAAATGAGATGCTGGAACTAGGATAGCTCCTTCGCTAACTGCTGAAAGCAAATGATTTATAAATGAAATAAGATGCTCTATGAACATTTTGTCTTAATTCATGAATAAAAAATGTAACATTTTATGTTCCAGGACCCTGGGGTGTGAGATCCCCAACCCCCTTTTAAAAGGAATGTAATCACATTGTGTCTATCTACTTTCAGCAATTTATATAGCTCATGAACAGAGACAGCCAGATCACATTACGTGAAATGGCAAAAGTGACAAAAAATACTTATCCAACCAGATTTGAGTTATATTCAAATTTCTGTTGGTAAGGTAGATAACACAATGCTTTATCAATATATTGACAGACCATTCCAGTCCATTCTAAAAAACGGATTTGTACCATATTACAAAAAGGTCACAAACACCAATAGTCTCAATATGCATGTAAACCAAATTTGGTAAAAATGCAGCCAGAAATCTTTGGTTATCACTCTGCAAAACCATTGTGTGGGGGTTGTAATGTGAAACATTTATTGTGAGACGCAGGGCAAGTCTTTCCCACCCTTGATCAATCTGCAGAAATATTTACATAGCACTATGTATTTACATTTTTAACTGAGTCACTGACAGGTCAAGAAATTGCCACTTCTCCCTCTCGGCCACCCTGGTTGCTTCCTATTTCATCTGATAAAATTAATGCTCATAATTCCAAGCGCTATGCTTGTTCCCTTCCCTATACTGGCTATCTTGACTGTCTCGACTTATCCTGTATTGCTTCACTCCCAGTGATTTAACTGACCCAGGGCTTTCTAGGGTTGGGCAAAATAATAGACACTGAGCTGGGGCCATAATTGTCTCTCTTCATCTGTTGCTTGTCAAGCAGAACAAACTGCACTTTTCTTGCGGTAATGCCAAGTCACTGCAAAGCAATGTCATCAGAAGTCCCCTTTCTGATATGGAGACATAGCAACATGGTGGATATTGTTTCTAATTATGTGTGCTCGTGCCTAAGTTACGATTTTATTTCACAATTTTATTTCAATTGAATAATCAAGATATTTCAACTTACTTTTAAATATAACAGATCAAGTGTTTCATTGGCAATGGCCCAAGACAATGGGGCTATATAATCTGTTAGAGTTAATAGCCTACTGAATTTGGGTAAACTTTGTCCAGTAAGATCCTATATACCAATTTGTCAAGCATAAGATCCTCTTTGGCTTATATTAGGAGGCCTTTTTGGTTAAGAAGGCAACTCCTCTTGTGAAAGTTTTGTAAACACTCTCCTTGGACCACACTCATTTCATCCCTTTCTTTTTCATCAAACTTAAACCACTGTTCACTCCCTACTCCTCCCCTCTAAGTCCACATTTATTCATTATAATAGCAGAATGATTGAAACATTACAGGCCAGAAAAACATAAACATTCATAATTCATCAAAGAATGTCCACATGCCCTTAAAATATGGTCCAGACACATGGAAATGTTCTTCAAAGAGAAGATACGATAACCTTTCTTCTCCTATTAAAAAGTTTCTAACAACTCATTCAAACACTCTGCAAAGTATTGATGATCAAGTTGAAGTTAGACTCCCAGAAATGAAAAAGAAAATGCAAACCTTCCTACACTTTATCACCTGTGCATACTGAAGCACAGGAGAGTTTGTTTTGTTTATTTTCATTATTAGACATTTAAGAAAGAAAACGTAAAACATATGGGGCCATATGTATGAACACATTTTCTCATAGACATAGAATGGGTAAAACCATTTGATACATCTGGCCCATGAATTCATATTTTTAGCATGATTGAAAAAGTAGTCAGATTTCTATTGGCCTATGTGTATTTCATTCAAATGGAAATCCGAGCCAACTCCCAAAAATGAAGCCAAGGAAAGTCAATGAGTAAATTAATATTATTGTGTTTAAAGAATACCTGATATCGTGTTGGTTTGTTGAACGCATTCTTCACCGTAAAGCTTTCTAAATTTCGAGAAGCCGCTTGATGACGAATTTTCTGAAATGAAATAACCCATTAGCCATTTAACATATTCAGTTGTATACTGCTCGGTAGACAACAATATATATATATATATATTTTATTTTAAAATGTTTCAATTCATTCATCTTTTTATTGTGCATCCTTTTGCATTGCGTTTTACAAAAGACAGCAGAGAAAATATGTGCTGTCATATGTGCTGTCATTCAAGAAGTGGAATTGTAAACTGAGCAATTGGTTTACCTATCAGCTATCATAGAAAACAGATTACCAATTGACTAAAGATACATCATCGATGCTATCTTCGGTGAATACACTTAAATAAATGTTTTAAAAAAATGCATAGATAAATAAATGCTTCATGCACAATGATAAGATACTAAAAAAAACAGGCGGCAAACGAAAAGCATGGTTAGTTGTTTGCAACTGACTGGGACAACTTGACACGTCTCTGACAGCCTACTGCCAACACCTACTAATCACCTACATGTACCTACCATTGTACAGCCCCTTGCTGTACATTAGCCAGCATCCAGGTAATGCACGCCATCTTGTACCCTTATCTTTACATGACCAAGACTACCTGCTGTAAAATACCCAATGCTCACCTGATGATAAAACCTAACAGTCCATGATGCATTTCAAGCTGTGCTTCAGGGGAAACCTTTCCATATATTTGTCACTAAGGGTTGCAAAGTAATTGGGCCGCCAACATTGAGGACATAGATTTAAGAACAATAGTTCAAATGTAAAATGACTGTACTACTTGCAGGGTTTGCCTAGTGCCCCCCACCCCCAGTTAATGGCCTACTATCACTCCTGTTCTGCTTCCCTACTGTGCAGTACCACGTGCCTCCAGAACCACATGTCTTGATCTCCCTGTTGAACATCATAGTTTGCTCAACGTGCACTCGGCACTTCCACGTGTGTGTCTCTTTATGGCTTTGTGTTTGTTGGTACGTCTGCATGTTTACAAGATTCCTAGCAATGTTCAAGTGAATATACATATCCTCCATGTTCTTACGCGCAGTTTAATACATTAGGCCAATATATAATTCCCTTTCAAATTTCTCGAAGGCATGAGTCACCACATTGCTTTCTATAGGCGATGTGATCCTCATAGACACAAAAGGACAGTCACTTAAATATTGCTACAGTAAATAGCTGAGTAACTATATCCTAATAGATTAAAGTCAATCACAAATTATTCAAGAGTTGCAAAAGTGTAGTGAACACCTACAAACACATGTGGTCGAGCAGGCACAACTATTTTTCAGGTACTTTCACACCCTGGAGACACATGTAAAACTACTCCTGATAAATAGAGGAGTTGGGCCAGATGTACTAAGCATTTTAGCTTGGAATTGGGCCATTTGTGGCTGCAAATATGCTTTTTCAAATGTACAAAATGCAAATTGTGATACGGTAATTTATTACATAATCACAATTTGCATTTGCGATTCAGTGTTTGGAAGGGGCATGTTTTGGGAGTTCCTTCCAAATATTGAATCAGTATGGTAAGTATGACTATTTCGCAACTGAATTCTGGTTGTAAAACAGTAATATTTTGCCATCAGTAGACCATTCACAAAGGGAAAGGGGTCCCCTGGGAACTCTGTCCCCTTTGAGAATGTTAAAAAAACTATTTTTTGAAGAGCAGAATCTTCAAAGTATAATTTTTTGCTTTTTCAACGCATCCTGTTTTCCTTTAGGGAAACAGAACAGCTTTTAATGAAAGAGAAGATTGTTTTATTAAAAAGGAATCACAGACATGGTGGTCTGCTGATCCCAGCAGGCCACTATTCCTTTTATTGCTGCAAATACAAATGGGTAGCTAAATGCAACCTACATCATAAATATTCATGAGGAAGGTGAATTTGCAGCCCACTAGGAATGGCTATTTGGGAATTAAAGTACTTTAGACATTAGGAATACCAATTTCCTATTTGCGAGTTTGGAGATGATGGCAATTTGGAAATCGGTATTCCTATTGTTTGTACTTATGTCCCTGAGCATCTATCCTGGATGGGGAAGCATAGTGAATATCCTCAGATTTATTTGATGTTTAGAGGAAACGGTTTTCTACACAAGGAAAATATTTTCCCTATGGCATGGCTATGAGCACATATACTTATGAGTAGGGGAACTACAGATTCCGCTTTGTGGAAAATAAAAGTGAATCAATTATAAAAAGCAAGAGTGCTCCTAGACATCCATGACTCTTGTACATTTCCAGAAATAAAAGTAGAATGTTTTGTGAATTCCCCAAAAGTCTGAAATCTATGACAAACATAAGACAAAAGTAGATTTAAAAATGTCTGACTTTTTCAATTGTTGCATTGGAAATCATTGAACTGAGATTTTTCCAGGCGTTTGCTTCACTAATGCAAAAAAAAGCTTTATGCTTCTGCACTAACCAGTATTGCTGAGAATTTAGAAAACTATTATTATAGGTAAGAATATTGCCTGACACAAATATTGTGTCATAAATATTATTGATAAAAATATTTATCTAATGGATCTAATAATAGGCAATCAAAGGTTCACAAAATAATATATTTAGAGCACATTTCACGCTTTCTCAGAATCCTGAAAGCATTCCATGAGTGCTTAGGGAGATAGAGAGTTTTTTAGGCTTTGATTAATGATATACTTAGAATGAGATATTTCTGCACAAAGTGAAAAGAAACATGTATTTGTCAATTAAAAACAGTAAGACAACCCTCCAGTATGATCGTTAAACATTTGTACTTGAAAAAAAAAAAGATGGAAATGACCAGGTATACACCTGCACTCAAACCCTCAATTCTCAGTGTGAAAATCTGTGACCTTCACACTTGAGCTATTCTTTTTTTAAAATATTTGTTTTAGCCCTTTATGGGCTAGCTGTGACCACAAGAGGAGCCTCAAGGCCTCCCCTGTGGTCCCTTACCATTTTTTAAATTTCTTTTATTATATGCCCTTTACAGGCTTTCTAGCCTCCTCGTGGTCCCATTGATCCAGCAAGCAGGCAGCTGCATTTAACAGCAGCTACATGGTCGTGGGAACAATGTTTTCATCTCTGTTCCCTGCACGCATACCTGCATACAGGGAACATGGATGAAAACTTCACTTTCTTACAGTGGGATCTGTTTGACAGGTACCGCTGTCAGAAACCAGAGAGTTTGCTGTGACTTGGCTGCAGCTGTCAAAGCTGCAGCCAAGCCAGAGCAAACAGCTATGTCCCGGATGGGCAACCTGAGACATAGTAGGAGCCGGCCCAGATTGATGGTGGTCCCCAGGGCCATCAGTGTCTTCTCTAGGGGGTACACATGGCATCCCTCCAATGTGACAGCCCTAGGCCAGACCAGGTAGTGGTCCCCAGGGCTATAGTGGGTCCAAAACAAACCCCCTTTACTTTTTTACTCTATGCCCTGAGGAGGTGGTGATCCCCATGCAAGTGGGGGGCCATGCGGTTTCCTTCACACAATATAAATATAGCCCTGAGGAGGTTGCGTTCCCCTGTGCTGCAGGGGGGGCCTAGTGCCCCACATGTATTATTAGTTTAAAGTTCCAGGGTGGTGGAGGTCCCCAGGGGTGGGGGGCACACAGCCCCCCCCCACACAATATAAAGATAGCCCTGGGGGGTGGTGGTCCCTGGGGCATCAGTGGGTCTGAAACAGACAACTTTCCCTTTTTTTACTTTTTGATCATGTGGGTGTGGTGGTCCCTGGGGCTGTGGGGGGCCAGATGCACCCGCAAGTCAATAACTTGAAGCCCTGCGAAGGCACAATTAAAGCATTTTGCCCTGGGTAGGTGATGATTCCCGGGGGCTGCAGGCCACCCTGCATATATAACAAAAGTTAACATGGGGAGGTGGCGGTCCCTGAGGCTGTAGGGGGACCTGAGGCACCCACATTCAAAATTATGAATGTCCCTGGCACCTGGCCAACCTGGCTTATAAGTATTTTTCTTGGGCCCCACTTGACAGATCCCCCCACAACTTTCTGTGAATCACTGCGCCACTTCTTTTGGAAAATTTCATGAACATTTGTCCAATGGCACCAAAGATATTTGCAAGTCCCAAAATACTTTTTCTATAGTACATTGGTCCTAACTATAACTACCTATTGGCGATTGGTAGGTTATATATATATATATATATATATATATATATATATATATATATATATAGTATAATAAATATATAAATATACATACATATATATATATATATATATACACACATATATATATATGGATATATATACATATATATATATACACATATATGTGTATATATATATATATATATATATATGTTAAAAGTTAATGGTACGCTATAGTTAGGTTCTGATTTCACATGCACAAAACCATAGAAGCTTTCATAGTTGGAGTTATTTCAAGTAACTGTAAATTGTGCCCTAAGGTAACTATATCTTGCGCACTCGCCATGCAGTTTTCTCATAAATAATTTGACTGCAAATGTTACAGTGAAATTATTAATGATGTCATAGAAGATGTCATGAGTGACCTCTATAGGAACATCATAAGAAAACAGTTTTCTCTCAAACATGATTCATGAAATCACGGCGGAAGGCTTATTTCAATGTTTAAAATCACCTTAGCAAAACACGATTTATATTGTAAATCTTTTATCACCCTTTATACGTTCCCCTTTTGTGACCCTCAAAACCTGCCATTTACTAATTGGTCCCAGGATGCTTGTTTCCGGTCCAGGTAGGACCTAGCTTGGTAGGTCAGGCTGGTCTGTGTCACAGGTGGAGCAGGGTTAAGCCTGAGTTGCATATAGCTGGGTCCAAACTGGGGTGACGTGGAGAGTAAAATAGCAATGAATTAAACCCAGATCTGTGACTGGGAGTGAGTGTTTGAAAAGTTTCAACACCCTATCCATCATTTTATATTGAGTTCAGGAGGAACATAAGGAAAAGCACATTCGGTGGGGAGAGGGAATGGGGTGCTGTCTCCTGCCAAATACCTGGCATAGTCATAGGCTGTTGAAGTGAAGGAAGGCTTGCTTTCATTTTTCCTGCAGGACATCACATGCCTATGTACTTAAAAATGTTTCAACTCTGTACTTATCTTGAACATAGACTGGAGCATTTTGTGGTTGTTAGTATTTTATAGCAGTTGTCTTAGACCATCCTATGGCGTATGGAAAAAGCTTTTTGTGGAGCAAAGCCTGTCAAGAAGCCTCAAACCCCTGACTACACGTTTCTTTCAGCCTGGAGCTAGCGGGCCCTTTACAGTCTTCTGTGCTTCAGATGTGAGCAGCGCAGCCTCTAAACACAGTTGTGCTGCACTGTGCCATCTGTTGATAAACAATACACAGAGAGAAACATGCTTCAGAATATTTCCCTCTCTCTGCTTCCTTTATTATGCACTGCACTTCTCAGCATTGTACATCACTCTTCAGACAAAGGGAAGAACAGGCTTGAATGGCACATTGCTCCTCCATGACTCTCACTCAGGTGCACATTATGAGTTTGGAGGTATGTGTACCGCTGCAGAGGTGGCGGTTTCACTGCTGCGGTCCCAGCGGTAAAGACCCCTGCATTACAAGTGTTGCAGCTTGGCTGAAACCAAACAGCCACAACGTCACCGGCGCAGGCAGACCGCTGTTGCTGGTGTTTAACTCCTCTGGGCCGGAGGCATGCCTAAGACCACTGGCCGTATTACGAGGCAGCAAACCACCAGGCTTTTTGCAGTGGACACACTGCCACAAAAACCCTGGCGGTAACACACCTGGTGACAGGAATACTCATTCCTGTCACCGGCACCCCCCCACTCCTCTGCACACATACAGACACACACCCCCACTCCTCTGCACACATACAGACACAATCCCCCACTCCTCTGCACATGTACAAACACACATACATGCTTGCACGCCCATTTTGACACACACACATGCTCGCACACATACACGCACACACCACCCCCATGCATTTATGACACCCCCCTTTCGGTCAGGCCACCTACCTGTCTCAGCCACACAGCAGCCCACAACTAGGTGATCGTCCAGGAGGGGGTAAATGTCAGCGGTTCGAAGGACCAATGCTGTACCGCCATGCAAGGACCGCTGTGCTGTATTAGTACTCGTAATATAGTGGGAGGAGTCCTCACATTGTGGAGGTGCTGGTGGAGGGACCGCCTCTTCCTCAGTTGGCCCTGTGGTGGTTTTCAGTCTGATTTTTGATGGTCTCCTGTGTGAGTTGGTAATACGGCGGTCGGGAGATCACCATCACTGGTGCTATTTCGGTGGCCACCCAGCACAGCGGTCTTTCCGAAATACAGCCAAAGTTCTAATCAGCACCTAAGTCTTCAATTACAGTATGGAATACAAATTGGCCCTGTTACAAGTGTGTCATTTGTTTATTTCTTACAATATTACACAATATCAGAAGTGTTCTCTGCTTGGTGATAAATATTCCTCCTTACTTTTGACATATGTTTTCTGTAGGTAAAATGTCAGAAATGGTCACAGACACTTATTTATTGCAAGTGCCTTCATTCATATGTTTTCCTAAGAACCCCATTTGTCAGACACCAACCAGTGACGGGGAAAACATTTTCAATTGCATCATTCTTTATTTTACATTTGGTCACGGTAGCTGGAAGCTTGCCAACTGTATTTAATCTAATGTAGGTGGTAGGCCCTGGCTACTGAAACAAAACTCATCAAGGTAACCCTAGTTCTTTTTGGTAAGCTGTTGGTTTCTCGTGAAAACTAGCTGTGAGAAAACAGGGCTGATTGCAGAGGCCCCCTAACTTTTTGCCCCCATTTTTCACTTATTGCTGGTGTTTTCCTGTGTCTCTGAGGGTGCCCTGGGTACTGCTAACCAGTCCCAGGGCCTGTGCTGTATGTAAAATCAGTATGCAAATTAGGCTACTTCTAATTGGCTATGCCAACCTACCTATAAGTCCCTAGTATATGGTAGGGCATGTAGGTTTAGGGAGGAACCCCAGCATAGGTAGTGCACCCATAGGTGCACTGCTGAGGTGCCCAGTGTCATCGTAAAGGCAGGCCTGCCTTGCTGGCTGTTTTTACATTACAGTTATATGCACATTCGACTTTGGAATTCAAAGTACTTCCAAAGTCTTAAACTACCTTATTTTTAAATATAATTCACCCCTAAGGTGTGCCCTATGTGCCAATAGGATTGGGTGCCATGTAACTATAACCATGGGCCTTAGAAAAATAGTTTTATAAGCCCTGGTGAGGTAAAACAGCCAAATTTGTTTTCCACTAACTGTAGTGAATGTTCTCTATAGGCTAAAATGGGGAGACTTTATTTTAATAAACAAGTCCCCTTAAGATACCTTGTGTTTGGTATCAAATTGATTGTTATAATAAATCCCACAACTTCCAATTGTTGAATTTAATATAACTAGTTCAGGTAAAGAGTTTTAAAACTCTACCTGAAAGTTGCCAACTTCGACTCTGTAGTGCCCTTCTCTAATTGGCCAGCCTCTGGCTGCTTGGCCAGGCTGCCTTGATGAGGTGTGAAGTGACCTGGGATGAACACAAAGGATGTGCCTGGGAGAGGAGATCTGCCTCAGCAGATGGTGAAGCAGGAAGGGGGAGGGTGGCCAAACTGGTCTTCAAAGGCAGGGAAGCAGCTCAGCATCTCCCTCCCATTCTGCAACCTCAGACAATTAGGTGCCTTCTTGATTAGATTAGGAGAGGGCAGGAGAGGGGTGTGTTTAGGATTTTTAGCTACACCAGTGAGTGGGCTCAGCCTGACCTAACCTCCAAAAATCACTTTCAGCCATGTTGGAGTTTTGAAGAATGTTGCCCCCTGGGATTGATTTTTGCTACACTTCCCAGGAAGTGGTCATCACAGGAGGTGGGAGCCTGCCTCTGATTGGACAACCAGGAACCCCTGTTTTTCACTCAGGAGCAAGGATAAACATGGCAGAGCTGCAGCCACACCTCAGATCCCTACAGGAAACAAGACAAAGAAGAAGGACTGCCCTGCTGGACCCCTGACCTGCACCTAGACACTGCACTCTGAAGGACTGCAACAGCTGCACACTTGTGCTTCACCACTAAGAGGAATTTGCCTGTCTTCTACTGCTTTAAAAAGGGACTCCCTGTTTGCTTTAGGTACAAAGGAGCTGCTGAGAGTCCCCTGCATCAAGTACCACAAGCAAAGCCCAGCTGACTAGCTTCTAGTGGCCATTTAAGGATTCTGACAAGGTGCATTTCTGGAATTGTAGTCCCAACTCCCAAGGAGCTAATCAGAGCTTCTGGAACCTTGGATCAAGTTGTGAATAATTCAGGGACCCAAAACGTATCTCTGGAAGAAGATCCAGAAATTTGGAGACGTTTGGAACAACTCCATAAGTTGAAGAGGTGCACTGTTGGAGTTGGAATCCCAGACCCCAAGAGGCAAACCAGAGCCTCTGAACTCTTGGCAGGTGCTGTGGACCACTTTTCAGAATCAAGAAACACTTCTGGAAGTAGGTGTGACAGTGTTACATCATTGGTGGCCTGAACTCTGGACTTTGTCCCTTTCCAGTGTGACCTTTTCTAACACTTTGAGTGTTAGTTGCTTCTAAGCACTAGAAAACATTAATTCTTTACACATTCATATCTTCTGTTCTCCTTATACAATTTTATTCATTTAGGTGTAATCTTAAAGATACAAATATAATCTATGTTTATCAATTGGTATGAGATTTTTTATTGTGTTTTGTGGTTTACTTATTTACTGTTTTGTGATTTTTAAATGCTTTACACACTTGTCTCCTAAGTTAAGCCTTGTCGCTCGTTGCCAAGCTACCAAGGGTTGAGCTGGGTTTGATGTATTGAGGCATAACTGGACCTAAGATGGGGTTAGTAGCCTATAGCTAGGTGTAGGTACTTACCTGCCCTTACCAATAGTCTACTTTCTAACATTAGCTCTTTGAACAACCACAAGAACAACCACATTGCAGCAAGGCATGACTCACGTAACAATATACTAATATATTCTACTTTTAATCCAGAAATATTGGCAACATTTATTTTCTGTAAACTCCCACAATGGGCTTCATTGGCCATTTTCCTTTCCTTTCTGTTCTGTCATTGTTGCATAACACTGCATGTGTCTTTTTCAAGAAGTTGTATATCATTTTAGGGAAACGTTGTGAACAATGCTCTGGAAACAACGCAGACGTTTCCCACGCAAACGTAACCACAATTGCGGGTACAAAGCATGGCTTTTTCTCTGCCTGAGCCACGCATGTGCTGAACAATGCATATGCATGGTTAAAGCAGAGAAAAAGGCAGAGTGGATCGGGAGAGGATGTGGTCAGGTATGTGGGATTGGGAGGTAGTTTTTACGACCGGGGTGGATAAAGGGCTTGGGGTGAGGGTGTTATTTGTTTTTAGCGGTGGGGGTGGAGGGATGTTTGGCCTCGAGAGAGGGCACGGTCAGGTAAATGGGGTTGGGAGTTGGGGATATTTTTTAGGGATGGGTGGATTAGGGTGGGGAGGTTGGTCTATTT
Organism: Pleurodeles waltl; assembly: GCF_031143425.1. Classification (NCBI taxonomy): domain Eukaryota; kingdom Metazoa; phylum Chordata; class Amphibia; order Caudata; family Salamandridae; genus Pleurodeles; species Pleurodeles waltl. The sequence goes on along the minus strand of NC_090446.1, from coordinate 746,806,030 downwards.
TTTTTAGGGTCAAGGATAGCGGTTGGGGTAATTTTGTTTTTAGGGTGGGTGGTGGGGTTGGGGTAGTTTTGTTTTAGTGGCAAAGTGGGGGGGTCAGGGCAGTTTATTTTTAGGGGTGAGGGTGGGTGGGTCAGGGTGGTTTTGTTTTTAGGGTGGGTCGGGGGTCGTGGAAGGTTTTAGGGCTCAGGGTGGGTGGAGGTGCTGGTGTAGTTCAGTTAGGGGTGGAGTGGCGGTTAAGGGTAGTTTTGTTTTTAGGGGCATGTGGGTGGTCGGGTAGTTTTGTTTTTAGGGTTGGTGGGGAGTCTTTTTTTTGGGGGGTAAGTGGGAGGGTTGGGGAAAGTTTTAGGACTCAGTGTGGGTGTGGGTGCCGGGGTCATTTTGTTTTTGGGGTGGGGTCAGGGCAGTTTTGTGTTTAGGGGCAGGTGGGTGGGTTGGGGTAGTTTTGTTTTAAGGGGCAGGGGTCGAGGGGTCAGGGAAGTTTTGTTTTAAATCCATGGTTTAGAGGGGCTTGAGGTAGTTTTGCTTTTAGGGCTGGAGGGGGGGGTTGGTTGTTTATGGGCCTGAAGGTTTTAGGGCTCAAGGTGGGTGGGGGTGTTGGGGTAGTTCAATTTTTAGGGGTACGGGGTCAGGCTAGTATTGTTTTTAGGGGCAGGGTGGGGTTGTCGGGTAGTTTTGTTTTTAGGGTGGGTGGTGGGCGGTGGGCTAGTTATGTTTTTAGGGCAGGTTGGGTGGTCGAGGTAGTTTTGTTTTTCGGGGCGGGGTGGGGGTCAGAGTAGTTTTGTTTTTAGGGTGGGTGGGGGGAGGGGTGGTTTAAGTATTAGAGGAGGGGTACTTTTGGGCCTTAGCGCAGGTGGAGAGGTGACATGATAGAACCACGCATGCCGGTCCCACGCGAAAAATCATTGTAAAGGCATGTGTGGAAAAGGCATGCATGGTTCCCACCTACGTTATTCCATCATACATTCATTATTTTGGTATTTCAACTGAAAAAGAATGAGTCAATATTTAGAGAAGGGTTACGACACAAAAGGCCACCACAAAATAGTATTTTGTGATCACAGCAGCAACCTGGGAGAGGGGTGAGTACCGTCCACACTGAAATCACGACTTCACAGCTATAGTTATGTTTGTTTTGTGCATTTTTTAAAGCACACTATCACCCGTAAGGTTAGCCTGATGCTGAGCAGGTGTGTGTGCCTAGCCCTGCCTATGGTGTGTTTGTTTATTTAAAGTCCAGGTCTTCAGCATCTTTCAGAATTCAAGAAGAGAGGATAAGGCTCTGATGTTGTTTGGAAAGTCGTTCCACTTCCACACTTTATCTGGCAGGAGTACTGCTATGTTTCCTTTGTAAAAGATGAAAGTCACCTTAATGATACAATTACCATGTGAGTAAATCACAATTTCAAAGGCAAAACACATTGTGTGAATCATCAAATGGACTTTGGCCTCATAAGTCAAGTTAGGTGTATAGAAGTCCCCGAAAATTTGGTCACTGCTTTTACGTTTCATGCTTCAGGTACTGTGGCTTGCTTATGAACCAAAGCAAACATCCCACAATGTTAACTACTTCTTCTTAATAGCTCATGTATAAAAACCATTGATACCGTAGCAAACTTTATTAACAACTTGCATTAATGCTGAACATATTAACGGCTATGATTATTTTAATGATTTTCTATGTAACACAAAATTTAGTAACAAAATCTAATTAGAACTGACTTTACAATGCCAGAATTATGATATTCAAATTGAATAAGTACAATCAGGAAGGCTTGTTTTCAATATGGCTTGCTGATTACAAGATGAATATATATGTGTCACTGGATATGTATCACCAAAAGATACTACATGCACAATGTGTGACTCATTGAGATTGGTTAGTAGCAGTAGACTTACCCGTGCATTTGAATTTAGCATTCCCATTTCGAGGTCATTTTCACAGTTTTTGGCCTTTGATTTGCACAGTTTAACGAGGCACATTTTTATTCTCATTATGAGATAATAAAATGATTTTGGGCTTGGCACTAGGTTGTAAGGAGCTGGAAGAGTCCTTCCTTCATCGAAATATGACAACCAAAGCTTTGCTCTTGCAAATTTCCATTCTACATCTGCATCCTCCTAGAAGAAAGAATAATATCGTGTTCATTGTTTCCAAAAGAAATGCAATTATCTCAGCCCTGCAGATGGCTGAAAGATTCTAGAAACAATTAATCCATGTATTAATCACCATTTTTTTCTCAATCATGAGATATTATGTTCAACATTTAGAGAAATTAACTCAATTAGGGAAGATTATGCAAATCTGGCATAATTTTATATTATCTTGTTGTTTTCCTCCTAATACATCTCAGAAGTGGGAATTATTCACTAATTGTAAAACAGATTGCAAATTATGAAAGACGTTCATGATGTTTAGATTTCCTCATTTGCCAATAGTTCAGGTTATAGACTTTGCTATCTTATCCTCGGATTCTGAATGAGACCTCTCTCTGTATGTATTCAGCACAACGATAAATCATATTACAGAAAAGTGAACAATTCATAACAGTTAATGCATTAGTGACTTAGGAAAGTGCCCTTGTTGCCATGGTTACCTCACCCACACTTTTTGCCTGAAATCGATGCCAACTTTGACGGAGAGTGTGCTGGGATCCTGCTAACTAGGACACAACACCGGTGTTCTTTCGCCAAAACTGTACTATAGTTTTCACAGTTAGCACACCCTGGCACACAGTCAAGTCCCTTGTAAAAATTACCTATTGTACCAAGGGCCCTGTGGCCAGGGAAGGTCCCCAAGGGCTGCAGCATAAATTATGCCACCCTGGGATATCCCTCACTAAGCACACTGACACTACAGCATGTGTGTGCTGATGGGGAGAAAAACACAAAGTCGACATGGAACCCCTCTCAGGGTGCCATGCAATTAAACCGCTGCCTGTGGCATAGGTACGTGACCCGTCTAGCAGACCTTAGAGCCCTAAGGCAGGTTGCATTATACCACAGGTGAGGGCATAGGTGCATGAGCAATATGGCCCTACAGTGTCTAAGTCCAGTCTTAGATACTGTAAGTACAGTGTGGCCATATTGAGTATGTGGTCTCAGGTTTGACATTACGAACTCCACAGGTCCATAATGACTTCACTAAATACTGTGAAGTTTGGTATCAAACTTCTCAGCACAATAAACCCACACTGATGCCAGTGTTGGATTTATTGAACAATACACCAAGAGGGCATCTTAGAGATGCCCCTGTATTTTACCCAACACTTTAGTGCAGGACAGACTGGTCTGTGCCAGCCTGCCACTAAGAGGCAAGGTTCTGACCACATGAGTTGAGAGTCTGTGCTCTCAGTGGCCAGAAACAATGCCTGCACTGGGTGGAGGTGCTTCATACCTCCCTCCTACAGGAAGTGTAACACCTGGCTGTGAGCCTCAAAGGCTCAGGCCTCTTGTTTCAGTGTCCTATTTCTCTCCAGCTAGCGGAGATGCCCATCCCCCAGACAAAGCCCCACTTTTGGCAGCAAGTTCGGCAGGAAACTTAGAAAAAGCAAGGATGAGTGGCCACCTGTTTCAAATGGGGTCTTTGTTTGGCAGTCAGGTTACCCCCTGTCCAAGCAAGGAGCCTCACTCTAGTCAGGGTAAAGGAGAATCACCCTCAATTAACCCCCCTCTCAATCCCCTGGTAGCTTGGCATGAGCAGGAAGGCTTAACTTCAGAAGCAATGTGTAAAGTATTTGTATCAACACACACAGTAACTCTGTGAAAACACTACAAAATGACACACCATAGGCTTAGACAAATAGCTAGTATTTATCTAAACAAAACAAGACCAAAACAACAAAAGTCCAACATCCACAAGTCAAGATATGAATTTTCAAAAGAATAAGGGGGTCATTCTGACCCCGGCGGTCCTTGACCGCCGGGGCCAGGGTCGGCGGGAGCACCGCCAACAGGCTGGCGGTGCCCCGCGGGGCATTCTGACCGCGGCGGTTTGGCCGCGGTCAGAACAGGAAAAGCGGCGGTCTCCCGCCGGTTTTCCGCTGCCCTGCTGAATCCTCCATAGCGGCGCAGCTTGCTGCGCCGCCATGGGGATTCAGACACCCCATACCGCCATCCTGTTCCTGGCGGTTCGCCCGCCAGGAACAGGATGGCGGTATGGGGTGTCGTGGGGCCCCTGGGGGCCCCTGCAGTTCCCATGCCAATGGCATGGGCACTGCAGGGGCACCCGTAAGAGGGCCCCACAAAGAATTTCAGTGTCTGCTCAGCAGACACTGAAATTCACGACGGGTGCAACTGCACCCGTCGCACCTTCCCACTCCGCCGGCTCCATTCGGAGCCGGCTTCCTCGTGGGAAGGGGGTTTCCCGCTGGGCTGGCGGGCGGCCTTCTGGCGGTCGCCCGCCAGCCCAGCGGGAAACACAGAATAACCGCAGCGGTCTTCTGACCGCGGTGCGGTATTCTGGAGGGGGGAACTCTGGCGGGCGGCCTCCGCCGCCCGCCAGAGTTAGAATGACCCCCTAAGAGTCTTAGGCCCTCATTATGACATTGGCAGTAAATCCCACTTACCGCCATGCTGACTGCCGCCAACATACCGCTGCCACAGCGGATATCCGTCCACCATATTATGACACACATACACCAATCCATCAGTATTCAGCCACATGCACAAATCCGCCAGTCCAAAGGTCAGTGATAAAGAGGCCGTATCAAAACCCACACCATTACGCCAACAGAACAACGCCCACCAAATTATGACCCACAAATCACCACAGTGGACATTCAATGGCGGTAAACCATTGGCGGTACATACCATCACGCTCAAAATACACACACACATACAAAACAACACCACATCGGACAATTCAAACAACACACACCTGACACCCATACACACACCCACACCACTATAAAACACACACCCACATTACCCACAACCCTTTACAACTACAAAGCATTGGCAGGAGACAGACACCAAGACCACAGACAAAACCAGAGCCACACACTACTTACACCCATATACCACTCATGCACCCCACATCACACACCTCAACTCGTCGCCCTACACACCCTCACCTACACACCTCACACAACACCCATAGCACCACAAAGACACCCCCGATTCACAAAGGAGGAGCTAACGGTCATGGTGGAGCAAATCATCAGGTTAGAGCCACAGCTATTGGGAGCACAGGTGCATCATGTATCGATAGCTAGGAAGATGGAGCTATGGCGGAGCATCGTGGACAGGGTCAACGCCGTGGGACAGCATCCAAGAACTAGGGATGACATCAGGAAGAGGTGGAACAGCCTATGGGGGAAGTTACATTCCATTGCAGCAAGACACCAACTCGCTATACAGAGGACTGGCGGTGGACCCTCATCTCCTCCCCCACAACTAACTACATGGGAGAAGCAAGTCTTGGCAATTATGCATCCTGAGGGCCTGGCTGGAGTAGGAGGAGGATTGGACTCTGGTAAGTCAACTCTCTACTACTACAACCCCCCTACCTTAATGCCATCACATACCCCCACCCTCACTCCCATCACACCACACTTCCCACACACCCCACCATCACATCTCACTTATCCCAATGCCAAGCCCTGCATGCCATACCAATGCATGGACACCACTTGCAGACCTGCATGGACACCTATCACTAAAGCATGCACACTAGAGAGAATCAGCTAACCCACCATATACCAAGTTACACAAGTGAAAGGTGCCAGGGCAAATACAACCAAAGAGGGCAAGACAGGGATGCACAATATGTCATACACATAAAAAATAACACAGCATTTACATCCCCCCAGGTACCCCAGCCAATGTCAGCAGAGAAGAGGTGCCAGCAATATCCAGCCCCCAACAGAAGAGGCCCACAGTGATGACAGCAACTCTGGTCTTCTGGATCTGGATGACCAACCTGGCCCATCAGGGACCTCTGGATAGCAGGTTACCCAGGCCCAGTCACACACCACCACAGAGTCTGCCCCTTCAGGAAACACCACCACAGCACCCACCCAGTGTACCCACACCTCTGTCCCCAGGACACATCAATCAGCAGTGTGCCCACCTCTACAGGGACCCCAGGCCACCTGTTATACCAAAGACAATCAGGGACCTGGGATCAGTGGCAGTGGGCACACGGTTCAGGGGACAGAGGCAGAGGACAACAGGGAAACTGGGAGGAGTGCTGTGCACCAGGGGGAGGACAGGCCCAGGGAACCGACTCTCCAGGATGCACTTGCACAGATCCTGGGAGCATATCAACATTCCCTGAACACGATGGGCCAGATCCTGGACAATGTGCAGGAGAACAGGAGGCTGCAGGAGGGACAGTACCAGAGGATCAGGGAGGACTTGCAGGCCATTAACAACACCCTGATCTCCAATGCAGGGGTGCTGGCAGACATGGCCAGCATTATGAGGGAGGCAGTCTCACACCAGCAGGCCCCTGACACTAGCCAGATATCTGAACAGCCTTCCACCTCCATTGCCGCTAGTGGCCAGGAGGCCCCACCACAGAACCAACAGGCCACCAGCACCCTTTCCCCTGCAGAAGGTGAACCACCCCGTAAACATTCCCTGTGATCCAGACAGAAGCCAGAGACACTTGACAAGACCCCCGCCAGGAAATTAGACTCTCCTGATTGTCACCCTTGTGTCCCACTGTGTCACCCTGTCCACCTTGAACTTCCTTTGTTCCCCTTCCTATGTCCCCTTGGACAATGCACCTGTGCTACAAATAGACTGGAACTATACCCCTTATCACCCCATCTCATTGCACTTGCCCCTCCATATTTTACCACTTCAATAAACACACTTGGAAAACAAAATGAGTATGTCAATTTTTTTAAGTATATAGTCATTTCAACAGGTGCAGACATTGCAATTAAACTGCACAGAAAATGAGAATAGGTGTATGACCTGTAGCTGCCTTAAGTGATCACACCAGGAGCATATGTGAGGTCACCAACATCTGTAAAATGAATTGCCATAGGGTACAGTAAGTGGGCATAGAAGTGGGAAATAACAGCATACCAGAGTCACAGAAATTCCCAGAAATTTCATTGAAATGTGAAGTAACAATGTCTTACCTGTGTGTCTTTCAAAGTACTGTCTGATGACTGATGTCCTCATCCTCATCCTCTGCCTTCTCATCCTCACTGTTCACAGGGTCCACTGCTGCCATACGGGCATCTCCTCCTGCAGAAAAGGCACATGGTGTCTCAGGACAAGGTTGTGCAACATGCAGCATGCCACTATAATCTGGTAGACCTTCTTGAGTAAGTAGCAAAAGGATCCACCTTTTAGATGGAGGCATCTGAACCTGGCCTTCAGGAGGCCAAAGGTCCTTTCTATTCTCCTTCTGGTTCGCCCATGTGCTCCAATATAACATTTTTCTGCCCTTGTCCTGGCATTCCTCACAGGGGACAGCAGCCATGAGAGGTTTGGGTAACCAGAGTCACCTGAAATATTGAGGGTCAACATTTAGCCACACACTATCTTATATGGCCCATACCATACCCATATACCAACATATACTGGGTGGGCACCAGGGCTCACCTATTAGCCACACCCTGTGCCTCTGTACTCGAGCCATCACATTTGGAATGCCTCTATTCCTCGGGACAAAGGCATCATGCACCGAACCAGCATACTTAGCATTGATGTGGGACATGTACTGGTCCGCCAAGCACACCATGTGTACATTCATAGAGTGGAAACTCTTACGATTTCTGAACACCGGTTCATTTTGACGGGGGGACGACAAATGCAATATGTGTCCCCTCAATCGCCCCAATTATGTTGGGGATATGTCCCATTGCATAGAACTCGGCCTTCACTGTGGCTAAATCTTCAACCTGGGGGAAAACAATGTAGCTGCACATGTGTTCAACCAGGGCAGACAACACTCTGATCAGCATTAACGAGAACATTGGCTGTGACATTTCTGCTGCCAAGCCCACTGTCACTTGGAAAGAACCAGTTGCCGAGAAATGGAGCACTGATAGAACTTGCACAAGAGCGGGGATCCCAGTGGGCTGATGGATAGCAAATATCAGGTCAGGCTCCAATTGGGTACACAGCTATGTGATTGTGGCCCTGTCAAGTCTATAGGTGAGGATTATGTAGCTGTCCTCCATTGTTGCCACCAGGCGTCTGTACACAGGGGTATGTCTCCATCTCCTATTCATCCGCAGTGGTAGCAATCTATGGGGCAAAAGAGTGAGGAGCCGGTCACAAAATAAACAATGGGGCTACAACAGAACTTCGCATGCTGTTAACTTGCAATGGGTAAGTGTGACTAGTATAGTATGTCCAATTTTCCACGGTGATGCAGCAGATATCCAGGGCCTCCCCCACCCCCCCTGAAATGGCGTCCAGCTCCCCTGTGTTGAGGAAGAGGTGGATGTGACGTAATTTCGCTGACGTTGTGCGCTGTTGAGGGAGGCGTCAGGAACCACGTGCAACTCCTCATTGGTTAACATTGGGACCCATGGGGTACAGTGGCCAATGTGAATCTATGCACCACCGCGGACGTGACCACCATTTTCTATCCTATTCCTCACTTGCTATCTGATCATCCACAGAGAGGACCTACACTGCATGTGCTGCTGTGACCTGTGTCTGGAGACTACCATAACCTGTGTGACTGAGGAAAGGGCCCCTGCCTTCACTTCAGCCAAGTTGGAGAGACTGGTGGATGGGGCCCAACCTCATTACGGACTGCTGTATGGGCCTTTAGACCAACAGTTGAGTACACATTGGGCACAATGCAAGTGGCATGAATGCATGGAGTTGTGTGTGAAGGCCTCCGTAAAGGGGGGTGGGTGGATGCCCTCTGGGCACCGTTTTGGTTGTGTGCTGGGCCATGTGTGAAAAGGGTGATGTAAAGGGGTATTGTGGCCCATAAGTATAACAGGCAGGACTGTTTGACTAATACTATTTTCCTGTGTGTATTTCCTCTGCAGGTCAGCGCCCATCAAAAGAAGGGTATATGGCGTGCCATCACCAAGAACGTGCAGACCCTGGGGGTCTATGGCAGGTGAAGCACCCACTGTCGGAAACAGTGGGAGGACCTGAGATGCTGAGCACAGAAGACGGCGGAGGCCCAGCTGGGGATGGCCTCCCAACAAGGAAGGGTGCCCGTCAAACCCTGACCCCCCTGATGGCCCGCATACAGGCAGTGGCCTATCCTGAGCTGAATGGGCACTTGAGGGCATCACAGCAGCCACAAAGGGGTGAGTTCCGTGCCCATCATTACAACTTTTGCATGATGGGGTGGTATACGGGTGGCAGTTGTGTGTCAGTGTGTGCCCCTAGGCCAGGCCAGACATAGCAGCATAGGTCCTCTGGTGGCTAAGGGTCCGATGAGGAAATGCTGACTACCTAGCTTGTTAGCATCCACTACTGGTCAGGGCTGCGTGGGTCCCAGGTGTGCTGCAGTTGGCGGTGTGTGCTCCTCCTCATGCCTTGGTGGCTAGCAATATCACTGGTAGTGCAATGCATTGTGAGTAGGCCTGTTCCCTGTGCGTGAGGGTGCTGTGTACGCCAAAGGTGGTGTTGGCACAGTCACTGACCCAGTGTATCCTTTGTCTCTCTCCTCTCTTTTCTTGTTTTGTCATCCTGTCCTTATGTGCATTAGCATGATCTGGCGGAGGAGCGGAGGCACCAGCGACGAAGGGAGCTGCATCGCACAGGACACAGAAGGCAAAGTCCCCCGATGCTGAGGGCACCAGTGGGACGGAGGGTGCGGGGTGCACCACGGCGGAGATTGGAGGGGACATTTCAGACACGTATACCTCCTCGGATGGAAGCTCCCTGATGGTGGCGGACACCTCTGTGACCACCCCAGCTACAGGTACAGCCACCACCCCTGTACCAGCACCCCCCTCCCAGCAGCCCCTCATCGAGTTGCCTGTGCCCGCTCACCCAGGAGATTGGGTATCTCCTTCACCCCAGGCACCCCAGGGCCTGCCCCAGCTAGCCCTGCTGCCCTGAGTAAGGAGGCTATTGACCTCCTGAGATCCATCTCTGTAGGGCAGTCAACCATTGTGAATGCCATCCAGGGGCTGGCAGCCCAAATGCAACAGACTAATGCATTTCTGGAGGGCCTTCACACTGGATTGGCAGTGCAACAGAGATTGATCCAGAATCTGGCCTCCTCTTTGATGGGAGCAAATGTCCCTGTTTCTACCCTCCACCCTCCAACTTCCACTTCCCAGTCCCATTCTCCTCAACCCCAACCCATCCCAAGCACACAGGCAGACGAGCATGCACACAAGACAATACACAAGAATGGTTCAGTCAAACACAAGCACCATACTTCATCCCACAGGCATTCACACAAACACCATCCAGATGCAGACATACCAACATCCACTATTTCCACTGTCTCCTCCTCCACCTCCCTCCCAGTTCCAGCCACGCTCACACCTGCATGCACTACATCATCATCCACTACCAGCATCACCATTACACCAAGCAGAACACACACCTCACTGGCAGACACCTCCACAACAGCCATGCACACGTACCCTGTGTCCTCTCCCACTGTGTATGTCCCCCCCTCCTAAGGTACACACACACGAGCACTCAGACACCTAACAGCCATCCACCTCACAAGAGCAGCCAGCCCATGCACCTGCACCCAAAATCAGCAGACAGACATCTCCAACAACCACTCCCTCTTCCTCCACTCCCAAATCTTCTCCCTCTTCCCACCCCAGTGTGCCTAAAAAACTGTTCCTATCCACCATTGACCTCTTCCCTACACCTCTCCCCCGTCCTGCATGTCTGGCAAGGGTGGGAGAAACCCAGCCAAGCACTTCAGCTACCCAGTCCACGGGCCCAGTCATCACACACCCACTTGTGGTGGAAAAGGATCCAACACACATGTCCTAAGGGTAAAGGAGCCTGCCCAATCTGCTGCTAAGAAGGGAAAGGAGCCTGCCCAAGCTGCTGCCAAGAAGGGAAAGGAGTCTGCCCAAGCTGCTGCCAAGAAGGGAAGGGAAAGGAGCCTGCACGAGCAGGCAGGAAGAGCAAGGGGCCTAGGGCATGAACTGTGATGAAGCCCGCACCACCAACCCTGGTTGTGCAGCTGTCTGAGGTTGCAGGGGATGGGCAGGAGCCTCCCCCCACCAGCCGCAGCACCACCACTGAGCAGGCATCACTGCCGGCGGACGGTATGTAATCCTGTCTCCAATGGCGGTTGTGCAGGCTACCCCCCACAAATCCAGTGGCTATGACACCCACCTGAGAGAGTGTGACCTCGCACTCACCAGGATCAAGAGCATAGGGCACAATGCCCCCTCCAGAACAACTGGGAAAGACACCCACCAACCCCAGACTCAGCAGGATCAAGAGCACAGGGCACAATGCCCCCTCCGGAACCAGTGGGTAAGACACCCACCTACCCCAGATTCACTAGGATCAAGAGCACAGTGCACGATACCTGCTCCAGAACCAGTGGATAAGACACCCACCTACCCCAGACTCACCAGGATCAAGAGCACAGGGCACAGTGCCCCTTCCAGAACTAGTGGATAAGACACCCACCTACCCCAGACTCCCCAGGATCAAGAGCACAGGGCACAGTGCCCCCTCCAGAACCAGTGAGGTATTCACCCACTTGAGAGACTGTGGCCTTGCACTCCCCAGGGCCAAGGGAAAGTTGCCCCTCCAGAACCAGTGGTCTTGTTACATCTGCCGGCTGAGGTGCCCCCCATACCCTGTCCCCCTGAGGTGCCTGCCTATTTACCAACAGATGCCTCTGCAGTGTTCTCTCTGTGTTGAGGCAGGTGCCATGTTTGGCCTTGGACTTTTGCCTGTGGCCATGTGGACTACGTACACTGTGGACTCAGCTGTGTCCCTTTTTGTGTACATATGTATATATCGCTTGCCTTGCCTCACTTATTTATCTTTATGAGTTTCTCTCATTACATTCACTTTCTCAAATCCTTTTGTCCTTGCATTATTCATCCGAGGTATGCGATACGTGTGTTTTGATAATGCAGCTGGATGTGTGTATGGTGTTGGGGGGATGTGAGTGTTGCATGTGTGTATCACTCTCTTTTTCCTCCCCCTCCATTCTGTGCTAGGCGGCTGTACTCACCATTGTTGTCTTCGCCGGCGTTGATGTTCGTGGTGGAGCAGCACGTAGAAAATCATGAGGAAGACATGCAGCTCGGGCTCCATGGTGGCGTGGTTCTTCCCTGTGTCTCCAATCGTGAGTCTTTTAACTTCTGTGCAGTGTTTCCACCAGGCTTTTGATGTTGGTACTGCCCTGGAAAAGGTGGCAGAATAGTGTGTCTTAATGGTGGGCGCAACATTGACTTCCGTCTGGCTATAGGCGGCTAACGCCATGGTGGCTGTTGTTTCCACCCTGGTGGTCGGTGTGGTTCATTGGCTGTCTATCGTAGATAACATCGCCATGGTCATAATTTGACAGTAATTATCGCTGGCCTGTTGGCCATATTACCATCACTTTAACACCAACCGTCAGGGTTGTAATGAGGGCCTTAGAAAACAGTGAGAACTCTGTTAGCGCACAAAAGTACCTGGGTTTGCATCAAAATAAAGCCGCACCGGCAAGTGTGCATCAAAAAAGGGTAGAGATGCATCGATTTCTCACCCGCAAGTGAGAACAGGTGTCATTACTTCTCTTGTCGGGTCGGTGTGTGTCGTATCTTCTCTCCCGCAAGAGAATGATGACTCGATCCGAATGGGTACCTCTGGTCGGGACAGGCTTTGCATTGATTTTCCACACCCAGCGATGTTGCATTGAAATCCGGTCACATGCTATCAGAAAACTGCTGCATGCGGTTTGCGTCTTTATCAGCCTCTGTTAGCAGGTATGGTGTGTTGTTTCTCGAGCCGCGTTGCTTTGATCTTCCAACTGCTTTGCAAGTGGAGCATTGATTCCAGTTACGAAGCCAGCCGCGTGTCATTTATTAGCCGCGTAATGGAAGGTGCCTCAAAACTTTCCCGCACAGTGATCGGTGCATGGATTTTCAGTTCTTGTCTCAGCAGAGAGGCCTGGTGCTGGCAGGGGAAGTCTTTGATGGCCCTGATACTTCAACAACAGGAGGCAATCCCAGTTCAAGCCCTTGGAGATTTTTCTCAAGCAGGAATGCACAACAGAGTCCAGTCTTTGTTCCCTTTCACAGGCAGAAGCAGCAACTGCAGGATAGCCCGACAAAATACAGTCACAGGCAGGGGCAATACTTCTCCTCAGCTCTTCAGCTCTTCTCCTTGGCAGAGGTTCCTCTTGAATCCAGAAGTGATCTTGATGAAATCTAAAGTCTGGGGTTTGGGGTCCACTACTTATGCCTTTTTACTTTTGAAGTAGGAAACTGTCAAAGGAGAGTCTCTGTTGTTCACAAGATCCTACCTTGCCCAGGCCCCAGACACACATCAGGGGGTTGAAGACTGCATTGTGAGAGGGAAGGCACAGCCCATTCTGGTGTAAGAAACCACTCCTCCCTCCACTCTAGTACAGATGGCTCATCAAGATATGCAGGCTACACCCCAGCTCCCTTTGTCTCACTGTCTAGAGGGGATTCACAAACAGCCCAACCGTCAGTCTGACTCAGACAGGGAATCCACAAACAGGCAGATTCACAGAATGGTTAAAGAAAGAAAATGCCCACTTTCTAAAAGTGGCATTTTCAAACTAACAATCTAAAAAACAACTTCACCAAAAAATGTACTTTTAAATTGTGAGTTTAGAGACCCCAAACTCCATTCTCTATCTGCTCCCAATGGGAAACTACAATTAAAAGATATTTAAAGACAGTACCCGTGTTAACCTAGGAGAGAGAGATAGGCCTTGCAACATTGAAAATTGAATTTGGCAGTATTTCACTGTCAGGACATGTAAGACACATCAGTACATGTCCTACTTCTAACATACACTGCACCCTACCCATGGGGCTACCTAGGGCCTACCTTAGGGGTACCTTACGTGTACAAGGAGGGAAGATTTGGACCTGGCAAGTGCGTACACAGTCACAACATTTGAAGCAGAGGAAAAAAGACAGTGGAGACTACACGAAAGATGACAGGTCTAATAATACAGAAACACATATGCACACAGAACAATAACCATAGGCAGAAATATTCACTTCAGATTGAGTAAAGAAGAAATAGAGCTGTTTTGTGTTGAAGGCTCAGGGCCATAAAGAGTTACTCTACCAGCACCTGGACTATCTTGCTGAGACTCCTTCCCTACCAAGTGGTGCCTAATCCAGTCCTAGAGCCCTTGAAAGGAGATGCTGATGTAAAACCAAGAAGAACCAAGTTCACCCACTTTGGTCGACGCCCTGACTGATGACGCTGCTGGATCTCGCAATGCCACCTGCAACTGAAGCCGTGGTCCCCACTGGTGTGCGATGACCCCGCAGGCATGACGCTGCCAAAGTCCAAGACTCTGTGAATTCAGAAGTGCCATGTCCTGCAGTGTCGTGGCTCGACCCTGACCCAGTGAGGTCTCCGCACCATGTTGTGACCACCAGAGATTGATCCCGCCGGAAGTGCGAGGATCCAACGCTTCACACTGATGCTGCCTCACTTCCACAGCTCCACAGCAAGGACCCAACGCCATGCACTGATGCCTCCGCTCCTTCGCTCCACAGCACCGGAATTGACCCTGCACCAGAATCAGCGACACCTCAATCCCCAACTCTGTGTATGGCTTGTTTCCTAATTTTTACAAGGTACTGTACCGGGGGGGCCATGCGACTCCATGATCAGCACCATTGGATTATTGGGAGTGACTCCATCACGATGCTGTGATATCACCAATTTGAAGCATTTGTGTTTCTAGGTGCTATATTGCTATATTGAAGTTAATCTTTAAAATTCATAACTTTCCTTGTGTATGTTGAAATTTTGTCATTTTGGTCTAGTTGTCACAGATTAATATTGGCTATTTTTCTAAACTGGTGTTGTGTCAATTTTTTTGTGTTTTCACTGTGTTACTGTGTGTGTTGTTACAAATAATTTACATATTGCCTCTGCGATAAGCCTGACTGCTTGTACCAAGCTACCAAGGGGGTGATCAGGGGTTATCCTATGTGTGTATCTCCCTTATCCTGACTAGAGTCAGGGTCACTGCTTGGACAGAGGGCATACTGACTGCCAACTAGAGACCCCATTTCTAATGCTATGTCTGAGGATGTGTACATGTAATGGATGTGCTGTGTTTTTATGTTTTTTAATATATTTTACCTTTATGCTGATGGTGTTATTTTCTGCCTCTGTTTACTTGTAAGTTGGAGTACCTGTGAAATTGTGTGGTGTGTGACTTACACAAAGGCATGTAAATTGATTACTGAATCACAAAGTTGAGTCTGTGCATCGGAAAATTTTATTTTCTTGTTGCAAACGGCCTGATTTTGTGAATCAGGCCATTTGAACAAAGAAAAAGATTTGAACATCTGCCCATTAGTCTTCTGTGGTCTAAGAAGAGTTACTATGGAAGAGTTTGAACCTGATTTGATCACCCCTGGAGCTAGGACTCTTGTACAGAGGCTCTGTGGAGTGTCAATCTTAGTTGTTATTTTATTTGCTTACTTGTGTAAAAAGTATTTTGTATCTTTAAAATGTTTAGAACTTAAAAACGTTAATAATATATACATTTATGAAAACAAAAGTTATTGCATATTCCTTTGAGGTTGTTCTACATTTCAATAATTGGTGACACCCTGCCAAAGCCAGTAGGCCTGAATTGTTATTAATGCATCCCTTATCTTGTGTTAGGCACATATAGGACGCTATCCGTTTCTAGGGATAGGGCTTGTTTGCTCACAAACCGGTGTGAGTGCTTCCAGTTAGAAAGCTCAGAGTGCATTTAGGGAGTTACCTGATCTGTGTTACTTCTTTTTTCTGCACCAGGTGTAGATTGTGAGACCCTATATTGATTGTCACAATATGTGTTGCCATCTTCCATTATGTACATATTTATTAATAATTTATACACAGTATTTTGTAGTGTGTGTGTGTTAATGTACTTTTCTTATCAGAAAAGACTCTTGCTGGACAATGATTTATTAAATGGTGTATGTTGTGTTGCTGAGTCAACAAAAGCCTGATTTAGAGTTTGGAGGAGGGGGTTACTCCATTACAAACATAACAGATAATCTGTCCACTGTATTACAATTCCATTATAGCCTATGGTACTTCTAAAACAGTGGATGGGATATCCGTGATGTTTGTGACTGAGTAACCCCTCTGCCAAACTCTAAATCAGGCCGATAGTCTATAGTCCACAACACCTCCACAAAGTGAGTCTTGGATTTCTCTACCTCACTATTGTGCTAAAGTGCTATAAGGGGATACTTGGTTCACAGGTTAGGGGTCAGCAGTGCACAGCCAGGGGATACCAGTGGAGAAAGCCCCCAGTTGTTATAATTGGGGCCCACCCCTAAATGCCCTGAAACTATCCCACACAGATTTCTCACAGTATTAAAGTTGTTTTCATCCCAGTTGAAGGCTTTGTCTAACTCCTACATGGCCCGGATGAACTTCAATCACATACTAACTGTCCCTCAAAAGAGTATCGGATTTTAGGGCTTCCATATAAAAAACAATCTGACACTGTTTTCCTCGGGGTGGGGTGTTTAATATCTTCTGAGAAACAAAATGTGAATTTCCTCTGTTGAAGATTCATATTTTGCAGGACATTCTAACATTACTGTTGGAAGATGTTAAAAATCCTGTGAATACAAAACGGCACTTGAGAGAAGGTTGTTCCACTCCAGTTATTGATTTTGTTTTGTAAACATGTCCTCCTCCCAAACCGGCAAGGTGGATTAGCTTCTTTACAACCCTAACAGAAATGTATTTGTCTTGTTTGGGGGTAATTCAGCTCAGACGTCCATGGCATCTTAAGTCTTCTGTACAAGGTTTGTTTGGAGGGAATTCTCTGATTTGCAGATTTGTTTCATAACATTCTCTTTTCCGCATTTTATCAGAAGCCATTCGTCTATATTTTTCTTATGGTTGTCAATATGCTTTTACTAGGAGCCTCTGATCTTGCCAACAAATGCTGATTTTAGTAGTTGTTGATGTCAAGGAAGTCCCAAAACAAAACCAAATGTAATCCTGCCTCTGCTTTCTGCTTGCAGCTTCGATATATCTTCATCTCTGCCTTTGAACTGAAAAAGTGACATTAATTCCTCAGGAGTGTATTTTTAAACTTGTGACCAATTACTGTGCCTAGAAACCTGTGACTGGTGCAGGATTATAGGTATATCTATGCAAAGGTTTGTTAATTGGAAAAAGTGTAAACATACATTGAACCAACATACTTCCACACTTTTTGAAATCAGACTTCATCTGTGTAATAAATACTAGGGATTGGCAGAACTCACAGAATTTGACTGTATGGAATTCTGCAGAATTACATAAAGACTCTGTAAGATTCCGTGGAGTTCCGGCAATGGGCAGGTATAGGCATGTCATGCTGCCACACTGTGATTGAGCACGGGTAGCGCATTCTGCACTGATAAATCTGCATCAACTGCACCACGCAGTGTGCTGGAGGGCTCAGCTACTCAAGCTGATTTTGCTGCTGCTTGAGTAGATTTTCTTCTTGAGTGGCAACCTTCTGACCATGAATGGTTGCAACCACCCACGGTGGAAAGGTCTTGCTGGACATCCTCCTAGCAACCAGGAATTTAGGTAGAAGTCAAATCTCACTTGTGCTCGCCAACTTACCATTCTAGAGCTGGGCGTGAAAAACAATTCCACCTCACAGCAATTGCTGGAATGTGGCCTGAACAAGCGTAACACAGTTGTCAAAATGTTGCAACTCCGCAGGAGGAACAGAATAGTTTGCCCACCCCTATTAAATAGATTCATAGACAATAGGTAAAGTCACTTTTAACTAGTGTGAAGTTATGGAGTTTGGGAATGGTGAAAACGTGCCTACTAGAAGAAGCTTTACTAAAGAATTTCCTCTCAATAATGGAAGAAACATTCACCCGTGGTAGGAACAATGTCACCCAGATACATTGGAACTGCAGTTCTTAACCTGTGGTCCAGATACCCCTGGAAATCCGCTACACCTACTCCAGGACTGCTTGGAGAATTAAATGATCTTAATAGATTAATAAAGTGTAGATAAATAAAGAAGCAATATGTAAAACTGGACATTTTAAAATGTTCTGTAAATGTGAAGAGTTTGGAAATTGAGGCTTAAAAGTAGGGGGCATATTTCTACTCCATTTGTGCAGAATTTGCGTCATTTCTTTTCACTTAAACTCGGCGCAAAACTAACTCCATATTTAGATTTTGTCGTTAGACTCGTCTAATGTCAAAATATTGGAGTTTGCACCATTTTTTAGATGTGTGAACCTACCTTGCGTCAATGAAATGCAAGGTAGGCATTCCCATCTAAGAAATGATACTAACCTCCATAGCCCCATATTTATCCCCCATGCTAAAATGACCAACGGATGGGAAGAGGGGCTAAATAATGGTGCAAAGCTTGCTTTGCACCAATATTTAATGCCTTGGTCAGACCAGGTGTTAGGAGACCTGTGGACCCATTTCCATGGTTAACCACCATGGAATGGGTCCATAGGTGTCCTCCTCAAGCCCCGGGAACACCCACCCCCGCCAGAGGGATACCGGGGATGGGGACCCAATCCCAGGTAAGTAGGGTAAGTAGAGGTAAGTATGTTTATTTTTTAAATTAAAGTGCCATAGTGGGCCTTACTTGGGGCCTCTGCATGGCACAAGGTGCAATGCCCAGGCCCACTGGTCCCCTCTGCTGACCATTGGGGTGGTGGGCATGACTCCTATCTTTTAAGACAGGAGTTATGTAGTATGGATGGTTTTGCGTCAGAAAATGACTCTAGGTTGGTTAGAGGCATTATTTTTGCCTCTAACCAGCCTAACATCATTTTTTGGTGCAAAACCACCTTGTCTCATACTTCTATCCCCACCCGGCTAACGTCTTTTTTTTTAACGTTATCCCACCCTTTCCACCGGCTAAATATGGTGTCCGGCTGATGTTCACGAATGGTGCAAACCGGTGCTAAAAGTTTTGAAGCAAGTATAAATATGCCCCTAACTTGGTATCCTCAGATTGATTTGTGGGAGCAAGTGTAAGTGCATAACAAAGAATATAGAATCGGAGATGGGTGTCCTCAATTAAATTTAGAAAAGCGCCAACCTTCCCATTAAAATGTATATTTTATTTTTTTATTTTTGTGAATTAAATTGAAAATATTTCATCATTTGTATATTTGTTTGATGAATGCTTGTTTCCATATTTTTGTGTATTTTTTTGCGGTTCAAGTCATTGAAATTGCCTAGGCTGGATTCCCGGATAAAAATAATGACACAGTTGGGGACCCCAGATTCCTGTAATGGTTAAGTGGGGGGTCCTTAGTAGTCAAAAGATTAATAATCATTGCATTAAGATATAGTGAAACAGGGAACAACACCTCCCCAAAAAATTCCTATCAAATACAATAGAGTTTGTTGCTAGACATAAGAATAAATACAGGCGAAAATTGGTGCTTCGTTGCACAAAACAAGGCAGAATCACAGAGCAAATAATGAACAATATATAACATCAATAAACAACAAATGTTCTATTATTGGTCGGAAGTAAGTAAGGTGAACCTCAATTACTATATATTTGACTTTGTTAGCAAAAACCGGTATGTTGACTGTGTTCTTTTACCATAGTCTTATAAAGCCGCGATACATCAAGCTGAGGGTTCACACTCGGATCTAAGGAATTAATGCAATACTACTGGGATTGGTATATATCTTACAGCAACCTGTTAAGTTCCATTCAACTGTAAAACGAATTCAGTTTAGGGCGATTTAATTTATTTCGAAGTATGTTTATTATTATCTATTCTAATAATGTTCTATCTTTAAGAAAAATAAATACATGAAAACTATTCACGTTCATCACAATATTTGTATAAAATCCTGTCTGTGTTTCTGTGTACACGTTTGTAAAAACCCATCGCCTGCTTGCGATACTCAGTGAAACCTGTGGACATATTATTTACTGTATCAAGTCTGCCCTCTGCTGAAGACAATTAAAGGTGCAAGCGTAGCAGTCTCCTTCAGCTATTTCGTTGCAGCAGCCGTAGTTCTTCTGTTACGGTCTATTGACTACTCTTTACGTTTTTTTATGAGTTTGATGGTTTTAGTAGCAGTAGCCAATGTGATGCCTATATTTTCAAATTCAAATTGAACGTGTCATAAATCACAATTCATTTTCTTAGGCATATTAATTATATGGTAATTGTGAGGCCTAGCAGTATCAATAAGATTGGGAGGGGCTTTCCTACAATCGCAATGGGCAACATCCATTATATGAGAAGCTGTGCAGGGGGTGGGGGGTCTTAAAGAGCAATAAGAACGGAGAGGAGAATGGATTGAGAGAGGTACTCAAAATTGCATACTTTGTAAAATAACCATTTTAAGTCCTTTAAAACAGAGACGAGTGTGTGTGTTTTATGAGCATAGAAAAAACCGAAGGGAAATCTGTACCCAAGTATTTACTACACAATACATTATTAGGGGGTGTAACACGCCAATGACACCCTCCTGAAGCCTAGCCCCTGTTTGTTCCAAATATTACACACATAAATGAAATAAAAGTAAATATGTACATTGCGCATAACTGTAGAAGTTGCATACAAATATTCACACAGTACTCAATCCTACTGAAAGGAAGTATGGAGTCTAAGGGATTTATGTTCAATAGTAATTACTGCTTCTGACAGTGGTGAGTTCAAAATTCACGAAAAACATACTCATGCTGCTACTAAAACAACCTTGACCACTCTTTCAACCTCTACTCCTCACCAAGCGGGCACTGGTGGCTTCTCCCCTATGGTGGAGGAATGTTGGACCCCGCCAGCAGCAGCAGCTGTAAAACTTTTACAGTGAAACCATAATAAACTATGTTTATTATGGTTTCACTGTAAAAGAGGCGGATCCATGCGGTGTGACAGGTACAGAGGGGGAGTGCACAGCACTCCCCCTCAGTGTGCATGTATGTTTGGCCGGCCGTCTCAGGCAGGCCAAACATACATGCGCACTAGGCTCTCTCCAACCCAGCACTGTGTTGCTGGATTAGAGACAGAGACTCTCACATTGCCTCGGAGTGCCCTGGCTGGAAGCTCGGTCCAATCCTAAAGCTGCTTTCATGCTGCCAGCAGCATGAAAGCAGCGTAAGGATAGGATGCAGGGGATGCTGGGAGCCTGTGCCTGCAGTGGAGGACCTGAGAGGATCAGAGCAGCACGGAGAGAAAGGTTTTTTTTTAAATTATTGTTACATTTCCCTCCCACCCTGTGCTGCCCCGACCCTTCCGCGACTGCAAGCGGGACAAATGCCTTCCTTACTTAAGAATTTCTCTTTATTTTGTTGTCTGGAGATGAATGTAGAAGCGGCCTGGAAATCACAATGCTACATCACTCCCTACCTATATGGCTTCATAGTTTTAATGCATGATTTCTAATTCATGAGTGTTAATTTGATGCATGAATGTGAAAATTGTAGGAATCAGGAGGTGCGGGGAGAGTGACCAGTGAATCCGGGGCAGGGGATAGGTGGGTTAGGAGCAGGGGTGAGCTTTTAGGAAGGTGTTTATAGTGGGGAAAGGTAAAGGATCTTGGTTGTCCTCTTTTGGATGACTCCTGCACCTTAGACAGGGTAGGATAGCACAAAAGTGAATGCTTATCGTTATGGCCGGTGTTAGGGCTGTAGGAATACTTTTTGTGGAGCTGGCAGCATTCAGAATGTGGGCGTTGCTTGAATAACTATCACCCCCGTGTTCTGCGTGCCAGCAGGGATGAACTGAGCAGGCCTGGGTTTCTCGAATGACCTGGTGAGAAACATAGCAAAAGTCTTGGTGGCCTGCTCAACACCAAGGGGGAGGCTGCTGGGGTGAGCAAAGCATAGTGGATGTGTGGCCCCTTTACAAATGCTACTTGTGGTGCCTAAAAGGACAGCAGTGGGCAGGACTCTGCAATTGCTGGAGGACGGCTGATAAACCTGTGGTGGCACAAGCTCAGAGCGAGATGAGGCCATGCGGAAGTGCAAGACTGAGGACCAATATAACCAGCGGCTGTAGTCATTACCGTAGTACGGTGGAGGGGCAACCAGGCTGGTCTCCCTAGGACTCGTCAGTGGGCCCTAAAGATGGCATTTATGAGCCTCTGGGCTTGAGTAGCCAACATATATCTCTCAAAAATGGATGAGGGGACTCGCAGGTGAGGAAGGAGAGGGGCATTGTGGGACCTGGAGTCCCAGAAGTGTCAGGGGCTGGTAAAGTGCACAGGCCGGCAGGAACAGGTCAGAGTCAGCTATCTTGGTAGTCTGGGGTGGATTTGGTTGCTAGTATATGTGAGCAGAGGCAACTGCTAGGAGAGATAAAGCTCAGATGGGGAAGGCTTGCAATGAGAGGGAAGTTGCACATGAACAGGGCCACATAGAGTGGATGGACAGGGCTATACCTGGAGAGTGGAGAGGAGTTTTGGGAGTAGAGAGCACAGGGCATATGGGGGTGGGAGCAGATAGAGGGCAACCGTTATGTGTGCCTGAGGTAGGGAACAGCCAGGAGAACACAGTCAGAGCTCAGGCAACTCATAGGGGCTGAGGTTGGAGGAGTCCCTCAGGTTGACACAGCCTGAGGGCGGACGGGTGGCAATGCCAATGGGTGAGGTTGGCGATGCCAATGGGGCAGGATGCAGCCCTGGGATGACAGCATGAAGGGATGGGAAGGTCATCAGTGGCCCTCCCTACACTGTGTCCTTGTTCCCACCTGTCAAACATAATACAGTACAGTAGACATGCTCAGGAAGTGTATTTACATGATGATAGTATGCATGCACGATTGGTGGAGGATGACAGAGTAAATTAGGATGCTGATGAGTTGATGTTTGCTTATGATGAGGGCAGTGATGAATAGGAAGGAAAGGTTAGAGATGATAAGTAGGAGCAGGGGGATCACCAGGGGAAGACTGCTGGGGTGGGTGTAGTGGCCAAGGAGGGCATTTCTGGTGTCTTCCAGATGTCACGTGTGGACGGGGGAAGCACCAAAGGAAAACAGCAAGGCCTCTGCAGTAGATGCCAGAAAGAGTTGGGAGCCAGTGGCAGACTGCCTTCAGGTAAGAAGGATTCATGGTCACTATGGGATGTGATGACAGGGGAGTGGGGAAGAATAGCTGCAAAGCAACTAGGCCTCTAGAGCACTGTTCTTAACCTGTGGTACCTATTTGATTGATTAATCCAAATAGGAATTGCATTATATGTGTAGTAGACAAAATAATATAATTTGTTATAGTCTAACATCATAATGAACAAATACTGTAATCAAGGGTGAAAAGCATTCTAACTTCCAGCATCATGTTGGTGCTCCAAAGTGATCAAACAACAGAAGAACGTATCAGAGAAAGCACTATATCATATAGAACAAAAAAGAAATGTGTCAACAACACTCTTCAGAGCTCACCATTTACCCAGAAAATACATATGGTGAAATATAAATGTTCAATTGAAAACATAAACAAATAGTTTGGAATGGAGATTACACCAGCATCAATAAATAAACATCAACACTAGCATGATTTGCTGACTACAAATATCTTTTTGTTATTCGTTACATTTCGGTCAGAATTCACCTCCACATCATTAACCAAACATGAAAATACCTATCTAGAGCCCTTTTTGGACCAGAAACAGATAACACCTCCAAGAACAGCAGCCAAGACGTCAACACAATAAGTCAAAGTACAAACCATATTTCTGAGAGCAAAACCTAAATATATGCATTTCAGAAAAGGCTTGAAAGAACTGTTGTATATGATGTGCGCATGGGTTCATAATACTAGTGATCAATGAATATCAAAATAATCCCCTATCACTTATTTGGTCATATCTTCTTCCTTGTTATGCCCATGTACAGACATTGGCTCACCGAAACTGCTCTGAATGAAAGCAACACCACCTGAGAACTTCTAATCTACATGCCCTCCATCCGAGTGCCTCATTGCTGCTATTCATGTCTCCCACTATACCCCACCCTCCTTGTTGCCATGGATCACAGTGGTCTTGTCTTCTCCATCCCACACATGTCACATGGCTGCTCAGTTCTTTTCAATGCTGACCATCCAGAAGACACCCTGTATGACAATGTTTGTTTAAAAGTTATACGGTGGCAGTGAATAGCTTTTTGAGATCGTGCCTCACT
The DNA here is from genome assembly GCF_031143425.1 of Pleurodeles waltl. Taxonomy (NCBI): domain Eukaryota; kingdom Metazoa; phylum Chordata; class Amphibia; order Caudata; family Salamandridae; genus Pleurodeles; species Pleurodeles waltl. The sequence continues at coordinate 746,781,797 of NC_090446.1, read as the reverse complement.
ACTACACCACCAGCACCATTAGCACCACAGATACCACAACCACATACCATTACTTCCATCACCATTACCAACATCACCATTACATTACATTACAATTATGACCAGTACTACTAACAGCTCAGTCATTACTAGCATCGCCATTATCCCCGTCCATTACCACCAGCATTGCCCTCCTCTTTGCTACCATCACCGTTTCCACAATTATCACATCACTATTACCACCACCATTACCATCTGTAACCACCACCATTGCCACCATTACTATCAATATCAACACCTTCATTACTACCACAGCCATCATTAACACCACCATCATTATCAGCATCACAATAACCACCATTACTATTGCCACCACCATCTTTAGCACTACTTCTGTTACAACACCAACACCATCAATACTACCATTTCAATTCCTTCCACTACTTCTACCACCACCAAAACCACCAGCACTCCATTGCCAAAGTTACAACCACTGTCATTATCACAACCATCATAAACACCAACATAATTACCACCACCATTACCACCACAAACACTTTGAGGCAGATTTATGGAAAGCAGATGTTAAACGTGGCATAAACAATGGCGCAAGGAAATCTCACAGATTTCCTTGTGGCATTTTTTCAGCCCCCCTAACGAGGGGACACCTCCTTTGCATACATTAGGTCTGGCACAGGCATAATGTAGGGCAAAGGGTTACAGTGTGGTGCAATGCATGCACTGTGCCACTCTGTAAATACGGTGCAGTGATTTCGGCCTCGTTGGGCTACATTAACATAAAAAATAATGTGGTGCAAGGTGGCGCTAGGTGATTATAAAATGCCCCTAAAATTGGCATCATCACCACTCTTACCACTCTATCTATCTATGATCATCATGTAAATTATTGTCAGAGTTTGCATCACAAGATGACATTTAAAACATTTAGGCCCTCATTATGACATTGGCGGCAAATGCCTCCTACCGCCATGGCGACGGCCGCTATCATACCGTCGCCGTGGGTACCAGCTGCCAGAAGGTTGGCGGAATTCCGTTGATGGTCATGGTGGCGGTAAGGTGGCGCCACGCCAGCAAAACAATGCCTGCCGTATCATGTTCCATGATACGGCCTGGCGGTGTTTTGCTGGCGGACGCTGCTGCTGGCTGCAGCGCCGCATCCCGTCTCCTGCCGGAGGACCCCCTGCAAGCAGGTAAGTCGGGTTCTCTGATGGGGGGATGGGTGGTGTTGTGTGTGTGTGTGTGGGGGTGTGTGTGTGTGTGTGTCTGTTTTTGTATGTGTGCATGTGGGTTTGAGTCCCATGGAATGCATGCGTGAATGACTGAATGTGAGTGTATGTTGTGTGTTGTAAATGTGTGTGTGTGCGACAATGTATGTTAGTGTGTGTTGGGGTGTGTAGGTATGTATGTGTGCATGCGTGGGTGGATGTGGTTATACGTGTGTGTATGAGTGTGTGGGGTGTGGATGTTGGAGGGTGGGAGGGGGAGGGTGGGGGAGAACTCTGGAGATGGGGTGAGGGGGGCGGGGGAGACCCCTATCAGGGCCAAGGAAGGAATTCTCTGGCACTGATAGTGCCTACCGCCATGGTTTTCGTGTCAGTATAATTGCCGCAAAAAACATGGCGGTAGGCAGGGTCATAATCCGGACAGTGGGATTGTGATGGCCGCCTGGCTGGAGACTGAAGTCTCCAGCCCGGTGGCTGTTACCACCCTGGCGGATGGAGTGGTACATTGGCAGTTTGGCTTGCGCCGAACTGCCAATGTCATAATTTGGGGAAAGGTACCGCCAGCCTGTTGGCAGTACCTTTCCCCAAATTACCGCCATCCGCCAGGGTCATAATGACCCCCTTAACATTTTAAACAACATGATGTTGGTGTTTGTCTTGCCTGACTAGCATGTAATAAGGGTCATCGTTAGTTCTTTAGTAAATGGCCAAAGGTACAGGGTGATTTTGGATTATTGTTTCTGAGGTTGCTACAGTCATGACATCTGTAGCATCTGTAAGGCTTTATGCTGTCAATTATTGTCCAAAAATATCGATCTCTGGGCTTTTTGTGCTTTATATATTTCCATCACTTGTTTTCTATGTGAGGTTTTCTAAATCTGAACTCTTCCTCCACTTCAATGAAAGGTGTGACAATGATATCACTTTACACACTCCACAGTTTATAATTTTGACCAGCGATGATTCACAGTCTACATTAGTTCAAGTTACTGAATAACCCGGATGAACTAGACTGAGAGTATCCAGCATCCAAGCTCGAGGCTCAGATATGTTGTCCCTTTACATCAGTCAAAACCCAACAGATGTGGGACTGTATTGATTTTACAACTTCTCTGTGTTTTAAACTTTTTCCTTTTCTGGATTACTTGGCAACGCTTAAATTAACAGATTTTTTTCTGGTACGTTGCTTACTCTTGTTGCTTGCAGGCTAATCAATGAAAACAGAGGGCTTGAATAAAATAGAATGTAATACTTTTGCTATGTGTGGAATACATACGTTTTTTAGAGATATTTATGTATACTTGACTCACAAAACGTCCAAGCATACACGAGTAAAACTTAAAATGTGCAAGTAACTGTATACAGGTCCATACTTCAGTTACCTAAATGTGTTTTCTATCACCCTATACGTATAGCATATATTTAGCATCTATAGTGTTAATATTTTGGTATCATGTAAAAATAAATATGAATTCTATTTTCAATTCGATAAAAATATGTTTCTGTGGGAAGCCTATTTTCTACACAGCTCTTCTCACAATGGCCACCTGTGGCTTTTTCCACAAAAGTCCAGCAAAAAGGCAGGCACATTCAATTATTGAGATCCCTGCATTTAGAGCTAATTTAATATACATTTTTAAGAATTACAAGAGTCGTCTCAGAATTTAGTCCATGTCTCATTTTTTGGAGTACTCAAATGTTCATTTTCACATGCAGAAATATGAGCATGTGTAATATTACATAAGCGAGTATGTAATCCAAACCCCCACATCCACAATATACTGTATTTTTGTTCTCCACTGGGTTTTGTCTTCGTGAAGAAAGTAGTTCGCCCACACCATCATCAGTTTCGCGACTGCTCATCTCCCGTTTCAATCCAGAAAACACATGTAGCCCAGTCCTTGCCAGGAGTACATCTGTGTCTGTTTCTAAGGCTGGAAACAACTTGCCCATCATTGGGGATTTGATGAATCACCAAAACCCCACAAGCTGTGGACATTCAGGGGCATATTTATACTCTGTTTGTGCCGAAATTTTGACGCACATTCGGCGCAAACCGTGCACCATATTTAAACTTTGACGCCCGAGCCAGCGGACGTCGAAATTCCTCCATGTGCGTCATTGTTTGGATGCGTGAAACTGCCTTGCGTTAATGACATGCAAGGTAGGTGTTCCCGCCCAAGAAATTACTTTAAGCCCTGTGCGCCTTATTTATACTCCTGCGTCATTTTGACGCACAGGAGGGGGCGGGTCTTAAAAAACGGCGCACAGTCTGATGTGCGCCATTTTTTAACTCCTGGGTGAGGGCAAGCGTTAAGGGACCTGTGGGCTCACTTCCATGGTCTCTGAACATGGAAGGAGTCCAGAGGTGCCCTTCCCTGCCCCCAAGGACACCCCCTGCCACCCTCGCCCACCCCTGGAGGACACCCATTGATGAGGGGACCCATCCCAGGTAAGTACAGGTAAGTGGAGGTAAGTATTTTTTAATTTTTTTAAAGTGGCATAGGGGGGCCTAATTTGGGGCCCCCACATGCCACTGTGCCCAATAACAATGGCCAGGGGACAGAAGTCCCCTGGGCATGGCCATTGGGCAAGGGGACATGACTCCTGTCTTTGCTAAGACAGGAGTCTTTTCAATGGGGGTTGTGCGTCAAAAAATGGCGCAAGTCTGGTTTGAGGCATGATTTTTGCCTCAAACCTGACTTGCACCATTTTTTGACGCACAACCCCCATTTTCCCCTACGCCGGTGCTGCCTGGTTTGAGTGTTTTTTTTTTACTCTGACCAGTCCGCAGCGCCGGCTAACGTAATTCCTTAAATAAGGCGCCTGCATGGCACGTAGCAATGGCATTAGCCAGCTGTAAAAATTTTGACGCAAACCAGCGCCGGTACTGGTTTGCATCAAAAAGTATGGGCCTCAGTAACTTTGACGCCAGGCCATACTCTGCAAAATCCTTCCGTTTCACTGAATTGTCAGTTGTAGAAATTTGGAAATGTTTAATATGATAATGGTAAATCTTCACCATTCCTTGTTCTGTGGATCAAAAATCTGACTGCTTTCAGTTGAAGAAATGTGCGAAATACCTAAGAATCTGCCTAGAAGTTTGACTGTGCAGTTTTTCACCTCATTTGTATCATATTCCCTGTCCACTCCTTTGACATTTTCGTGGTGGGACAGCCCACATCTTCTAATGCATGCCAAACTTTTCCACTGTCTGCTTTAAGGATCCATTTTCGATCATAAATGCAGTAATACGTAAAGGGTATGTCATAGTTAAACATCAAAATCTTAGTATATTCAGCTTAGAATTCTAAAGTGTTCATACGTTTCTGCTCAATCACCCATAGGGTCTTGATGCGCTGTAGAAATATAAGCAGGTGTATTATTACAAATGCGAATATGTAATCTGCTGTGTTTGGTGGTATGGTTACAACAAACCTTTACTGTAGCCTTGTTAAGGATCTGTCTACAATTAGGTCCCAGGCATGTAGCTTACCATTATAACTCCCCAAAGGCTCTATTACTCTCCAAACTAGGCCTCAATATATGTCTAAAGTTGAAAAGGATGCTAGGTGGGAAAGTGAACTCTGCGATTGGTGTTTGGACAAAATACTGAGTCTTTAATATTGTTATACATAAATATTGTGTCAAGAAAATTATAAGTTCAAAAATATTATGTCACAGAATATCACAGGCAAGAGTATTGTTTTTCGTATGCATTATCAATTTAAATCATGTTTATTTAATATTGTCACCTTAAATATAGTTATAAAATATTACACTTTATTTTATTTTTGCTAATTGTTTTACATAGGCAAATATTCAGCTTCTAGCACATTTCAAGAGCAGAGGAGGTTCTGATGTGGATTCAGAGGCTGTTCCATGTTTTGTGAGCAATATAAGAGGAACACCTTCCTCTTGATCTTGTTCTATGTATGCACAAACTGTGTGCACATAGGAGTCCTGTGGAGTTGGAGTGTCTGGGTAGTTGGTGGAAGGAGATTAGGCTGTTCAGGTAGTTGGCGTCTAAGTTGTGTAGAGTCATGAATTCATGTCTGAGGAATTTGAAATGAGCTTTTTGTGCGGTGTGAATCTCCCTTAGAGTCAGAGAAGCTCCCTTAGGTGTGGTGTGATTGAAATTCTTTTGAGGGAAGTTGAGGATGAGTCTGGCTGCGGATTTCTGGATTTTTTGTAGTCTTCTAGTGAGCTGCTTGATGATCCCAGCATGGAAGGTATACCCGTAGTCCAACATGCTAATGACTAGAATGTGAGTGACGGATTTTCTGGTGTTGCTTGGGAGCTGTTGCAGGATCTTCCTTTGCATCTTCAAGGTGTAGAAGCAGAATGCCCCGCAGGGTTGATGTTTGTATGTACCATGTCCAATTTGCTGTTGATGACAATTATGAGGATCCTATCATAAGTGCTAGTTGTGGGTCTGAGTTTGCCCAGTCACCAGTTAGAGTCCCATAGCGAGGTGTTCTTAACGAAGATCACTACTTCTGTTTTGTCAGTGTTGAGCTTGAGATAGATGTCTTTCATCCAGTAAGGAACTTTAGTCATACAGGCGGCAAACTTGTTTCCTGTGTTGGTGGACTACACCAAGAGGAAGAGTATGAGTTGCATGTCATCCATGTAGTAGAGGATGCTGATGTCCTGTGTGTGAATGACGTTGGCCAGAGGGTACATGTATATGATGAAGAGGATTGAACTTAGTCATGAACCGTGAGGCACTCCGCAGATGAGTTTGCTGGCTCCCAAGGAGTAAGGTGCCAGGCTAACAGTCTGTGTTTTAACTGTTGAAAAGGAGAAGATCCATCGCAGAGTGGATCTTTGGATGACAATTTCATTTTGGCTCTTAATGAGGATGGGGTATGAGAATGTGTAAAAAGCTGCAGAGAGGACCAAGAGTATGAGGACTGCTGTATCTCCTCTCTCAAGGATCATAAGGATGTCTGTGATGGCAAACAATGTTGTTTCTGTACTGTTATTGGATCTCAATCCAGACTGGTAATGCAGCTAAGTCACTAGAGTTGTTTAAGAGGGGTGTTAGTTCTTTGTTGATTGGTAGAAGCCCTTTGGTAAAAGTGTGGCGGAGCGAAGGGTCAAATGGGGCACTGAGTGGGTGGTCTTCATAGCAACAGCAGGTTTGATGGTGGTGCCGGTGGTCCACATTGCCAGGGTTCATTCTTCGGCTGTGTTAGGAAGTTTCGTTCTGACAATGTTGAGGTCTGGTTCAGGGTTAAAGTTGCCATATATTGAGGTGATTTTGTTACAGAAGAATTCTGAGAGCTTGTTGCAAAGGTTTTCAAGGAAGCAATGTTGCTGGAGGTGGCTGGAGGCACAAAGAAATCTTTGAGGATTGATGGTGAAGATTACCTTGCTACTGTTTGTGCCAGTGTCAGTGCAGTCAATAATGGTGGTAGCGTTTTAGTGTGGATTTGAAGCTGTCTTTATCCATGGTGTCTTGACTTGTTCTCCATTTGTGTTCTAAGTGCTTGCTGTTGTGTGGGTTCCTCTGTGTACCAGCTAGGATGTGGTGAGGCACTTGCTTTTGGGTTGTGCTGGAGGCTATCTGGGTTGTCAACGCATGCATTGGTCCATCCTTTGAGGTTACCAATGGCTTTTGGTAAGTTGCTGGGGTGCTTGGACAGGTGCACAGAGAGGGCGGATGCCGAGACTTCATAACTGCTGGGCCTGGTGTTGGTAGACATTTGGTGGTCCGGAATGTGGATGCTGAAACTGACAAGATTGTGATCTGTCCAGGTCACAGTTGCTGGCTTGTTGACTATGATGTTACTGATTGAGTAGAAAATTGGGTCCAATCGGTGTCCAGAGTTGTGGGTGGATTTGGTAACATGATGGGTTAAGGTGAGGTTCCAGACATTTTCTAGACGCGTGTAGGAGGCTGGACTGGCTTGTAGTGGGTACCAAGAGGTACTTACACCTTGCACCAGGCCCAGGTATCCCTTATTAGTGAAGAGGGGTGTCTAGCAGCTTAGGCTGATAGAAAAGGTAGCTTAGCAGAGCAGCTTAGGCTGAACTAGGAGACGAGTGAAGCTCCTACAGTACCACTAGTGTCACTTGCACAATATCATAGGGAAACACAATATACAGATATACAAAAAATAAAGGTACTTTATTTTTATGACAATATGCCAAAGTATCTCAGTGAGTACCCTCAGTATGAGGATAGCCAATATACACAAGATATATGTACACAATACCAAAATATGCAGTAATAGCAATAGAAAACAGTGCAAACAATGTATAGTCACAATAGAATGCAATGGGGGCACATAGGGATAGGGGCAACACAAACCATATACTCTAGAAGTGGAATGCGAACCACGAATGGACCCCAAACCTATGTGACCTTGTAGAGGGTCGCTGGGACTGTAAGAAAACAGTGAGGGTTAGAAAAATAGCCCACTCCAAGACCCTGAAAAGTGGGTGCAAAATGCACCTAAGTTCCCCAAAGAGCACAGAAGTCGTGATAGGGGAATTCTGCAGGAAAGACCAACACCAGCAATGCAACAATGATGGATTTCCAGACGAGAGTACCTGTGGAACAAGGGGACCAAGTCCCACAGTCACGAACAAGTCGGGAGCGTTCAGATGCCCAGGAAATGCCAGCTGTGGGTGCAAATAAGCTGCCACTGGGTGGTAGTAGCTATGGATTCTGCAAGAACGACAAGGGCTAGAAACTTCTCCTTTGGAGGATGGATGCCCCATGTCGTGAAGAGTCGTGCAGAAGTGTTTTCGTGCAGAAAGACCATAAACAAGCCTTGCTATCTGCAAGGGTCATGGTTAAGGTTTTTGGATGCTGCTGTGGCCCAGGAGGGACCAGGATGTCGCCAATTGCGTGAGGAGACAGAGGAGGCGTCCAGCAAGTCAAAGAGCCCACTCAGAAGCAAGTAGCATCTTCAGAAGTGGCAGAACAGGCACTACAAAGTGGAGTGAACCGGAGCTCACCCAAAGTTGCACAAAAGGGTCCCACGAAGCCGGAGGACAACTCAGGAGGTCGTGCAATGCAGGTTAGAGTGCCGGGGTCCCAGGCTTGGCTGTGCACAAAGGAAATCCTGGAAGAGTGCACAGGAGCTGGAGTAGCTGCAAAACACGCGGTTCCCAGCAATGCAGTCCAGCGTGGGGAGGCAAGGACTTACCTCCACCAAACTTGGACTGAAGAGTCACTGGACTGTGGGAGTCACTTGGACAGAGTTGCTGAGTTCAAGGGACCTCGCTAGTCGTGCTGAGAGGAGACCCAGAGGACTGGTGATGCAGTTCTTTGGTGCCTGCGGTTGCAGGGGGAAGATTCCGTCGACCCACAGGAGATTTCTTCGGAGCTTCTAGTGCAGAGAGGAGGCAGACTACCCCCACAGCATGCACCACCAGGAAAACAGTTGAGAAGGCAGCAGGATCAGCGTTACAAGGTCGTAGTAGTCATCTTTGCTACTTTGTCGCAGTTTTGCAGGCTTCCAGCGTGGTCAGCAGTCGATTCCTTGGCAGAAGGTGAAGAGAGAGATGCAGAGGAACTCTGATGAGCTCTTGCATTCGTTATCTAAGGAATTCCCCAAAGCAGAGACCCTAAATAGCCAGAAAAGGAGGTTTGGCTACTTAGGAGAGAGGATAGGCTAGTAACACCTGAAGGAGCCTATCAGAAGGAGTCTCTGACGTCACCTGCTGGCACTGGCCACTCAGAGCAGTCCAGTGTGCCAGCAGCACCTCTGTTTCCAAGATGGCAGAGGTCTGGAGCACACTGAAGGAGCTCTGGGCACCTCCCTGGGGAGGTGCAGGTCAGGGGAGTGGTCACTCCCCTTTCCTTTGTCCAGTTTCATGCCAGAGCAGGGCTGAGGAATCCCTGAACCGGTGCAGACTGGCTTATGCAGAGATGGGCACCATCTGTGCCCATCAAAGCATTTCCAGAGGCTGGGGGAGGCTACTCCTCCCCAGCCCTTACACCTTTTTACAAAGGGAGAGGGTGTAACACCCTCTCTCTGAGGAAGTCCTTTGTTCTGCCTTCCTGGGCCAAGCCTGGCTGGACCCCAGGAGGGCAGAAACCTGTCTGATGGGTTGGCAGCAGCAGCAGCTGCCGTGAAACCCCGGGAAAGGTAGTTTGGCAGTACCCGGGTCTGAGCTAGAGGCTCGGGGGATCATGGAATTGTCTCCCCAATGCCAGAATGGCATTGGGGAGACAATTCCATGATCCTAGACATGTTACATGGCCATGTTCGGAGTTACCATTGTGACGCTATACATATGTCGTGACATATGTATAGTGCACGCGTGTAATGGTGTCCCCGCACTCACAAAGTCCGGGGAATTTGCCCTGAACAATGTGGGAGCACCTTGGCTAGTGCCAGGGTGCCCACACACTAAGTAACTTAGCACCTAACCTTTACCAGGTAAAGGTTAGACATATAGGTGACTTATAAGTTACTTAAGTACAGTGGTAAATGGCTGTGAAATAACGTGGACGTTATTTCACTCAGGCTGCAAAGGCAGGCCTGTGTAAGAATTGTCAGATCTCCCTATGGGTGGCACAAGAAATGCTGCAGCCCATAGGGATCTCCTGGAACCCCAATACCCTGGGTACCTCAGTACCATATACTAGGGAATTATAAGGGTGTTCCAGTATGCCAATGTAAATTGGTGAAATTGGTCACTAGCCTGTTAGTGACAATTTGGAAAGAAATGAGAGAGCATAACCACTGAGGTTCTGGATAGCAGAGCCTCAGTGAGACAGTTAGTTATAACACAGGTAACACATACAGGGCACACTTATGAGCACTGGGGCCCTGGCTGGCAGGGTCCCAGTGACACATACAACTAAAACAACAGATATACAGTGAAATATGGGGGTAACATGCCAGGCAAGATGGTATTTTCCTACACAACACCCCCACCAAACGAAGGACAATAAGACTAGCCATGACCAGATGAGTCTTCATTGTCTAAGTGGAAATATCTGGAGAGTCCATCTGCATTGGAGCGGGTACTCCCAGGTCTATGTTCCACTGTATAGTCCATTCCCTGTAGGGATATGGACCACCTCAACAATTTAGGATTTTCACCTTTCATTTGTTTTAGCCAAAGTAGAGGTTTGTGGTCTGTCTGAACAATGAAGTGAGTGCCAAACAGGTATGGCCTCAACTTCTTCAGTGCCCAGACCACAGCAAAGGCCTCCCTCTCTATGGCAGACCAACGCTTTTCTCTAGGGGTCAACCTCCTGCTGATAAAAGCAACAGGGTGATCCTGGCCCTCAGAATTAAGTTGTGATAAGACTGCCCCTACCCCTAATTCAGATGTATCAGTTTGAACAATTAATTTTTTGGAGTAACAGGGGCTTTTCAGGACAGGTGCAGAGCACATGGCCTGCTTCAGCTCCTCAAAAGCTTTCTGACAGTTTGCTGTCCATAATACCTTTTTAGGCATTTTCTTAGATGTGAGGTCATTAAGAGGGGCTGCAATGGAGCCATAGTTCTTTATGAACCTCCTGTAGTACCCAGTGAGGCCTAAGAAGGCTCTCACTTGAGTCTGAGTTGTAGGGGGAACCCAATCTATAATAGTTTGGATTTTCCCCTGAAGTGGTGCAATCTGTTCTCCACCTACCAGGTGTCCCAGATAAACCACTGTCCCCTGCCCTTTCTGGCACTTTGAAGCCTTGATAGTGAGGCCTGCCTTTTGCAGGGCCTCCAAAACTTTCCATAGGTGGACCGGGTGATCATCCCAGCTGGAGCTAAAGACAGCTATATCATCTAGATATGCTGCACTAAAAGCTTCCAGCCCTTGCAGGACTGTATTCACCAACCTTTGAAATGTGGCAGGTGCATTTTTCAATCCAAAAGGCATTACTGTGAATTGGTAATGGCCTCCAATGGTTGAAAATGCAGTTTTTGCTTTTGCATCCTCTGATAACTTGATCTGCCAATACCCTGCAGTCAAATCAAAGGTGCTTAGATACTTGGCAGATGCAAGTGTATCTATTAGCTCATCTGCCCCGGGTATAGGGTGAGCATCAGTTTTGGTTACCTGGTTGAGACCTCTGTATTCAACACAAAATCTCATTTCCCTTTTATCATCTTTGGAATGAGGTTTTGGTACAAGTACCACAGGAGAGGCCCATGGACTTTCAGAGTGCTCAACCACTCCCAGTTCAAGCATTTTCTGCACTTCTTGCTTTATGCAGTCTCTGACATGGTCAGGCTGCCTATAGATCTTACTTTTGACAGGCAAGCTGTATCCAGTATCTATAGTGTGCTCACACCAAGAAGTGTTCAGAAAACTGACCCAGGAGATTTATGCAGTGGTCTTTCTGCTCAGCAGTAAGACAATCTGCTAAAACTACACCTTCTACTAGAGCATCTTGTTCTGTGGAAGAGAAGAGATCAGGGAGAGGGTCACTCTCTTCTTCCTGTCCCTCATCTGTTGCCATGAGCAGGGTGAGATCAGCCCTGTCATAGTAGGGTTTCAGGCGATTGACATGGAGCACCCTAAGGGGGACTCCTGGCAGTGCCTAAGTCAACTAAGTAGGTGACTTCACCCTTTTTCTCAACAATAATGTGGGGTCCACTCCATTTGTCTTGGAGTGCTCTTGGGGCCACAGGCTCCAAGACCCACACTTTCTGTCCTGGTTGGTACTGAACCAAAACAGCCTTCTGGTCATGCCATTGCTTTTGGAGCTCTTGGCTGGCTTGAAGGTTTTTACTGGCCTTATTCATGTACTCAGCCATTCTAGATCTTAGGCCAAGTACATAGTCCACTATGTCTTGCTTAGGAGCTTTTAGAGGTTGTTCCCAACCCTCCTTTACAAGTGTTAGAGGACCTCTTACAGGGTGACCAAATAGGAGTTCAAAGGGTCTGAAGCCCACTCCTTTTTGGGGTACCTCCCTGTAAGCAAAAAGGAGGCAAGGTAACAGGACATCCCATCTCCTGCGGAGTTTGTCAGGGAGTCCCATTATCATTCCTTTGAGAGTTTTATTAAACCTCTCAACCAGTCCATTTGTTTGTGGATGATAGGGTGTGGTGAACTTGTATGTAACACCACATTCCTTCCACATGGCCTTTAAGTAAGCAGTCATGAAATTGCTTCCCCTGTCTGATACCACCTCTTTTGGGAAGCCCACCCTGGAAAAGATTCCCAGGAGGGCCTTTGCCACTGCAGGAGCTGTAGTGGTCCTTAGAGGAATTGCTTCAGGATATCTGGTGGCATGGTCCACTACCACCAAGATAAACCTATTGCCTGAAGCAGTAGGAGGGTCAAGGGGGGCAACTATGTCAATCCATACCCTTTCAAAGGGAACCCCCAACCACAGGCAGTGGAATAAGGGGTGCCTTTGGGGTGCCACCTGTCTTGCCACTGGCTTGACAGGTTTCACAGGACTTACAAAATTCCTTTGTGTCCTCTGACATTCTAGGCCAATTAAACAAGGGGACAAGCCTGTCCCAAGTTTTCATTTGTCCTAAATGTCCAGCTAAGGGAATGTCGTGGGCTAGAGTTAGGAGGAACTTTCTGTATTCCTGAGGAATCACCAATCTCCTGGCAGCTCCAGGTTTTGGATCCCTACTTCAGTATACAAAGGGTTGTCCTCCCAGTAAACTCTGTGAGAGTCACTGACATCCCCATTTGCTTGTTTGACAGCTTGCTGCCTTAGACCCTCTAGTGTGGGACAGGTATGCTGTGCCACACTCAGCTCCTCCCTGGCAGGCCCCCCTTCACCCAAAAGCTCAGCAGTGTCTGCTTCCAGCTCCTCTGGTGTAGGTTCTGCACAGGGTGGAAATTCTTCTTCCTCAGAAGTTGAATCCACTGTAGAGGGAGGGATAGTAGGTAGTGTTTTACCTTTACTAACCCTAGCTTTAGGGAGCACTTGGTCCATTCTTTCAGGATCCAAGTCACCCTGTCCTTTTTGCTTTTTGGCCTGAGCCCTGGTTAAAGCAAAAATATGCCCTGGAATGCCCAGCATTGCTGCATGAGCCTCCAACTCCACTTCTGCCCAAGCTGATGTCTCTAAATCGTTCCCTAGTAGACAGTCTACAGGTAAATCTGAGGCAACCACAACTTTCTTTGGACCAGTAACCCCCCCTCCCCTCAGTTGAGATTCACAACAGCCATGGGGTGGCTAAGAGTGTTGTTATGAGCATCAGTCACTTGGTACTGGTGACCAAGTAGGTGTTGTTCAGGGTGGACCAGTTTCTCTATTACCATGGTAACACTGGCACCTGTGTCCCTGTAGGCCTGAACCTCAACACCATTTATTAGGGGTAGTTGCTTGTACTTATCCATGTTAAGGGGACAAGCAACCGAGGTGGCCAAATCAATGGCCCCCTCAGAGACTAACACAGCCTCTGTGGTCTCCCTAATCAGACCAACCCCAACTAAGTTACCAAAAGTGAGCCCAGCTACTCCCTTGGATTGGCTATTAGTAGATTTGCTCCCACCACCACTGCTATTACTAGGGGCACTAGGTGTAGCAGCAGGGGTTGTAGTGGTAGGAGGCTTGGTGCTTTTCTTTGGGCAACTGGGATCAGTTGTCCAATGGCCTTTTATTTTACATAAATAGCACCATGGTTTCTTTTCTTTGTTTTGATTTGAAGAGGATTTGGGCCCACCACCCCCACCAGAGTGTTTTTGTGGGCCTGATGAAGACTCATTTTTAGATTTGTCCCCACCCTTGTCAGAAGACTTACCATCCTTCTTCTTGCCATCCTTGTCACCCCCTGTATGAACTTTTCTGTTCACCCTTGTTCTGACCAATTTGTCTGCCTTCTTTCCCAATTCTTGGGGAGAGGTCAGATCAGAGTCTACCAGGTACTGGTGTAACAAATCAGACAAACAATTATTAAGAATATGCTCTCTCAGGATTAAGTTATACAGGCTTTCATAGTCAGAAACTTTACTGCCATGTAACCACCCCTCCAAGGCCTTCACTGAATGGTCAACAAAGTCTACCCAGTCTTGTAAAGACTCCTTTTTGGTTTCTCTGAACTTCATCCTGTACTGTTCAGTGGTTAAGCCATAACCATCTAGGAGTGCATTCTTAAGAACTGTAAAATTATTGGCATCACTTTCTTTAACAGTAAGGAGCCTATCCCTACCCTTTCCACTGAAAGATAGCCATAGGATAGCAGCCCACTGCCTTTGAGCGACCTCCTGTACAACACAGGCCCTCTCAAGTGCAGCAAACCACTTGTTAATGTCATCCCCCTCCTTGTAAGGGGGAACTATCTTATGCAGATTCCTAGAATCATGCTCTTTTGCAGGATGACTATTTGGAATACTGCTGCTGCCACCATGGGGTCCTAACCCCAACCTCTGCCTTTCTCTTTCTAAATCAAAGGACTGCCTATCTAAATCCAGCTGTTGCTTCTTGAGCTTCAGCCTGGATTCTTCCACTCTCAATCTATTGAGCTCCCTTTCTAACACTCTGTCATCAGGGTGGGTGGGTGGGGCATGCCTTGAAACAGAAGTATGGTGAGAATGAACAGAGGGAGACCTGGCCCTAACAGATGGCACTCTAACAACCTGGCTAACAGAAGTAACACTCCTACTGTGATGAGAACTCACATTAGTACCAGCATTGCTTGGTGGCCTGCTAATGGGCAGGTTGGGAAGTTTCCCTTCTAAATCTTTTGCTAGGGGTGCCCCAGGGTCAGATTGAGAACCATCAGCTAATTTCTCACCAGAAGTGCCAACTAAGGTCTTATCTTGTTCAATGAGCATATTAACTAACAGTTGTCTTGAGGGATTCTTTCCTACCCCTAAACCTCTATTGACGCAGAGACTCCTTGCTTCCTTCCAACTAAGGTTGTCATAAGCTATGCTGGCCAGATCAAGAGTTTGGCCTGTACCAGACATGATAGACAAGAGTTTAAGGGACAGAAAAAGAAAGAAAAAGTTTCAGAACTTTTTAAAGAACAGAAAAAAACTTTTTAAACTTTTTAAGAACTTTTTGAAAGTTTAGAGGTACTTTTCAGCACTTAGCAAAGAAGTGAGAGAAGAAAAGCAAAACTTTTTGGTTAGGTGTACATACACTGAACTTGTTTTGTATATTTTTCTCTTATGAAAAGTACAATATGACAAAGTGGTAAGTAGTTGCAAAGTACTTATCCCACCGCTGCACAACCAATGTAGGAGGCTGGACTGGCTTGTAGTGGGTACCAAGAGGTACTTACACCTTGCACCAAGCCCAGGTATCCCTTATTAGTGTATAGGGGTGTCAAGCAGCTTAGGCTGATAGAAAAGGACCTTAGCAGAGCAGCTTAGGCTGAACTAGGAGACAAGTGAAGCTCCTACAGTACCACTAGTGTCACTTGCACAATATCATAAGAAAACACAATACACAGATATACTAAAAATAAAGGTACTTTATTTTTATGACAATATGCCAAAGTATCTCAGTGAGTACCCTCAGTATGAGGATAGCAAATATACACAAGATATATGTACACAATACCAAAATATGCAGTAATAGCAATAGAAAACAGTGCAAACAATGTATAGTCACAATAGAATGCAATGGGGGCACATAGGTATAGGGGCAACACAAACCATATACTCTAGAAGTGGAATGCGAACCACAAATGGACCCCAAACCTATGTGACCTTGTAGAGGGTCGCTGTGACTGTAAGAAAACAGTGAGGGTTAGAAAAATAGCCCACTTCAAGACCCTGAAAAGTGGGTGCAAAGTGCACCTAAGTTCCCCAAAGAGCACAGAAGTCGTGATAGGGGAATTCTGCAGGAAAGACCAACACCAGCAATGCAACAACGATGGATTTCCAGACGAGAGTACCTGTGGAACAAGGGGACCAAGTCCAAAAGTCACGATCAAGTCGGGAGTGGGCAGATGCCCAGGAAATGCCAGCTGTGGGTGCAAAGAAGCTGCCACTGGATGGTAGAAGCTATGGATTCTGCAAGAACGACAAGGGCTAGAAACTTCCCCTTAAAAGGATGGATGTCCCACGTCGTGAAGAGTCGTGCAGACATATTTTCGTGCAGAAAGACCGCAAACAAGCCTTGCTACCTTCAAGGGTTGCGGTTAGGGTTTTTGGATGCTGCTGTGGCCCAGGAGAGACCAGGATGTCGCCAATTGTGTGAGGAGACAGAAGGGGCATCCAGCAAGACAAAGAGCCCACTCAGAAGCAAGCAGCACCCACAGAAATGCCAGAACAGGCACTATGAAGTGGAGTGAATCGGAGCTCACCCGAAGTTGCACAAGAGGGTCCCACGAAGCCGGAGGACAACTCATGAGGTCGTCCAATGCAGATTAGAGTGCCGGGGACCCAGGCTTGGCTGTGCACAAAGGAAATCCTGGAAGAGTGCACAGGAGCCGGAGTATCTGCAAAACACGCGGTTCCCAGCAATGCAGTCTAGCGTGGGGAGGCAAGGACTTACCTCCACCAAACTTGGACTGAAGAGTCACTGGACAGTGGGAGTCACTTGGACAGAGTTGCTGAGTTCAAGGGACCTCGCTCGTCATGCTGAGAGGAGACCCAGAGGACCGGTGATGCAGTTCTTTGGTGCCTGCAGTTGCAGGGGGAAGATTCCGTCGACCCACGGGAGATTTCTTCAGAGCTTCTAGTGCAGAGAGAAGGCAGACTACCTCCACAGCATGCACCACCAGGAAAACAGTCGAGAAGGCGGCAGGATCAGCGTTACAAGGTCGCAGTAGTCGTCTTTGCTACTTTGTCGCAGTTTTGCAGGCTTCCAGCGTGTCAGCAGTCGATTCCTTGGTAGAAGGTGAAGAGAGAGATGCAGAGGAACTCTGATGAGCTCTTGCATTCGTTATCTAAGGAATTCCCCAAAGCAGAGACCCTAAATAGCCAGAAAAAGAGGTTTGGCTACTTAGGAGAGAGGATAGGCTAGTAACACCTGAAGGAGCCTATCAGAAGGAGTCTCTGACTTCACCTGCTGGCACTGGCCACTCAGAGCAGTCCAGTGTGCCAGCAGCACCTCTGTTTCCAAGATGGCAGAGGTCTGGAGCACACTGGAGGAGCTTTGGGCACCTCCCTGGGGAGGTGCAGGTCAGGGGAGTGGTCACTCCCCTTTCCTTTGTCCACTTTCGCGCCAGAGCAGGGCTGAGGGATCCCTGAACCGGTGCAGACTGGCTTATGCAGAGATGGGCACCATCTGTGCCCATCAAAGCATTTCCAGAGGCTGGGGGAGGCTACTCCTTCCCAGCCCTGACACCTTTTTCCAAAGGGAGAGGGTGTAACACCCTCTCTCTGAGGAAGTCCTTTGTTCTGCCTTCCTGGGCCAAGCCTGGCTGGACCCCAGGAGGGCAGAAACCTGTCTGAGGGGTTGGCAGCAGCAGCAGCTGCCGTGAAACCCCGGGAAAGGTAGTTTGGCAGTACCCGGGTCTGAGCTAGAGACTCAGGGGATCATGGAATTGTCTCCCCAATGCCACAATTCCATGATCCTAGACATGTTACATGGCCATGTTCGGAGTTACCATTGTGACGCGATACATATATCGTGACATATGTATAGTGCACCCGTGTAATGGTGTCCCCGCACTCACAAAGTCCGGGGAATTTGCCCTGAACAATGTGGGAGCACCTTGGCTAGTGCCAGGGTGCCCACACACTAAGTAACTTAGCACCCAACCTTTACCAGGTAAAGGTTAGACATATAGGTGACTTATAAGTTACTTAAGTGCAGTGGTAAATGGCTGTGAAATAACGTGGACGTTATTTCACTCAGGCTGCAAAGGCAGGCCTGTGTAAGAATTGTCAGATCTCCCTATGGGTGGCACAAGAAATGCTGCAGCCCATAGGGATCTCCTGGAACCCCAATACCCTGGGTACCTCAGTACCATATACTAGGGAATTATAAGGGTGTTCCAGTATGCCAGTGTAATTGGTGAAATTGGTCACTAGCCTGTTAGTGACAATTTGGAAAGAAAATGAGAGAGCATAACCACTGAGGTTCTGGATAGCAGAGCCTCAGTGAGACAGTTAGTCATAACACAGGTAACACATAGAGGGCACACTTATGAGCACTGGGGCCCTGGCTGGCAGGGTCCCAGTGACCCATACAACTAAAACAACTTATATACAGTGAAATATGGGGGTAACATGCCAGGCAAGATGGTATTTTCCTACAACGCGCCATAGAGTTTGGGTTAGGGCAGTCTTCAAGGTAAAAGTTAAGGTCTCTAAGGAGAAGAATGTTGGTCACATAGATGATGAAGGGTGTGACGAAATCTGTGATAGTACTGGAGAATGTAATGTGGGGTTCTGGTGGTCTGAGTACAAGGGTTCTATCAGGGAGAGATTGACTGTAATGCATATTTCGACATGAGGCTTTCTAGGTATCTGGTGGGAGTGTCTGTGTAGGTGGGGCAGCTCATGGTGGCTCAATAAGGTGGCAACATTGCCTTTGGGCTTGTGCTGATAGTCTTGCCTAGCTATCTTAAAGTCGGCAGAGATGGCTATAGTAATGCCCAGTGCAGAGACTACATTTAGCAATGTCTCCATGAAGAAGAGCAGATTGGAAGTGCAGTAGTGCAGTAGATCCTATATCTCCATGACATGTTTGGTGAGCAAACAGATGTTGAGGAGCATGCATTCGAGTGTGGCAAGCTGCCTGGGTGGTGGTTGCTTTGTGTAAGCGTAAGTGGGTTGATGGTTTGTGTGAGGGAGTGGAGTGTTGGATTCTGCTGGTGTGGGAGTAGTGGTTGTAGGGTGTAGGGAAGTGCATTGGAATTTGTAGGCCGAACATGTGAACACTCCCTTTGTATTGTATGGTGTAGTGTGCAACAGCTCGGCTAGTGGTGACTCGGGCATGGAGCATAGAGGAGGGTGGCAAAGTAGCAGTAGGTAGGTGGAGGGCCAGGGTTCCTGGTGCTGGGCATGGCCAAATGTGGATGGCACAGACAGGTTTGCCTTTGGCATGCCAGTGGTGTGTCTGCACTGTGGCTGCTATTAAGTAGATCCTGGGAGGAGGAGTGCCAGGGGCAGCACACGTCGTACAAATAGACGATGAAAAGTGAAGTCCTTTTGCTTGGTTCATTATTTTAAAGACAGTTTTCAAGGGAAACCCTTGATGTCACTACCTGTTTAGGTGGGTGAAGGCAAACTAATGATGTCACTTCCTGTTTAGGTGGGTGAAGAGAAAGACAGTGATGCCACTTTCTGAGCAGATGGATAATAAGAAAAGAAGTCTTCCTGCATGGCATCTTCTTACAAATATGGTCTTGGCAGGAAACCAGTGGTATCACTTGCTATGCAGAAGCATGATGGGATACATAATGTTGTCTATTCCAATGCAAATGGATGATGGGGAAATTCAATGATGTCACATCCTGTGCAAATGGATGAGGGGAATTAAGGCCTCCTGCTTTTCTGCTTCTTTGAACAATGGTTTTGGCTGGGAGCCTATGATGTTACTTCCTCTGCAGATTGATGATCACAAATAAAATTATGCCACTTCCTTTGCAGATCGATGATGAGAAATGAAGCTCTTTTGCTTAGCTTCTTCTTTCAAGGAAGGCTTTTGTTGGAAACCAATTATGTCACTTCCTGTGCTTATGGATGATGGCAAATGAAGTTCTCTTGCTTGAAGTCTTCTTTTAAAGACTTTTTTGCCGGAAACCAGTGAGATTACTTCCTGTACAGATGGATGATCTGAAATGCAATAATGTTGCATCCTGTGCAGATGGATGATGGAAATGAAGTATCTTGCTTGGCGTCTTCTTTTAAGATGGATTTGGCAGGAAACTAGTGATTTCACTTTCTGTGAAGATGGATGGCGGAAAATGAAGTCCTTTTCCTCTGCTTCTTTTAAAGTCAGTTTTGGCAAGAACATGGCATATGTTATGCTTCCATAACCCTTGGATTACTGTGCAAATTATCTTTCGGCTGATCTGACATAAATGTAGTAGTGATACATTTATTGACTGGTAAGCTATTATCAAATTGATAAAGCTCATTACATCAATAAAACAAAGACTCACTTTTAATTGATCACAGCAGATCAGATTTACAAATTTACTAATTGAAATATAAAAAGTCAGTTTACTCAAAATATAATCTAAGTCCCATTTACTTAAAAATTAACTGCTTCATGTCATGTGCTATTAACATCCCAATATTTGTGAAACACTTTCGGATTAAAACACAGCTCAATTACAAAGTTTAATTAAACTATCAACAAATGTTCTTTCTTCCTTTATAAAATATAAATTATGCTTCAGAGTTCTAGCAAAGGGTAACTTGTGCATGTTGGAAAAGCATCACTTTTATTTATAGGTCACAAAACTGTTTTTTAACATAACTTTTTTGGTAATTCCCTTTTGTAACCACACTGTTTGCATGTTCCTGATCGTCCACTAAAAATCCTCCAAATTCTTCTCAATTGAAAACTGACACCAGCAAAATCGTTATCCTCTCGAGCTTTTGCAGCTGTTTTAAATACATCGGGGGAGGCAGCGCTACCCCAAAGTCATCACTCTCATAGGCCCATGATATAAGTGTCCAGGTAAAAAGTGTTTTATATTTATCCCACATGATAAATTCCGACCTCTCTGAGGTAGATTTTATCAGGTGCAATAAATACCACTAAAGTGTAAGTTTCTGACGAATAACAAGCAGGTATTAGTACTTTCCCCACCAAAATCTGCATGATCCGAAAATACTGGTTTGACTTTTGATGACGCAGAAATGAAGGTTTTACATTTATTAGCGCATAAACGTAGTGCAGAAATAATCAAGTGTGACTCTAACCGAACTAATAAAGATTGTACGGGGACAAATGTGCCCTCAGAGTAGTTTGCCAACATTTATAAGCGTGCTTTATATAACATGATGTATTAGAATTGTACTAATCTGACATAACCGTAAACGTGTGCTATGATTTGCTTGTTTGAAATGTTCTAACTTAGCTTAACTTTAGTGGAGGCTTTGGCCTAGTTGCCTTGTCTCACGGTTTAGATGCTCGTGTTTTTCCAATGTGCTAATAAACGTGTATTTTTGCTTGAAGCTGTACTTTTCCAGTGAGATCGCTTCACATGCTTATCTTTAAGGTTTCGTGCCAGCCTGGCATCTTCTTCTTTGCTCCAAGGTCAATCTGCAGGTGTGGACAATGGAAGCTCTGAAAGTGAGTTAATTGGTAAAATATGTTGCAACTTACGTTCCCGACTCCAAGGATAATGTATGCCTAGGTAGAAGCTTGTGAACTGTTGTTTTTGATTGGACAATTTGAAGCCAACCTATGAACCCTCCAATGGAAGACCCTACTGGATTTGAACTGTTGTTTATTTAAACCTGGTGCACAAGAAGAAAGCAGCCATTACCCGGACATTATAGCCATTACCCATCGGACATTAGACATTACCAGCCATTAGCCATTGCGGACATTACAGCCATTTTAGCCATTATGGCCCATCTTGCCGACCTCGTCATTTTGCTATCTTCTAGAGACTTTAAGTAATTCTCGCCCTAGAGACTTTAACTTTGATTTGCCCCTTTGCATGAAGTAGTAGTTTTGTCCTTTTATCTTGCCGCTGTGAGGCAATTGCCCCGTCCACCTTGCCCCTTTGCCCCGTCCCATGCTGATCGAATCCGGTACCTGTGAGACGAAGTCTTCCTTGAATGCTGATTGAATTTGGTAAATATGAAAGAAAATGTACAATTGCATTGTGTTTCTTTTTAGGTAACCAACTGCTGATTTTTGATAAGAGCCCTAGTTAGGAGTTTTCCAAATTAATGTTGCTAAATTGTTTTGCATGAAATCCAACATGCAGATGCTAATTTGAGGTTAGATGAGGATTCATTTGATGCACGATGCAATTTGAGACCTTGTTATGCTGACTAATGTGTGCAATTAGCCCATTACAGATTATAGTTTTAGTTGTTTGCGTCGCTATTATCGAATGCATTGTTATTCAAATGCTGCATAGATTGCATCTTTTTTGTCGTTATGGACAGCTATTAATGTTCATTTACATATATCATTTGGTGTTGAGACACATTTATATCGTGCTAGCTTTGTTAATATAGGGAAATAAATTCATTAACTTTGAATAAACTGGTGTGGTTATTCATGGCCGAAAGGTCATGGTTCGCCGAAATGTTTTCTGGATTAATTGTGAAGTGTTATGTTGATCAGGGCATTGCTTATGTTCGTTATTGATTATTGATTTGATTGAATTGATTACTCTCGGGCGAAGAGAGCCCCACTTGGTCAAAAGATTCATCGACCCAAGAGCGTCCAGATACAGGTAATTTATTAGGTCGGAACGCTCTATCAGTAGATGGTAGCAGAGGACGGTTTCGACTTTTGGGACCCCGCTCGAGAAGTATATGGTGTTGAATTAGATTTTTCTTGGGTAAAACAGATTGAGAGAATGATGATGCCCTAAGTCCCCCGCGACTTTCCCGGGATCTCGGAGCTTGCGAATGGAGAGAATGGGATAGGTGTGAAATCGGCGTTGGTGGTACTAGTGACGGTATGAGTGAAGTTAGGATTTTGCGCTTGCACAGCTTATTGCCGCAGATTGTTTGAAAAGGTTGCGAGGGTTTTAGAGAATAGCGGAGGTGCGACTCCGAGTGTGAGAGTAGGGAAGTCGTCGAACTTCATGTGCATGTGGCGCTTTGTGCAGGAAAAAGGTCCACGTGGTTGTTGTGTTGAGACGGGCCCTGCGAGGTCAAGAGACTCCGGAGTATGTTGAAAAGTGTATGAGACACTTGTTTTATGTTGTGGTCTGGTCGGTTTAATAGGTTGACCGGGCGTGGTCAACGAGTCGGTACGTGTGTTAAGGGAGTGAAAGAAAACTTCGACTTCGGGCTTTGACAAATTCTAAGTGCACTAGAATAGATCATTGACAAGTTGAGAGCAGAGTCTGCAGGTCAGATTTGCTTGCGAAAGTGGGGACCGAGAAAGATGGAATAACTGCCGAGGCTAGTGAAAAATCCCTAAGGTCCTGAAGCGATTGTGTTACCCTTCCGGTAGTAAACCGACAGATCTGTTTTATTATTATTTGGTTGCTCGCGATACATGCTAGAAGTTGTTACGAGAGGAGCTGAGTGAAGGAGGACAAGCCGCGAGGCTTTGTCAGCCGCAGTGTGTGTGAGTGTGACGTCACTAGGAGCCGCGCTGGGATAGGTTGGTTGCAGAGAAGGGTCGCGCACGGATTGGACGCAGTCCGTGGGGCTCGATTGGAAGGGGAAAGGCAAGCGAAGAGTATTCCGGGAATTAAAGTCACTTATTGATTACAAACTTTGTGAAATAAAAGACGAGAAAATGAAATTTTTTAAAGCATTAAAGAGTGCGATGAAGGGAGAGTCTTACATTAAAGCGAGGGTAGGAGAGGAGACGCCACCCGAAGGTACACCAGCTTACATTGTAATGGAGGAAAAGGGGGTAGCTCCGTGCCTTTGGCTAAAGCAATGGCACAAGCTGACAGAGAAACATGGGAGCGTAGCGTTCCCGATCCATGGGACATTCAATATAAGGATCCTAGAGAATT
This sequence comes from Pleurodeles waltl, assembly GCF_031143425.1. Lineage (NCBI taxonomy): Eukaryota > Metazoa > Chordata > Amphibia > Caudata > Salamandridae > Pleurodeles > Pleurodeles waltl. The sequence continues at coordinate 746,758,110 of NC_090446.1, read as the reverse complement.
TGAGATTCGCGATGTACGACATGAAGGTACCTCCAAGGCCAGCACAGTTTGAGGCTCTAGCGATTTGGGAACTAATGGCTAGACAGCAACAGCAAAAGAAGTTCGAGACCAGGATAAGAAAGGTAGAAAAGACACTAGCGGACGCTAGGTGGGATAATGCACAGAAGGTGTGGAGGTCAGATATATTGCAGGGGATAAAATTGTTTCCCGCAATTGCTAAGGAAGAAGAGGCGACAGGCAAGAAAGCTACCTGTAAGACAAACAGGAGGTGCTCCAAAGATAGAGAAGACGAGTCAGAGGATGAGGAGTTCATCACCCAATTGCTGAACGACCGTCCACCACCTTATGCAGCGAGTGAACAGGGTCCATGTACCAGTTCTGCCCCTCCGGCACCGGTACAGAATAATGAAACTCCGAATTTAGAAACGCCATCGGGATCTAAGGACCTGAGTTTACTGTTCACCCCGCAAATACCGCAGGTTAGGAGAATATACCCAGATGTGCCTATATTGAAAACAGCAGAAAATTATCAGCCGCAGGTCCCAAGGTACTACAGCAGTGACAACAGTATGGGAATGATTCTAGATCCAACCGTAATGGGAGTGCAGAATGGTCGCAGCCCAACATTGGCACAAGCTGAATCAACCCAGCTTTTGATGCCTCAAAAGCAGATGCAGGGGGGAACCGCACATGCTCAGATGACGGGGAGTCAGACGGGCATGCCGGCAATGATGACCCATAGTGTGGGAATGAACATGCCTCAGAACCTGGGGAATGGACAGAACCCAGATGCGATATCCCTACCCATTACTGTAGGTCCACCGGTACCTTTGTACACTCAGCCTAACTCAGGTATGAGCGGTCAAGGATCAATGGTGCAGAGTGGGACGGAGAGGAGGTGCATAGAAAACACTCCAGAGACAACTCCGATAGCGGCTCTGCCAACGGGATCTGGGTCCTTGATGGAGTTTAGTCCCATATGTGCTCAGTCAACAGTGGTGAGGTCGAGTCCCCCACTGATGATACCGCTAACATCGAACACTGAAAAGTTGCCGCAACCATCAATGGCAGTCGATGTGAATGCTACACTGATGGGGTTGAATGCGCAACAGCTGACACAGTGGTTCAACAGTCTGAATTCCACACAAAGCTGAGCCAGTGGGAAGGAAGAAGACTATCTGAATAGGGTCAGGTTGAATATGGAAGCAGAAGAATTGGTGGAAGGGACTATGGGTTTGAATAGGTTAGAGTCCTACTCGGAAGAAGAGCTGAGGTATCTATGTCCCAGAATTACGAGAGAAGTGAACAAGGTACATAGAAGGTTGCAAGAAATAGCTGACAAAAACGGGGTTGAGATAGACAAGACAAAACACTTGAGCAGGAGCTATAGATTGGATTTCGGGACCACAGACTTTGAACACATGAGGTCAGCAGGCATGAAAACGCACCTTAGAGAATTGCTGCAGAGTGCACAAGTGTGGAGGTGCTTAGACAAATGGGAAAGTAGATGGGCAAAGAAAAAGGAAAAGAAGAAAGACAGTGTCCCAGAGCAGTAGGAGAAAAGGCCACAGAGTAGTGATGCAATAACCATGTTACCAATGAGGGAGACAGCAGGGGGAAAATTAATACATGTACCGTGGCACAGAAGCGACATTCAGTCTTTTACGGATGATTTTCCCAAACTGAGAGAGAAACCGATTGAATGGTATCAACAGACTGATAGGTTTGTGAAGCTTGCAAAATGTCTTTGGGAAGACCTGAACACCCTCTTTGAGATTGTGGTTCCGGCAGATTTGTGGGAAGACTGCAAAAGGGCTGTAGGTTGGCCGACAAGTGAACCAGAGAGAGACAGGGATACGGGTGCACCATCACCTATGGTGATGAGCTTGTACTATAAGGTGAATGAGCATTTGAAGACGAAGGTTGCCGCGAAAAATGTGGATTGGCAGAAGATTGATAGAACTGCCCAAGAGGCTAAAGAGTCGATTCATGGTTACTATGAGAGGTTGTTGAAGGCGTTCAAAAACTACAGTGGCACGGAAACAATAGAGGCGAAGGACATGCTCCATTTTGTGTTTAGATTTGTGGAAGGGCTGAGACCAGAGATAAGTCAGATGATAAAGACGCATTTGATTTGTTGGCAGTCGAAACCGATTGATGAGGTGTTGAATTATGCGAAATACTGTAGCGACGAAATTGAAGTGAAACAGAAAAGGTTGAAAGAGAAAGTGATGATGATGCAGCTTAAAGCAGCTCAGACAGGTTTGCAAGGGTTGCAAGGGTTCCAACAGCAGATACCGCAGCCGCAGGGAAACATGGTGTTTCAGCCACAGGTGAGAGGCAGAGGCAGAGGAGGCTTTGGGAGTAATGGTCCGGATTTGAACACTGTTGCGATTCCGAATGGTGTGCAGGCAATGAAAAGGGTGATGCGTGTCACGTGTGCGGAATCGTCGGACATTGGAAACGCGAGTGTCCGATGGTGGTGCAGGAAGGTGCAGGTGTTGGTCAGCAAAACAATGATGTCAATGCATTCCAGACAATGAGGGGACCGAAGATGAGAGGTCCAAACCCAAATTTTCAGACCATAAATCAGCTGCAGGGATTACAGCCCATGCAGCCGCAGCAGATGCAGATGCCTCGTATGCAGATGACGCAAATGCAGCCAATGCAACAGCAGTTACCCATGGTACCTAATCAGCAAATGCAAATACCTTTGGCACCAGTGAGTCAGCAGTAAGTGATGGTTCCTCCACAGGTCTCGAGTCAGGTGATGAATACAAATGGCACAGTACAACAGTTCCCATTACACAGTGAGAATGGAATAAACAATGTATGGGAGAGTGAAAGTTCAGAAGAGGAGGGAGATTGTGTGCTTGCAGCATCCTTGGAAGTTGATTAAAAGGGTCCATATGTGGAGGGAACAGTTATGGGTCATGGTGTTTCATTCTTGGTTGACACAGGAGCCACACGTTCAACTGTTAGGAGCATTGAAGTACCAAATTTGCCACTCTCAGGGAGGACAGTTCAAGTAGTGGGAGTAGCAAACAGGCACCTGACGAACCCAATCACAGATCCAGTACCAGTCAGAATTGGTAACTATCAAGGGTCACATAGTTTTGTGGTATGTGACTCAAGCCCGATAGCACTGTTAGGGAGAGATCTATTGTGCAAACTGGGATGTTCGATTACGTGTTCAGGCGATGGAATTAGAATTCAGACGATCAGTGATGGGGAAGAAGAGGACAGTGTAGAAGGGGATGAGATGGAAACTGTCGATGAAGAATACCCTCTGATTAACCTTTTTCCGATGATGACTGAAGAGGATATTCCAGCTGAATTACGGGAAACAGTCGGAAAGGAAGTGTGGGATATGACAGGAAAAGAGGTGGGATTGGTGAAAGGAGTGGAACCAGTGAAAGTGACAGTAAAACCCAATGTAACCTTTCCCCAGACCCCACAATACCACATGGCACAAGACACCCTCATGAAAGTCGCCCAACTAATTGACGAGTTTGTAAAACAGGGAGTACTGAAAGAAGTGTTAAGCAGTCCATGTAATTCACCAATCATGGGACTAATAAAGCCGAGTGGAAAGGTCCGAATAGTGCAGGACTTGAGGAAAATAAATGACATCATAGTTAAATGCTGCCCTGTAGTACCGAATCCAGCTGTGATAATGTTTCAAATCCCTTGCGATGCCGAGTGGTTCTCAGTCATCGACTTGTCACAAGCATTCTTTTCGGTGCCTCTTCATGAGGACAGCCAATTTCTCTTTTGTTTCAAATTCTTAGACAGAGTTTACAGTTGGTGTCGAATTCCTCAAGGGTTTTCGGAGTCACCGTCAATTTTCAATCAGATTCTAAAGAAAGACTTGGAAGCGTTAGAATTGCCATTCGAGTCAACCCTAGTACAGTACATTGATGACTTACTGATTGCATCTAAGACAGAAAGTGGCTGCACAGCCGACACCATTGCCTTACTGAACCATTTGGGAAGGAATGGACACAAGGTGTCTCCTTCAAAGTTGCAGTTCTGTCAGAAGAAAGTAAAATACTTGGGTCATCAAATAGAGAAAGGGTCACGGAGAATAATGAAGGAAAGAATAACAAGTGTACTTCAAATGAGTCCACCAAAGACAAGGAGGGAGGTGAGGAAGTTTTTGGGGATGGTGAGCTACTGTCGCCAGTGGATTCCCAACTTCTCGACTCTAGCAAAGCCTTTACTGAAACTGACCCAGAAGGATGCCTTGGATGAAATTGAGCTGAAAGGAGATGAGATGGATGCTTTTATTGAATTGAAAGAATGCATGTGCAGGGCTCCAGCTTTAGGTATGCCTGATTACACAAAGCCTTTCACATTGTTTTGTCATGAACGTGATGCATGTTCTTTGTCTGTCTTGACCCAAGCCCATGGTGGCATAAACAGACCAGTAGCGTATTTTTCAGCTACTTTGGATCCGGTTGCAGCAGCACTGCCAGGGTGTTTGCGCGCCGTAGCAGCAGTTGGTATCAGCCTCACTCAGAGTGAAGGAATAGTGATGGGACATCCATTAACAGTCATGGTCCCTCACTCAGTTGAGATACTTTTGACCCGCTCCCGAACGCAACACATGACTGGAGCAAGACTCACAAGGTATGAAACAATAATTCTGGGCTCACCGAATGTGCAGCTGAAAAGGTGCACCACGTTGAATCCAGCAACCTTGCTTCCCGGTGAAAATGCTGAAATTGAGAACGCTAAAGACGTCAAGCATGACTGCCTTCAGGTGACTGAATTTTGCACAAAACCCCGACCTGATATTAGGGATACTAAGCTTGATGAAAATGACCAAATTGTTTTTGTTGATGGGTCATGTTTAAGAGATGCATTGGGAATATTGAAAGCAGGATATGCTGTATGTACTGTAACAGGTGTCTTGGAAGCGTCCTGGCTTCAAGGAGTCTATTCCGCACAAGTAGCAGAGCTTGTAGCCCTTACAAGAGCATGCCAACTGTCTACATTGATGAGGGTTACCATTTACACTGACAGTCAGTACGGGTTTGGAATTGTGCACGACTTTGGGCAACTATGGTCACAGAGAGGTTTCCTGACCTCTTCAGGGTCCCCAGTGAAAAACGGGGAGAGAATAAGGGAATTGTTACACGCCATTCAGATGCCAGCCGAAATTGCAGTGGTAAAGTGTAGTGCTCATACAAAAGGACAGGACTATGTTTCCCTGGGAAATGCATATGCGGATCAAGTCGCAAGATTTTGTGCCTTGAACTGTATATTGCTCAGGGATGAATGGAATTTGATAAGTGAGCCAGAGCTCGAACCAGCTGAAGCATTTGCCTTGAAGGTCGTGGATACAATAGATGAACTAAAAGCATTACAGAATAGCGTCAGGGAGGATGAAAGAGCTTCCTGGATTAAGTCACAATGTACAAAGAGACCAGATGAGTTATGGGTTTCAAATGAGGGAAAATTTGTCTTACCAAATTGTCTCTTATCGCAGCTAGCGCGGTTCTATCATGGGCAGGCTCACCTAGGGAGAGATGCCATGATAAGATTGTTCAAAACTGATTGGTTTAACCCCAGATTCCGTCAAGCTGCAGAAGCAGTTTGCCATCGTTGTGTCATTTGTCAGCAGATGAACCCAGGAAAGGGAACGGTTGTGAACATGAGCCACATTGGCAGGGCGAGTGGCCCGTTCAGCAGAATGCAGATGGACTTTATTGAGATGCCTGTGCATGGAGGTCTGAAGTATGTGTTGGTGATTGTGTGCATTTTTAGTCACTGGATTGACGCATACCCCACACGTAGAAATGACAGCCTTACAGTTGCAAAACTATTGTTGAGGGAGTTGATACCACGTTTCGGATTCCCGATCTCTTTAGAATCAGATAGGGGAAGTCACTTCAATAACGAGGTGATAAAGTTACTTTGTGCAGCGCTGAACATTGAGCAAAAACTGCATTGTAGCTATCGCCCAGAAGCCTCAGGACTGGTGGAACAAATGAATGGTACACTGAAATCAAGAATGGCGAAAATATGTGCATCGACAAATTTGAAATGGCCTGACGCATTGCCTTTGGTGTTAATGTCAATGAGAAACACCCCTGACAGAAAGACTGGATTGTCCCCGCACGAAATTCTCATGGGCAGGGCCATGAGACTTCCTGCAGTTCCCGCAAACGCGCTTTTGAATATTACAGATGATATGGTGTTAGACTACTGCAAAGGTCTGGCTGACGTGGTTCGCTCTTTCTCTCACCAGGTGGAAGCAACCACCTTGCCACCGATCCAAGGTCCAGGACACACACTGAAAGCAGGTGACTGGGTCGTGATAAAGAAGCACGTGAGGAAGTCGTGTCTGGAACCCCGTTGGAAAGGCCCTTTCCAAGTGATCCTGACGACCACTACCGCTGTGAAGTGTGCGGGAGTTCCCAACTGGATTCACGCCAGTCATACAAAGAAAGTGTTGTGTCCCACAGATGAGGAAGTTGAAGCACTGAAACTGCCAGTACCTGATAACAAAGTGCCGAGCGCTGAGACACAGCAAAACAGAACTAGAAGCGAACAGGCAGAAATAGAGGAGAGAGAAATATTCTCTGAGGACGAAACAACCGATTCACTTGGGGAAGACCAAGGAGAAGCTTCAGACAGCGACGAAGCAGCTGAAGGTGACTAAGAGCCTGAAGCAGCTGAAGGTAACAAAGAGCCTGAAGCAGCTGAAGGTGACAAAGAGCCTGAAGCAGCTGAAAGTGACAAAGAGCCTGAGGAAAGTAACGGTGACAAAGGGCTCGAAAGAGGTGAAAAAGCAGGAGAGCCTGATCAGAGGAGGGCTTTCCCAGAAGCAGACGGTACAGGAAAAGAAAAGGAAAACCTGATTGACTCCCCAGAAGGAGGGGACAAGGCAGAACAGAACGAAGCTGTTCAAACTTCCTCAGAAGAGATCGCAGGTCCATCAAGTGGACACAGTGCAAAGAAAAGACAAAGTATATCGCCAGTAAAACTAAGAACTAGAGAAAAGTTGAATGACAGTGAAGGGCCAAAAGTGAAAGAGAAAAGAAAAGGAGTGTCTGTCGTGGTACCAACCTCAAGTGAAGAAAAAGACTTGGTTAAAGAGGAAAGTACCAGTGAGACAGAATCAAAGGGAGATGCAAAATTGAAAAGGAAAAGGATACCAAACAGGAGATATTCCGGTCCAGAATGGGCATATGTAGTCAATGACGATTGGACTGACGAATTTGTATCTCTTAGCCTCGAGAACGAAGAAGAAGAGATACCAATAGAAAAGAAAAGTTTTATGGACACTGTTGATTGAAAAAAAAAAAAGAAAAAAAAAAAAGAAAAAACTGAAAAATGACATTGCTTGCTATAATCTAACGTGATACAACCAGCTGAGACATTGCTAAACCGGATGAGACATTTGATAACTTGATAAGACTTTGATAACCTGATTGACTTTTAAACCTGATTTGAGACAACGTTGCTAATTAAAATTAAAAAAAAAAAAAAGGGACTGAGACAATTGCCGAATTGAGACAAATGCTGCTAACCGATAAGTGACTGGGCTCCTGAAGAAAACTGTGTGAACATTGCGCTCGTTCAGCTTTGTAACTAATTGCTAAATAGTTTCTTTTATAAGTGCTTCTAGCTCTCTGATTCTATACAGATCATGACTAGGTACGCTACACAAAACAGTAGAATGAAATATTGTAAATATGCGTGTATAGGCTTGATAACTGCATGTGTACTAATAATAATGGCAATAGTGCTTGCAACGCGTGCTAAGGGTGAGAATGAGAAAATAGATGCTTCTACTTTTGCTCCTGTTACTGTCACTGAACTAACCGCATTGAGAAGACTAGAATTAGACGAGAGACACTTGCATGATAAGAAGGATCTTTCGTATAATGTTTTCTATCGCTTACTAACAGAATATGTTGAGACTATGGATGCGAAAGATTGCTATGTGTGTACACAGATACCGACATCGGTAACGGAAGGGGTGACTTATCACCACATGCCTCTTACATATGGGATTACATGTAGTATAGTAACTTCTAGATTTTATGGTCAAACTAACATACAGTATTTTTATTCAAATTATGATGTTACCTTTGCATATGTTCCAATAATAACGCAACTAAGCCAGATTGCTAAAGATTGGGGTGCTAAAATAATGAGGGAATTTTTCGAGCCAATGCAACCTTTTGCAACAGCTCACGCTCATAGGGAAAATCTTACCTGCTCGCTCTCAGCAGTAGAAATAAGCTTTTTAGATCGCACAGATGATAGAAGGGCACAAATGAATGCGAAATTAGAAAAAGAGCTAAGTAAGAGGACTTCAGTAGATAATTATGCTTTTGCCGCAATAAAAACACAAGGGAGAATAGCTTTAGACGCTTGGCATGTAGGGAAATTTTGTATATATCGAGGTGAATCTTATTATGATAACATTTTCGTGGGAGCGAGTGAATGTAAACATACGTTTATCTTTAAGGCCAAATGGACATTCATGCTGAACGGACTTGATCCTGTCATACCAGGTGTATATTACATTTGTGGGCATAATGCCTATTATCGTCTTCCAAAGGGATGGTGGGGGAGATGTTATTTGGGTATAGTGTTCCCAAAGGTTTATCAACTGGATGACCTATCGATGATTCCGAAGACATCTGGATCTCATCGTATCCAGAAAAGAGAGACCGCAGCTGCTGTGGTAGGAGATATATTTGGAGCCATGATTCCTTCATTGGGAGTTGTGTTGAATTCCATCAAAATAAGAAAGTTGTCTACTATAGTGGATAACATGTTGACAAAGTTTTCAGGTGCTATAATCCTTATGGATGCTGAACTTGCAGCGGAAAGAGCTATGACTCTTCAAAACAGGCTTGCCCTAGACATTCTTTTAGCAAAGGATGGCGGCGTTTGCAAAATGCTTGGTGCGCGCCACTGTTGTACGTATATACCAGACAACAGTGTGAAGATTAAAACAATGCTTGCAAATCTAACAAAAGAGAGTGCAGACTTGAAGGAATTGAAAGAACCAGGAGTTTGGGAGAAGGTTGGAAAGGGAGTTGCTTCAGTGGGAAATTGGCTTGGTAGCATTTGGAATGGAATATTACTAAAAATAATACAGGGAATACTAATAGTACTAATTTGCATCTTTGGGATTTGGGGAATAAAAAGGGGAATACTAATGATCATGGCAAGAATTAAGAGAAGGAAGGAAGAGAAAATTATGAAAAGAATGGCAGAAGAATACAAGGCAAGAACGAGGGGAACTAAAAGGCAGAGAGAACTGACAGAATTTTAATGGAATAAAATTTGTGGGAATAGTTTTGTGTGATGACAAGTAGTCATCAGAGGAGGGATTGATGACGCAGAAATGAAGGTTTTACATTTATTAGCGCATAAACGTAGTGCAGAAATAATCAAGTGTGACTCTAACCGAACTAATAAAGATTGTACGGGGACAAATGTGCCCTCAGAGTAGTTTGCCAACATTTATAAGCGTGCTTTATATAACATGATGTATTAGAATTGTACTAATCTGACATAACCGTAAACGTGTGCTATGATTTGCTTGTTTGAAATGTTCTAACTTAGCTTAACTTTAGTGGAGGCTTTGGCCTAGTTGCCTTGTCTCACGGTTTAGATGCTCGTGTTTTTCCAATGTGTTAATAAACGTGTATTTTTGCTTGAAGCTGTACTTTTCCAGTGAGATCGCTTCACATGCTTATCTTTAAGGTTTCGTGCCAGCCTGGCATCTTCTTCTTTGCTCCAAGGTCAATCTGCAGGTGCGGACAATGGAAGCTCTGAAAGTGAGTTAATTGGTAAAATATGTTGCAACTTACGTTCCCGACTCCAAGGATAATGTATGCCTAGGTAGAAGCTTGTGAACTGTTGTTTTTGATTGGACAATTTGAAGCCAACCTATGAACCCTCCAATGGAAGACCCTACTGGATTTGAACTGTTGTTTATTTAAACCTGGTGCACAAGAAGAAAGCGGCCATTACCCGGACATTATAGCCATTACCCATCGGACATTAGACATTACCAGCCATTAGCCATTGCGGACATTACAGCCATTTTAGCCATTATGGCCCATCTTGCCGACCTCGTCATTTTGCTATCTTCTAGAGACTTTAAGTAATTCTCGCCCTAGAGACTTTAACTTTGATTTGCCCCTTTGCATGAAGTAGTAGTTGTGTCCTTTTATCTTGCCGCTGTGAGGCAATTGCCCCGTCCACCTTGCCCCTTTGCCCCGTCCCATGCTGATCGAATCCGGTACCTGTGAGACGAAGACTTCCTTGAATGCTGATTGAATTTGGTAAATATGAAAGAAAATGTACAATTGCATTGTGTTTCTTTTTAGGTAACCAACTGCTGATTTTTTATAAGAGCCCTAGTTAGGAGTTTTCCAAATTAATGTTGCTAAATTGTTTTGCATGAAATCCCACATGCAGATGCTAATTTGAGGTTAGATGAGGATTCATTTGATGCACGATGCAATTTGAGACCTTGTTATGCTGACTAATGTATGCAATTAGCCCATTACAGATTATAGTTTTAGTTGTTTGCGTCGCTATTATCGAATGCATTGTTATTCAAATGCTGCATAGATTGCATCTTTTTCGTCGTTATGGACAGCTATTATGTTCATTTACATATATCATTTGGTGTTAAGACACATTTATATCGTGCTAGCTTTGTTAATATAGGGAAATAAATTCATTAACTTTGAATAAACTGGTGTGGTTATTCATGGCCGAAAGGTCATGGTTCGCCTAAATGTTTTCTGGATTAATTGTGAAGTGTTATGTTGATCAGGGCATTGCTTATGTTCGTTATTGATTATTGATTTGATTGAATTGATTACTCTCGGGTGAAGAGAGCCCCGCTTGGTCAAAAGATTCATCGACCCAAGAGCGTCCAGATACAGGTAATTTATTAGGTCGGAACGCTCTATCACTTTCAATATTTATTGCAAAACTCACAGCAGTTACCACACACATACCAACTACCCAGGCTGCTTGTAGTGAGGTGCTATGTGCCCTACAGCATTTACCTGAGAAGACACCCATTGCGCATACTGACGTTTTCCTGCAGCACCTTTGACAAGACTTCTCTAAGTGAGTTCAGTGGGGAATATCAGAGGGAGTTATTATACTTCACGCATACTGCTTCAATGGCAGGATTTTACTGTGTCTAACCAAACTCGTCTAACCTCGGCTTTTGATGCTTACTTCAGGAGGTTGATATATGCTACATAATCGTACATCTGTCATAAATATACATGTTGCCTTTACAATTATGCATATGTTCTACCCATATCACTATCTGAATTATGCTGCCTATTCTTTTTATGCTCCTTTGGTCTGCTGTTGCTCTGGCTAGACCTATATTCTGTCATTGGCCAGTAAGAATGCATCAATCCAAACACTAACCACCAAACAACTTAGAAGCTTTTACCACACTTTCTTGCAATCACCACACAATCGAATCGAACTCAGTGGGGATGTCTATGGGTCAGTTTCCAAATTGGAACAACATTTTCAGACCACTGCTTGGCCTTCAGACCGAGCAGTGGGTACGTGTAAGCACTCTGCTCTGGGCCCCGATGGACAAATACTGTGTGCTAAGCATAACAAAGATCAAAATATGAATCAGCAACTGGCCTATCATCATCTCTGCCCACTTAGACAGCCATAGACTAATAAAAAGAAAGCACTAGGAGGCCATAGCAATGGGAGATGCGTGCTATACAAGAACCAGTTAAAATGACAAAGCACAGCATAGCATGCAACAGTATAGAATTGAATAACATAACAACATAACAAAATATGACAAAAGATAACATAATCCTTGAAGTTCGCACCAGGATACACAACTAGCGTGTGAAGACTTATGCTAGCTTGTGCCTCGCATATTATCAAGAGATGTCAGTATCAACGTGAAGGAACTATAGCCGTTAGAATGTGTGTTTTCCTATGCATTAGTCACTGCAATCCTTAAACCTTAACTAAAGGTCAGTGTTTAAAGACCGAATCGTGTTATACAGTAGGCAAACATTTGACTCATGCGCATGACTTAAAGGCTTAAACATGTTAACACCCCTTTCATTCATGCCATTTAAACTATCAAGCAAAACCTTTTAAAACAACGAATCTGTGAATGTTATTTATAGAATTATCCATCTTTGATTCATTGGGAAATCAATGTGGGCTCGCATTTCCAACCCGCTCCATTCTGTACCTTGGGATTCCATGTAAAGGTTATGATGAGAACATTTTACAATCGTGCCTAAAGCTATATGGTGTTAGCTTCAAAACCTCCTGGTGATCCACAGCAATGAACTTAAGAATCTTCTAAATATCTCAGTTCTGTCCCTTCTGTATGCGAAGGCACTTATTTAAAAGAACATTCATTTATTTTCTCTTTAGCATATATTTAACACAGACTAATGATTTAGGCTTCTTTTAGCTTTAGGTCTTTGATGCATGACTTTGAGGAACAATCTACTCCTGTATTTAACTAGAATCGAGATTATGCGTTAATTTTTTAAGCAACAACAGACATTAGGGCCCATATTTATACTTCTTTAGCCCCACATTTGCGCTGCTTTTTAATGCAAAATTGGCGCAAATTTACAAAATAGTATTGTATTTTGCAAGTTTGCGCCGCTTTTGCATAAAAAAATGACGCAAATGTGGTGCAAAAAAATTATAAGTATGGGCCTAGAGTTGTAATACCTAACTCAATTAATGAATGCAATTACATCTAAGAGTGTAGTAGCGCAGCTGTTTCAGGCTGTTTGGAGAGGTGGACAGATTCAAGAGGTGCGAAAAGCCAGGTTAACAGGTATTTCCAGATAGAAACGTGATCCTGCATAAGGGAATAAGGGGGTAATTCCAAAGCACAACATTTAAGAAAATGTAGGTGTTGGACCTGGCTTTTTGACAGGGACATCCCCAAACTTTTTGCCTCCTTCCTCCTATTTTTTCTGACCTGTTGTTGTTGGCTTTTGACCTCTGGGCACTTTACCACTGCTAACCAGTGCTAAAGTGCATATGCTCTCTGGGTAAATTGTACTACTGATTGGTTTATCCATGATTGACTATTTAATTTACTTGTAAGTCCCTCGTAGAGTACACTACATGTGCCTAGGGCAGGTAGATTAAATGCTACTAGTGGGCCTGCAGCACTGGTTGTGCCACCCACCTCAGTAGCCCCTTAACCCTGTCTCAGGCCTGCCATTGCAAGGCTTGTGTGTGCAGTTTCACTGCCACTTCGACTTGGCATTTAAAAGTACTTGCCAAGCCTAGAACTCCCCTTTTACTACATATAAGTCATCCCTAATGTGTGCCCTAGGTAACCCCTTGAGCAGGGTGCTGTGTAGGTAAAAGGCAGGACATATACCTGTGTAGTTATATGTCCTGGTAGTGTGAAACTCCTAAATTCGTTTTTACACTACTGTGAGGCCTGCTCCTTTCATAGGCTAACATTGGGGCTGCCCTCATACACTGTTGAAGTGGCAGCTGCTGATCTGAAAGGAGCAGGAAGGTCATATTTAGTATGGCCAGAATGGTAATACAAAATCCTGCTGACTGGTGAATTCGGATTTAATATTACTATTCTAGAAATGCCACTTTTAGAAAGTGAGCATTTCTTTGCACTAAAATCTTGTTGTGCCCTTCAATCCACGTCTGGCTAGGTTTAGTTGACAGCTCCTTGTGCATTCACTCAGACACACCCCAAACACAGGGTATTCAGCCTCACTTGCATACATCTGCATTTTGAATGGGTCTTCATGGGCTGGGAGGGTGGAGGGCCTGCCCTCACACAAAGGACTGCCACACCCCCTACTGGGACTCTGGCAGACAGGATTGAGCTGAAAGGGAACTTGGTGCATTTCTTAGAGACTCTTTGAAGTCACCCCCACTTCAAAGGCACAACTTAGTATAAAACAGGGCCTCTGCCCTACCTCATCAGACACTTGCTGGAGAAGAAACCTGAACCAGAAACTACATCCTGCAAAGAAGAACTGCCTGGCTGCTCAAAGGACTCACCTGTCTGCTTTTCTACAAAGGACTGCTGCCTTGCTGTTGGCCTGCTGCCTTGCTGAACTCTTGCCTGGCTGTAAAAGTGCTCTCCAAGGGCTTGGATAGAGCTTGCCTCCTGTTCCCTGAAGTCTCAGGACCAAAAAGACTTCACTCTTCCTCTTGGACGCTCCCTGCGCCAAACTTTTCGACGCACAGCTTGTTCCGCGGCAAGAAAAACGCCGCACACCGACGCTGATCAACGCGACGCCTTCGGGACGACCGAAACTTTGACGCACGGCCTCGCAAGGGCAACGCCGCCCGACTCCGCAGGAGAAATCGATGCGACGCCTGCCATGAGATCAAAACTTTGACGCACGGCCTTGCAAGGACAACGCCGCCCGACTCCGCAGGAGAAATCGACGCGACGCCTGCCGTGAGATCGAAACTTCGACGCGCAGCCCCGCAGAACGACGCGCAGCCGGAAAACAAGCAGGAAAATCCACGCACAGACCCGGGACATCTGGTAATCCCCGCGACCCACAGAAAGAGACTGTCCGCGCGCCGGAAAACGACGCCCGACTTCCCCACGTGGAAAATAATGACGCAAGTCTGTGTGTGCTGGGGAGAAATCGACGCACACACCCTTTTTCCACGCACCTCTTCCTTTGTGGCCCTCTGAGGAGATTTTCCACCAGAAACCAGGTACTTTGTGTTTGAAAGAGACTCTGTTTACTTTCTAAAGACTTAAGACACTTTATATCACTTTTCAGTGATATCTTTACAAATTCATATTGCAACTTTGATCGTTTTGATCTGAAGATACCCAGATAAATATTATATATTTTTCTAAATACTGTGTGGTGTATTTTTGTGGTGTTATGCTATGGTGTTGTATGATTTATTGCACAAATGCTTTACACATTGCCTTCTAAGTTAAGCCTGACTGCTCGTGCCAAGCTACCGGAGGGTGAGCACAGGCTGATTTTGGATTGTGTGTGACTTACCCTGACTAGAGTGAGGGTAATTGCTTGGACAGAGGGCAACCTAACTGCCAACCAAAAACCTCATTTCTAACAGTAGGTATGCACTCCTGTACAGGTCTTCCTGATTTCCAGGATTACAGATGCTTCCGGAAAGGAAGATGATCCTAGGCTATGCATAAGAAAAGAGGGAGACAATGCCAATACATAGCAGCCAAGAAAATTAAGGTGTGCCTTCTGGTACAGAACTTCCTGATTTCCAGGACTACAGGTGTTTCTGGGAAGGAAGATGATCCTGGGTCAGGTATGAGGAAAGAAGGAGGAAATTCCTATTCATAGCAGCCCAGCAAATGGAGTGTCTCCTGGTACAGGACCTCCTGACAAATTGAACAAAAAGTAAAGCTAAAGTGGAATGGAGTGTGCGAATAGTAGTATATTTTCTATGTTTTTTTTTCTGAAATAGGAAGGGCCAAAGTTTGTAAAGGCCCAGTTGCAGAGACAACGTGCTTTGAAGATGGAACTCTTAGCAATCAGAAGCCAAAGAAGTTTTTGAAGGTGAAGGGAGACAGAAATACGAGGGGGGTGTCCAAGAATGAGGTGAACAGCAGCATTTTGCACTACCTGAAGTCCATGAGATAAAAAAGCAGGATTGTCCAAGTTGTGAGGTTTTTCATAGTCAAGGTGCAATATAATTGACACCTGTACCTCAGTCTTTATCTCTGCGATAGGGAGTAGATAAATTATGTTCCTGAGCATAAGAAGTAGTAGGAACATGAGTCAGTAACATAGACAATTTGAATGGCTAAAGGAAGATGGGTCAAACACGACCCCTACGTTTCTGGCCGACAAAACTGGGGCACAGCTGTTCCCTAATTCAGGGGGCCAATAAAAGCGAAGTCCAGCTAGAGGGTGAGATGTCTAAGATTAGTGCCTCATTATCATCATGTTTCAATTTAAGGGAGTTATTAGACAGCCATTCTACAGCAAAAGCTTGCATATACTGATAAAACCTGTCCTGGGTGTTAATGGATACAACGATTTGTGTGGTGGCAGCATTGCAGAATATCATAGTGAAAAAACATAATTTTGGAAAAAAGTGTTGCAATATGTATACTGAAAAGCATGGGGCTACAGGCGGAGCCTCAAGGAACTCCAAAAGCGACAGAAAATGGAGCAGAGAAAAAGGCGGAATGTTAATAGTTCGAATGTGCAGAAAGAACTTCAGCTAAGTTAGAAATCAGTGACAAACAGATGAAAGATGAGGATATAATGAGACACTGTCGTACTTTGCAGAAAGGCCAAAGTGGTTCAGGGTGGTGGAGACTCCTTGATCCAAGAATGTGTAATTGTTATCAGTGACTGCAATACGTTGACTTTGACACATAAGGAAGTCATTAATTTCATTAAAAGATGGTTCAGCATTTATAGCTTTTTCTATGATCCTAACAGGAACATGAAGTAAGACGTAGGCCAGTGGTTTCGGAGCATAAAGATGTTAGTCAGCTTTTTCTACAAGCGAGGTGATAGCAACCTGTTGCTAGGTGTTAGCATGATGGGTAGGTGTGGGAGAAAGATTGCAGAGGTTGGGTCACAGGGAATCGAAGATGTCTGCCATGTGTTCAAGAACATGCAGGAGCCAAGGATCAGTAGGGGAGCCTGATTTGATGTCTCTGATTAAGGACACAATAGAATCAATATTAAAGTCAGTGACGATCTTGCTAATTTTGCCTTGAAAGGAAACGTTCAGAGCAAAGTTGTTGAGAAGGAGTAATGGCACATATGCGAAGCGTTAAAGGCAGCTTCGTTCATGGAAGAATAAAAAGTTGATTTGACTAATCTGTTATCCACCCATGTTTGAAAGTCTTGTACACGTGTTTGTAGGTACTATAAACACTATTGTAGTAGGGAGTGGAAGGGGATTTACGAGGAGAGAGATGTTTGAGGATATTAATATTGTCTAAAGAAGACATAATACACTTACTGAAATTTTCACAGCAGAATGCAGGATCCTGGCTGGGAGCTAGAGAAAAAGGCATGAGGTCATTGTTGACATTGATGAATTCATACTGTTAGAAATTGTGTCTCTAGTTGGCAGATATATCCACCCTGATCAAGCAGGAACCCAATCCTAGTCAGCGAAAGTCACAAACACACCCTAAATGAACCTGTGTTCCCTATCAGGTAGCTTGGCAGAGAGCAGGCATGCTTAACTTAAAAGGCAATGTGTAAAGTATTTTTGCAATTCTTCAAACAGTAACTCACCGCATACAAATATACCATGCCTGGTTAGAAAAATAGAACTAAATGTACTAAATAAAAAAAGACCAAAACAACAAAAATCCACTAAGTAGAACTTGAGTTATGCATTTTTAAAGAATAAACTGTAGAATAGTAATTAGAAGCATAAAGCACCAACAACAGATATCTGGTCACGCTGGACCAGGTCAAAGAGGAAAGTTCAAACCAACCATGAGGGTGCGTAAGTTTGATCAGTCCCAGATTAGTACCTTCTCAAGTTTTGTGCTATGACTACATGACTGCCAGTTTTCTGGAAAGAATTTCACTGGGAGCTAAAGAACATCCCTGGCCAGGGTCCGCAGGGCAGGAAGAGCAGGCTGTGTGTTGATGATGAGCAGGCTGAAGCCTCACAGTGCCGATCCACACCTTTGGGCACTGCTTGCTGTGCAAAGAGATTAACTTGCTGTGCTGATTCTCTGTGCAAGCAGAGCAGTTCCGGTGTGAAGAGGCCTAATCATGGTTGCCAAGAACCCCAAAAGCTTGTATGAAAGAGCTCTCAAGCCACCCCAACGGCCCAGGACCTGAGAGGCAAGTCTTGGTAGCCATAAACTCATTGAAGATGGGTTCAGGAGGTATGGTGAGCATGTTACGTCTCTAAGGCTCAGCTCAAGAGACCAGCAGAATAGCCCTTTGAGACACTTTGGAGTCTTGGGTGTAAGACAGAGGTGCAGGTATAGTTCTTCTTCCCCAGGCAAGAGGGTAGCAGGCAGCTGGTCAGCAGTTCCTTGTAGAGCAGCAGACCAGCAGAGTTGCAGTCCTTGCAACAGCACAGCAGTCCTCCTACCTGGAAGTGTATCAGAGGTCCACAAGTGTACTGAAGTGGTGGTGTCTGAGGTCCATTGTTTATGCCCTTATTCTGAAAGGTGGGTGTAAGGAAATGCCTCCTTGGCATGGTTGCCCCCTGACTTTTTGCCTTTGCTGATGCTATGTTTACAATTGAAAGTGTGCTGAGGCCTGCTAACCAGGCCCCAGCACCAGTGTTCTTTCCCTAACCTGTACTTTTGTATCCACAATTGGCAGACCCTGGCATCCAGATAAGTCCCTTGTAACTGGTACTTCTGGTACCAAGGGCCCTGATGCCAAGGAAGGTCTCTAAGGGCTGCAGCATGTCTTATGCCACCCTAGAGACCTCTCACTCAGCACAGACACACTGCTTGCCAGCTTGTGTGTGCTAGTGAGAACAAAACGAGTAAGTTGACATGGCACTCCCCTCAGGGTGCCATGCCAGCCTCTCACTGCCTATGCAGTATAGGTAAGACACCCCTCTAGCAGGCCTTACAGCCCTAAGGCAGGGTGCACTATACCATAGGTGAGGGTACCAGTGCATGAGCATGGTACCCCTACAGTGTCTAAACAAAACCTTAGACATTGTAAGTGCAGGGTAGCCATAAGAGTATATGGTCTGGGAGTCTGTCAAACACGAACTCCACAGCACCATAATGGCTACACTGAAAACTGGGAAGTTTGGTATCAAACTTCTCAGCACAATAAATGCACACTGATGCCAGTGTACATTTTATTGCAAAATACACCCCAGAGGGCACCTTAGAGGTGCCCCCTGAAACTTAACCGACTGTCTGTGTAGGCTGACTAGTTCCAGCAGCCTGCCACACCAGAGACATGTTGCTGGCCCCATGGGGAGAGTGCCTTTGTCACTCTGAGGCCAGTAACAAAGCCTGCACTGGGTGGAGATGCTAACACCTCCCCCAGGCAGGAGCTGTGACACCTGGCGGTGAGCCTCAAAGGCTCACCCCTTTGTCACAGCCCAGCAGGGCACTCCAGCTTAGTGGAGTTGCCCGCCCCCTCCGGCCACGGCCCCCACTTTTGGCGGCAAGGCTGGAGGGAACAAAGAAAGCAACAAGGAGGAGTCACTGGCCAGTCAGGACAGCCCCTAAGGTGTCCTGAGCTGAAGTGACTCTAACTTTTAGAAATCCTCCATCTTGCAGATGGAGGATTCCCCCAATAGGGTTAGGATTGTGACCCCCTCCCCTTGGGAGGAGGCACAAAGAGGGTGTACCCACCCTCAGGGCTAGTAGCCATTGGCTACTAACCCCCCAGACCTAAACACGCCCTTAAATTTAGTATTTAAGGGCTACCCTGAACCCTAGAAAATTAGATTCCTGCAACTACAAGAAGAAGGACTGCCTAGCTGAAAAACCCCTGCAGAGGAAGACCAGAAGACGACAACTGCCTTGGCTCCAGAAACTCACCGGCCTGTCTCCTGCCTTCCAAAGATCCTGCTCCAGCGACGCCTTCCAAAGGGACCAGCGACCTCGACATCCTCTGAGGACTGCCCCTGCTTCGAAAAGACAAGAAACTCCCGAGGACAGCGGACCTGCTCCAAGAAAGGCTGCAACTTTGTTTCCAGCAGCCTTGAAAGAACCCTGCAAGCTCCCCGCAAGAAGCGTGAGACTTGCAACACTGCACCCGGCGACCCCGACTCGGCTGGTGGAGAACCAACACCTCAGGGAGTACCCCCGGACTACTCTACGACTGTGAGTACGAAAACCTGTCCCCCCTGAGCCCCCACAGCGCCGCCTGCAGAGGGAATCCCGAGGCTTCCCCTGACCGTGACTCTCTGAAACCTAAGTCCCGACGCCTGGAAAAGACCCTGCACCCGCAGCCCCCAGGACCTGAAGGACCGGACTTTCACTGGAGAAGTGACCCCCAGGAGTCCCTCTCCCTTGCCCAAGTGGAGGTTTCCCCGAGGAAGCCCCCCCTTGCCTGCCTGCAGCGCTGAAGAGATCCGTTGATCTCTCATAGACTAACATTGCGAACCCGACGCTTGGTTCTACACTGCACCCGGCCGCCCCCGCGCTGCTGAGGGTGAAATTTCTGTGTGGGCTTGTGTCCCCCCCCGGTGCCCTACAAAACCCCCCTGGTCTGCCCTCCGAAGACGCGGGTACTTACCTGCAAGCAGACCGGAACCGGGGCACCCCCTTCTCTCCATTCTAGCCTATGCGTTTTGGGCACCACTTTGAACTCTGCACCTGACCGGTCCTGAGCTGCTGGTGTGGTGACTTTGGGGTTGCTCTGAACCCCCAACAGTGGGCTACCTTGGACCAAGAACTGAACCCTGTAAGTGTCTTACTTACCTGGTAAAACTAACAAAAACTTACCTCCCCCAGGAACTGTGAAAATTGCACTGTGTCCACTTTTAAAGTAACTATTTGTCAATAACTTGAAAAGTATACATGCAATTGAAATGATTCAAAGTTCCTAATGTACTTACCTGCAATACCTTTCAAACAAGATATTACATGTTAAATTTGAACCTGTGGTTCTTAAAATAAACTAAGAAAAGATATTTTTCTATAACAAAACCTATTGGCTGGATTTGTCTCTGAGTGTGTGTACCTCATTTATTGTCTATGTGTATGTACAACAAATGCTTAACACTACTCCTTGGATAAGCCTACTGCTCGACCACACTACCACAAAATAGAGCATTAGTATTATCTCTTTTTACCACTATTTTACCTCTAAGGGGAACCCTTGGACTCTGTGCATGCTATTCCTTACTTTGAAATAGCACATACAGAGCCAACTTCCTACAGTGGGAGAAGGTTCTAGACAGTGGCTTTGAAGTGCAAGGAATTCCCTTCCTCCCTGCCCTGGCTTCAAATTGGCGGGAGTGACAATACAAGGTTGTTGAGCCCTCTGTGTACAGGTCACAGCCTAATCAGGTGTAAGTGGGGTTGTACTCAGCTCTGCCTCCCCATCAACTAAGTTAATGACCAATAGAGGCACACTGAATCCTACTATTGTGTGACTGTCTGGGAGGAATACACTAAGCCCAGCTTCCAAATACACCCAGATATGTGACCATGGAGGTTCTCCAGGCACCAAATGGCTAATGCAAGAACATGGCAACTTTCTGACAGTGGCATTTTCAGAATTGCAATTCAACATAGGTTGGTCTTTGAATTCTGATTCCAGAGACACCAAACATGAAGGGGTGATCTCTTCACATTTGAAGCTACACTCATAAGAGGTAATAAGGCAACTCCAGTGTCATCCTATGGGAGTGATAGACCATGCAGTAGTAAAAAACAAATTTAAGAGTTTTTCACTACCAGGACATGCAAAACCTAACAGTGCATGTACTACCTCTTAAATACACTGCACCCTACCCTTTGGCCTGTCCAGGGCTTACCCTAGAGGTGACCTAAGTGTTTTAAAATTAGGGGTTCTACTCCACAGATTTCTGCAGAGTTATCTAAAAACTCAGTGAAATTCCACAGAGTTTCGCATGGGGCGGAATGCCGCCAGTCCTAGTTAAAATAGCAGCAAGTGTTGCTATCACATTACATGTTTATGTTGCATGCCTCCATTTTGGAATAAATGAGATCTGAGAAAGCCAGCATTAAATAAGATAAAATTAGAGCAGTGATGGACTGATAAGGGGAGGTGGTGCTCCAAGCTGGGGAAAACCCCATGACCAGCACAAATGCAACAAGCGTAGGTTGGTGAAAAGCTGGTGTCGCCTCTTACTGGATGCTCTAGGACACCGGATGGTTAGTTTGAAGGGTGTGCAGAGGTTCCAATATGGGTCACAGCATGCCTAGGTGACATCAACACAAGAGCCACACAAAATGACTGGAGGGGTCAGGACACTAGGCATACACCAGTGAATAGTTTGCTCTCTCTACTCTGTTATTACCATTTGCCTGAGCCTTCCGAGTCCCTGGGATACCTTGATCTTTAACAAGTAACCAGGACAATCACCTACCAACTTTGTCACCTGGGAGGTTCCCGGTGTGACGATAAAGCTCTCCCTGGCAGCTGGGACCTCGGCACTGGGATCCTTGCCCTAGGCTCTCAGCGCACTGACCCAGGAGCTGCAGGATCTGCTTCCTGCCAGTGTTGATTCCGTTTGGATGTTTGAGCTGTGTAGGATGCTCACCTCTGGTTGGAGGTGAGAGTCTCATGTGACGGAAACAGAAGCGTGATCAAAGAATACTATTTATTGCATGAACAATGTACTGGTGAACTCTTCTCCATCGACGGCTGGCTGAGTTTTTTTTTGCCAAACTCCACCCTCTGATTGGAGCACAGAGTGTCCAAAACTTTGTGAGTTACACCAGCGGAGCAGAGTTCACTGCCCACACCTAATTAAAATGAAAGGTTTGGTCTTGCCAGGTCGACATGGCAGTTTAAACGGCATGCACAGGCCCAGCTAAGGCGGGCCTGAGATGTTTTAATGACTACTTCAGTGGGTGGCACAATCAGTGCTGCAAGCCCACTAGTAACCTTTAATTTACAGGCCCTGGGCACATGTAGGGCTCTTTACTAGGGGCTTATAAGTAAAATATATATGCCAATTAGGTGTATCCCACTGTTACCATGTTTTAAGGAGAGAGCACAATCACTTTAACACTGGTTAGCAGTGGTAAAGTGCACAGAGTCCTAAGGTCAGCAAAAACAAACTCAGCAAAAATAGGAGGACAAAGGCAAAAACTATGGGGATGACCCTCCAGGAAGGTCCAGGTCCAACACAGACCATTGTCTTGACTGAACAAATTTTGAAGGGTATGTGAAACAAATCTATGTTTATGTAAATGGTGAAGGGGATGGTGATATGGTCTGTCCAAATTGAAGTATGAATAATAAAATAGAGTCGAAATTATGACCATCAAAATAAGAGGGGATTTTTCACTGACTAATGAAGTTCAAGCACAGACATGTCTGCACTGTCTGTCAATTCAGGATGAAAGTTAATGTTTCGCAGAATGATGAAACTGTCAGCCTTGACAATAGATATGGCTAGATAGATAGATAATGGGTTTATTACAATGTTATTAACCAGTATGGGTAACTGTATTTCTTATAACCTGCTGATGTGCTGTGTACTCACCACGCTTGAAGAGAAAAGGCCACAATTGTTGCAGGTAAATTTATCCTCATTGAGAAAAGGCATGACTACATGACTGCCAGGATAGGGACATACCACACGAGCTCTGCAGAGCCTCTTCAGGGTGTCAGCTGTGCTAGAGAGGCAAGGGATAATAAAAGTGACAACAGTCCTAGCATTAGGCAGGGACTAAACACAATAGGTACCGACTAGCTTACTTTAGCATTCTACTTGCACATCTACTGCCCAGAGGGAAGTGTGCAATAGACGGAGTGCTGACCTATGCACTGCATATGGGATGAAAGAATTAATGGAAATGCACACTAAACAGGAGCCAGGTGCTCCCAGATTCATATGGCAAGCTATCTTCCTGTGATTCTTCTTTGAATGAAAATACAGATTGAAATGTATATTTACAAAACAAATATATTGCACTAAGAATGAAATATCTTGTCAGTGCAAAAATGAAAGGTTGTGGTGGAGCCAGGCACCGTCAAATACATGAAAACTAATGTTGTGACCCGAAGGCTGTGTGGCGATGGGGGTTGGCACAGGGCCTTATGATTTGTAAAGGGTAGAAGGGATGTGTGTCCACCTCCCTGAGCCTTGTTAGGCCTTGGGAACCCCAATCCCCAAGGCCACTATTAAAATTAAGGGGAAAGGGAGCTGTGTTGCTCCTCCCCTGAGCCTTTTTTTGTCTCAGGGATCCCTTACCCTGGGGCCCTCACTATTAAAGGTGGGTGCCCACCCAGGTCACCCACCTTACACTTGTGTGGGGACATGGAGGTGAGCCCCAAGACCCCCATGACCCCAGCTGGCTCACTGCATGCAGCAGGACCTGGCACTGCTGCTGCCCGCAGAAAGCAACTACCAATGCTGCACTCTACAGGTGGAAGCAATATTTTGATCTCTTTCCCTGCCCGCATCATTGTGGGCAGGGAAACAGATCAACAGTCTGCTCTCAGAGGACAGGAGCATTTTTAAAGCTCATGCCCGCTGGGAGCAGACTTGAACCCTCATTCCGAGTCTGGTGGTCCTAAGACCACCAGACTCACTGTGGCAGTCGGACAACCGTCATAGTGCGGTCTGACCACTACATTACGACAGTGGTGGAGCCGCCATAGTCGGACCGTCGACATCACCAGGTTGCCACCAGTGAACAGCTGGTGGTCTTGGTGCTCTCAATCCAGCAGGACAGCACTGCTTACAGGGCTGCTCCTGAGATTACAAGTCCCCTTTCCACCAGACTTTGCATGGCAGTAGCCTCGCCATGCATAGGCTGGTGGAAAGGGGATGCCGGAGGCATTCACGCAGAGACTCATACACCCTCTAAAACACCCACTCACAGACTCATGCCCACTCGCAGACCCACTCAGACACTCATACACCCATTCACAGACCCACTCAGATACTCATGCACCCAATCACAGACCCAATCATGCACCCACTCACAGATCCACTCAGACACTCACGCACCTACTCACAGACCCACTCACACAGTCATGCATCCACTCACAGACCCATTCAAAGAGTCATGTATCCACTTACACATTCACTCATAGACTTATGCACCCACTCACAGACCCATGCACCCACTGACAGACCCACTGAGGTACTCATGCATACACTCATAGACCCACTCAGAAAGTTATTTTTACCGGGTTGGCCTGCTGTGCACGGCGTAAGGTCATGCGTGGTTGAGTTATTATAGGGGGTTGGCTGTAAAGCCTTGCTGAAGACCAGGCCATGCAGCCAACTTCCTCTGTGCAGGACCTTCGGCGATGGTTGCATTAATGTATAGTAATAAAAAATACATTGAGTTATAAAACCCAAAGAAATTCACTAAAAAAAACAAAGGTTACAGGGACGTTATAGTTAGGAATAGAATTTTAAAAAACATCGAAATTCACTTAAAAAAACAAAGGTTAGAGGGATGTATAGTTAGGATCTGAATTTACTCACCAAAAACACATAGAAATTCAGCAGTTATGGATGTGGTTAGCTCAAGTAACTATAACTAGCACCCGAAAGCACAGTCACAGGCAGGGGCAGCACTTCTCCTCAGCTCTTCTCCTTGGTAGAAGTTCCTCTTGGTTCCAGAAGTGAATCTTGAAGAAATATAAAGTCTGGGGTTTTGTGTCCACTACTTATATGCCTTTCTGTCTTTGAAGTTGTGCAACTTCAAAGAAAAGTATCTGTTGTTTACAGGATCCTGCCTTGCCCAGGCCAGGCTCCAGATATACACCAGAGGGTTGGAGACTGCAATGTGTGAGGGCAGGCACAGCCCATTCAGGTGTAAGTGAGCACTTCTCCCTCCATTCTAGCTCAGATGGCTCATCAGGATATGCAGGCTACACCCCATCTCCCTTTGTGTCACTGTCTAGAGGAGATTGCCAAACAGCCCAGTTGATATTCTGACCCAGACAGGGAATCCACAAACAGGCAGAGTAACAGAATGGTTAAAGCAAGAAATTGCCTACTTTCTAAAAGTGGCATTTTCAAACCAAGAATCTAAAAAACAACTTCACTAAAATATGTATTTTTAAATTGTGAGTTCAGAGACCACAAACTCCATATTTCCATCTGCTCTCAAAGGGAAACTGCACTTTAAGAATATTTAAAGGCAGCCCCATATTACCTATGAGAGAGATAGGCCTTGAAACAGTGAAAACCGAATTTGGCAGTATTTCACTGTTAGGACATGTCCCACCTTTAACATACACTACACCCTGCCCATGGGGATACCTAGGGCATACCTTAGGGGTGCCTTGAATGTATAAAAAAGGAAGGTTTGGGCTTGTTAAGTGGGTACACTTGCCATGTCGAATTGGCAGTTTAAAAACTGCACACAAAGACACTGCAGTGGCAGGTCTTAGCCATGTTTATAGGGCTACTCATCTGGGTGGCACAATCAGTGCTGCAGGCCCACTAGTAGCATTTGATTTACAGGCCCTATGCACCTCTAGTGCACTTTACTAGGTACTTACTAGTAAATCAAATATGCAAATTATGTAAAAGCCAATTACACATATAATTTCACATAGGGAGCACTTGCAAATTAGCACTGGTCAGCAGTAGTTAAGTTCCCAAAGTAACAAAAACAGCAAAAAACAGAGTCCAACACACAGCAACAGCCTAGGAAGTAGAGGCAAAAAGTTAGGGGAGCAAGCATGCCAGGTCTAACACGTGTCCCCCCAGCTGAAAGTAGCGAGAACTACCCAACCTCATGGGAGTTCTCATCACTAAGGAGGAAGAATCTGCACAGTTTATCAGCATTGGCGTGTTCTGTCCCAGGGCGGTGTTCAATCATAGAGTCGATCCCCTGTAGGGAAATGGACCACCCCAACAGTTTTAAATTCTCACCCCTCATCTGCATTAACCATCTGAGGGGCCTGTGGTCAGTCTGAACCTGGAAGTGAGTCCCAAACAAGTAGGATCTTAGCTTCTTCAGTGCCCAGACCACAGCAAACACTTCCCGCTCAATTGCACTCCACCTACATTCCCGGGGAAGTAACCTCTTACTGATGAAGGCTACAGGTTGATCTTCATTTAGCTGTGACAACACTGCTCCTACACCATGCTTTGAAGCATCAGTCTGCATGACAAATTCTTGAGAGAAGTCAGGTGACTTCAGCATGGGTGCCTTGCATACGGCTGCCTTCAGGGCATCAAAAGCTGTCTTGCAAAACTCAGTCCAGATCACTTTCTTTGGTTGCTTTTTGTAAGTAAAGCCTGTTAAGCTAGCAACATTAGTGCCATACCCCTTAACAAACCTCCTATAGTAACCTCTGAGACATAAAAAGGCTTTCACCTCAGTCTGAGGGGCTCCCAAGCCAGAACAGTGTCAATCTTGAGTTGGAGGGGTGCCAGTTGGCCACTCCCTAACTGGTGCCCCAAGTACACTACAGAACCCTGCCCTATTTGGCACTTGCTAGCCTTAATAGCGAGGCCTGCTTTTGCAGGGCCTCTACCACTTTTCAGAAGGGCTGCAAGTGTTCCTCCAGGGTGGAGCTAAACACAGCAATGTCATCCTGGTAGGTTGCACTGAAATCATCCAATCCAGCCAACACCTGGTTTACAACCCTCTGAAAGGTGCGGGGGCATTTTTCATCCCAAAGGGTATCACCCTAAAGTGGTAGTGTCCATGTTGGGTAAGAAATGCAGACCTCTCCTTAGCCCCCTCAGTCAGAGCAATCTAGCAATTTCCAGAGCTCAGATCAAAAGTAATTAGATATTTGGCAGCCCCTAACAAATCAATGAGCTCATCAGCTCAGGAGGGAGGTGCCCATCAGTCTTAGTGACCGCATTCAGTCCCTGGTAATCCACACAGAACCTGTGTTATGGAGTGGTACCAGGAGCAGCAGCTTTTGGGACCAAGACCACCAGAATGGCCCAAGGGCTACTGGAAAACTCAAAAGCCCCAAAAGCTAACATTTTGGATACCCCATCCTATATGTTGGCCCTAACCTTTTCAGTCACTCTGTAAATTTTATGTTTCACAGGAGGACTGTCTTCCGTGTCCACATTATGTGTACACAAATGGTTGACCCCTGGGATCAAGGAAAATAATGAGGCCTACTGTGCCAACACCTGGCGACAGTCCCTCTGTTGCTCCGGGGTCAGTGAGGGAGATGGGTTCGCAACCTTCACTGAACCATCTTTCTCTTTGGCAGATAGGAGGTCAGGTTGAGGGTCACAATCTTCTTCCAACCCATCATCTGTTGCCAAGAGCATAGTCACTTCTGCCCTCTCAAAGTGGCTTTAGGCAGTTCACATGTATGACTCTCAGAGGGTTCCTAGGAGCCCACAAATTCTCCAGTTAAGTTACATTACTCTTGTGCTCCACCACCTTAAAAAGCCCAGTTCACTGGTCTTGGAGAGCGCAAGGCTCCACTGGGGCCATCACCCACACTTTTTCATCAGGCTGCAACTCAACCAGAGTGGCATTCAGGTCATACCAGCCTTTCATATGTTCCTGGCTTGCTTCCAGGTTCTCTTGAGTGAGCTTCCTGAAGCCTGCTGTCTGGTTTCTAAAAGCCAGCATGTAACTGGATACACCCTGGGGGGCTTACAGGAGGATTTCTCCAAGCCTTCCCTAACCAGGCTCAAAGGTCCCCTGACAGGGTGGCCATACAATAAACCAAAAGGGCTAAATCCAAGACTCTTTTGTGGCACCTCCCTGTAGGTGAACTGAAGGCATGGCAAGAGGATGTCCTAATTACACTCCCACTTACGCTCCAAGGGCTCTGACAGACCCATGATCATGACCTTTAATGTGCGGTTGAATCTCTCAACCAGATTGTTTCCTTGGGAATGGTAAGGAGTATTAAACTTGTAGGTTACCCCACACTCCTTCCATAGAGACTTCATATATGAAGATATGAAGTTGGTACCCCATCGGAGACCACTTCCTTGGGAACCTCATTTTTATTCAGACCACACCAAGGATGCCAGGTCTAACAGCCTTTTCAAGTCTGTCTCTAACTCCTGGATACCTGGATGTCAGTTCTTTGTGTGTATGGTCTGCAGCAAGCTTGTTTTTTAAATGTGTTTTCACTTAGGTATCACTGCGAGGGTGTTTGCAGAGTGAATGTCATACTGTGGCATATAGCAGCTCCTGTGATGTCTTTGATAGTATGCACAGGGTGGTTTGAACTGGTTCTCTGGTAGGGGCCCTGGAGAGTTGATGAGAAGGATGAAAAGGCAGTTGGTCTGGTCAGAAATCACACACTGGGGCCAAAAAGAGCTAGACTGAGTCAACAGTTGATTAAGCTTTGTAGCATTACTAATGTGTGACCCAAAGTTATTCTGGGAGGGCTGCTTGGCTCTTGAAGTTATGTCTATCTCTAAGAAGGAACTCTTTGTGGTAATGAACCACTGAAGACAAGAGGGTGACCCTGACATCTAGGCAACCGGTTGTATCCACAGGATTCAAATCAGTGTCACTGCCTTGATGAACTTCCTTCTTCTGACTGCTGACTGGCTGCAATTAAGACAGGCGATTAATGACAGGATGGTGACTGAGTGTGGATCAAGAGAACAGGGTACTGCTATTCCTAGCTGGGTTGGAGTTAGAAGGCACCTAGTAAGAATCTTACTCGTGAAGTGGGGTTGTCTCACCCAAGGGTGGCATTTCTGTTCAACCATTGTGTTCTGAAAGTGGGAGAAACGTCTGCCATCCACAGGAAAATGTTATGCTACAGGAGGAACAGGAGGCATGTTAGGATTCATGGAGTGACAAGTCATTAATGCACCAAAAACATATCTCCTTGGATTGATGCCCCATGTGAAAACAGACAGAGCAGGCAACAAATTCATTGATTTGCCCTTTGCGCTTGCAAAATGTGCAATAGCAATGTACTTGAAGTTCTCTTCTCCCCTGCTCATGAACATTTGGAAATTTGATCTTGGCCTTCGGCAGAGCATAGCTGTCAAACTGCAGTAGCGCATATATGGAGGGCATTTGCTAAGAGGCCTGAGCTTTGGCCGTGTGTGATGGGGTTGGCCGCAGGGTGTGGCCTGCTGCTTGTCCAACACCCGACCTCTGCAGTCGGTCAACCCCTCCACAGCTTGTTAGCTTGGCACAGAGAAGTCAGCCATAACTCAAAGGCAATGTTTGAAGTATTTATGCAACACTTCAAACTGTAATAAAGTGGAAACACAATGCAAATATGATCCCACACGTGTTAGAAATATAGAACTTTCTTTAATAACACAAGACCAAAACACAAAAGTCCAATTTGTAGAACCTAAGATGTTCAATTTTAAAGAGTTTAGTCAAAATAGCACCAAAAGCAACAGTGGGCATCTGGTCATGCCGGACCAGGTCCTTGTTAGGCCCACTGAACAGAGTACCTTAAATGCTGGTTTTCACAGCATTGCAAGTATGCGTCACACAGCCAAAGCAATGCATCAGTTCTGAGATCAGGCGAGGGTGCAATGCAAGGGCCTACACTATCACCAAGGATCCCATCAGCAGGGCTTGCAATACAAAGTCTGGTGTTGACAATGCAGCACACAGTTGAGGTCATGCTTCAGTTTCAAAGAGCTGTGATACTGCGATACTGAGTCCTTCATCATCGTTGAGTCTACAGTCATTGAGAGATGCGGGGCCTGTGCCGAGGATGCATCATTCAGCGGTGTTCTGATGGTCTGCAGCAGCAGAGCGGGTCTTTGTGATGGGTGTAATCCATGCACATAAGGAGATGAGCCTGTTCTGCTCAGGGTTGCTCTGTACAGCAGAGAAAATACGTCAGATCACCTGGTTCCGCAGGGGCTGGCAGAATACTTTAAGCTCACTTACAAGAGTCCAGGAAGACTGCTGTGCTGCTGAGGCTTTATATCAGGAGGCCAGACTTGGAATCACTCTGGGTTCTGGGTTTAAGAGATGCAGGCCCAGTCCTTTTCACCCAGGCAAAAAGACAGCAGGCAGCAGGTGAGCACAGCACGACAGCAGCTTCATCAGACCAGCAGTCCAGCAGAGTGAGAGTCCTTGTAGCAGCACAGCAATCCTTCTTCCTTGCAGACAATCCACAGATCCGAAAGTGTACTGAATTGGCAGTGTCTTAGGTCCAGTATATTTATATACCAATTTGTGCCTTTAAAATGGGGCAAAGCTTTTAGAGGCATGCCTTTGAAGTGCACAGAAGCCCTGCCTTCCTGGTCCTGGCTCATGCCCTGCCTTTCGGGCCCTCACTCTAGACTAACTACAGAGGGTATGTAGCCATTTGCGTGGAGACAGAACACAGCCTATTCAAGTGTAAGCGGGATGAGTCAATCAATCAGGAATTTGTAAAGAGCACTACTCACCCATGAGGGTCTCAAGGCGCTGAGAGGGGGAAGGGGGAGAAGATGGGGTACTGCTACTGCTCGAACAGCCAGGTCTTGAGAAGTTTCCTGAAGGTAAGGAGGTCTTTGGTCTGGCGCAGGTGGGTGGGAAGAGTGTTCCATGTTTTGGCAGCGAGGTGCAAGAATGATCTACCACCAGTTGTAGTTCCACGGACGCGTGGGCGGTTGCGAGGGCGAGGTCAGCAGAGCAGAAATGCCAGGTCAGGATGTAGAAGGAGAGTCGTCTGTTGAGCTATTCTGGTCTGGTGTTGTGCAGTGCTTTGTCAGCATGGGTGAGGAGATTCTCTTGTTGACTGGGAGCCAGTGCAGGTTTTTCAGGTGGTCTGTGATGTGGCAGTGGTGGGGGATGTCCAGGATGAGGCATGCGGATGCGTGCTTGATGAGATGTAGCCTCTTCTGGAGTTTGGCAGAGGTTTCTGTATAGAGGGCATTGCCATAGCCCAGCTTGCTGCTTACGAGGGCTTGGGTGGCTGTTCTTCTGGTTTCGGTGGGTATCCATTTCTAGATCTTTCAAAGCATGCAGAGGGTGTTAAAGCCGGAGGAGGAGATGGCGATGACTTGCTGGGTCATGGATAGTGAGGGGTCCAAGATGAATCCTGGGTTGCGTGCGTGGTCGGTGGGAGTCGGAGTGGTTCCGAGAGTGGCAGGCCACCAGGAGTCATCCCATGCAGAGGGGGTGGACCTGATGGTGAGGACTTCCGTCTTGATGGAATTGAGTTTGAGGCAGCTGCTCTTCATTCATTCAGCAATGGCCTTCATTCCTTTGTGGAGGTAGGTCTTGGCAGAGTCCTTGGTGAGGGAGAAGATCAGATGGGTGTCGTCGGCGTATGAGATGATGTTGAGGTTGTGGAATCGGGTGATGTTAGCGACGGGCCATGAAGGCGTTGAAGAGAGTCGGGTTGAGGGACAAACCCTGGGGTACGCCGCAGATGATTTCAGTGGCCCCCGAGAGGAATGGGGGCAGGTGGACTCTCTGGGTTCTGCCGGTAAGAAAGGAGGTGACCCAGTACAGGGCTCTGTCACGGATTCCAGCATTGCTGAGGCGTGAGCGTAGGGTGTGGTGGCAGATGGTGTCGAATGCGGCCGAGAGGTTCAGGAGGATGAGGGTGGTTTCAGTGCTGTGGTTGCTGCAGATTGGGAAGGGTCCAGGGTGCGGTTCTCCTCGAGGAAGTGAGTTAGTAGTCTATTGACAGCCTTCTCAATGACTTTGGCCGGGAAGAGGAGCAGGGAGATGGGTGGGAAGGTCTTGAGGTTCTTAGGGTCCACCTTGGGTTATTAGAAGGAGGCCGTTTGATCTTAGCGTGTTTCCAGCTCTCTGGGAAGGTGGCAGAGTCAAAGGAGCTGTTCATGATCTTCCGTAGTTGGGGTGCGATGACGGAGCTTGCTTTGTTGAGGATGTGGTGAGGGCAGGGTCAGATGGAGAGCTGGAGTGGATGGTGTCATGATTTCGATGGTGTTGTTGTCGTTGACGGGGTCCAGGAGAGCAGGAGGTTGGTCGGGGTGAATCTGTGGAGTTGGTGGTTGCCGGGGGCATCTGGGTGCTGAAGCTGTTGTGGATGTCTGCAATCTTATGGTGGAAGCAGGAGGCTGGAGAGTTACAGAGGTCTTGGGATGGCGGGATGGCGGGATGGCGTTGGGGTTGGAGAGTCCCTTCACGGCGTTGAAGAGCTACTTGTGGCTGTGTGCGTTGTTGTTGATTTGCTCTTTGAAGGCGGTTCTCTTGGCGGCTCGGATGAGTTGGTGGTGTCTGCGGATGGCGTTTTTTGAAGGCTGTGAGGTTGTCCAGAGTCTGATCTTGAGGCCACTTTCATTTTGAGTCTTCTGCAGCTTTGCTTAAATTTGTGGTGGTTGGCGGTAAATCAGAAGGCCTTTTTGTCTGTGCATCTGTTGGAGGGGCGAGAGTATTGGCACAGATTTTTGACCCATTGCTTGAGTTGTGGGCAGCTGCATCAGTGAGGGTGGTGTCGATTGGTGGGTTCCGGGCGAGGGTCACGATAAGTTAGTCTTTGGGACCTTGTTCCAACTGCGGTGGGGGATCCATTGTGGGTGGTGGTGTGTTGTGGGTTTCTTGAAGGAAAAGTGGGTGCAGTGGTGGTCCGTTCAGTGGAGTTCGGAGGTGTGGAAAGAGACATGATTGCTGGCATAGAAAATAGAGTTGAGTGTGTGTCCTGCGGAGTAGGTTGGTGTCGTGACAAGCTGTTTGAGGGCGAGGTTGGAGAGGTTGTCGAGCAGGGTGGCGGTGTTGTTGTCGTTGTTGTTCTCGAGGTCGAAGTTTAAGTCTCCGAGGAGTGTGTAGTCAGTGGATGCGAGAGCGTGCATGCTGATGATGTCGGTAATGGAGTCACTGAACTACTGTAATGGGCTGGGGAGCCTGTAGACAACGGTCCCTCAGAGGGTGGTGTTTGGGCCAGTGCAGATTTGGAAGTGCAGATGTTCGGTGGTGCTGAGGGTGTCATTGGTGTTGGTCGTGATCCTGAGGGTGTTCTTGTAGATGATGACGGTGCCTCCTCCTGGTTTGTTGGAGCAGTCCCTGTGGGTGATCTTGTAGCTGTCTGGGATGGCTATGGCGATGTCAGGCGCTGAGGAGAGGTTCATCCAGGTCTCGGTCAGGAATGCGACATGCGTGCTTGTGGACAGAGCGGTTGTTGAGGAGGATACATCTGAGATGGTTGCTTCCTGACTTGGTGGCTGGGTCATTGGTGTGGAGGCTGGTGAAGTTGCAGTTCCAGAAGGAGAAGGGTCCGCGGATGGTCTGCGGGAAGGCTTTCAGGCAGGCGGGAGGGTGCGGAGGGTGGCGCATCATAGTGAAGACGTGTGTGGCGGCGGTGGGGGGGACGGGAGCCAGGGCTTCTGGCGCTGGACGCGGTCCAGGCACAGACGGGCTTGCCTTTGGGGCACCAGCGGCGTGCCCGCTGGGCACATCTGCTGCGCAGCCATGCAGCAGCCACCATTAGGTAGGGAGATTGGGGAGGAGAGGACAGCTGGGAGGCAGGAGGGGGACGAAAAACAGCACAAAAAAGGGGGAAGAGCTGAAAAAGGGGGCAGGGCCACAGGGGCAGCAGCGCAAGGAGAGAGCGAAGGGGGAGAGCGAAAGTGAGAGAGAGAGAACGGAGTGAGAGAGAAACAAGGAAAAGGAACACTAAGGGACAGTAGTGAAGCAGAGCAAAGAGCAAAGCAAAGCAAAAGGAGGAGAGAGGCAGAAGGTAGCCTATTAGGAAAGTAGAGATCTCCCACTAGACACCAGGGACGAGGCACAGGCAGAAGCCTGTGGGTGGAGGAGGACCTCGAACTCCTGACAGGTGTCAGGAGTTCAGAGAAGCCAAGGAAAGGGCTTTACTTACAGCTCCTCCCTCTTACCGTGCCAGAAATGGCCCATCCAATCACACCTAAACTCCCAATTGTGTTTGGCTGTTTAGGCAGAATGCATAAAGTCCAATGGTCACCCACACCTAGTCATGTCACCCATATACAGGCTGCAGGCACCAAATGACTATGGCAAGAAAACATCAACTTCCTAAAAGTAGCAGTTTCAAAATTGTAACTTAAACTCTGACTTCACCATAAATTGGGATTCAAGAGACACTAAACATAAACTGGTAACCTATTCCCATTTGGAAATTACACTTATGATATGTAATAAGACAATTTCAATATTATCCTATAGTAGAGCTAGGCCTTTCAGTATTGAAGAATGAATTTAAGAGTTTTTTTACTACCAGGACATGTAAAACTTAAAAGTACATGTCCTATTTTGTAAATACACTGCACTCTGCTGTCATTTTCCCAGCTGAGAGAAGGGCTAGTCATGCCTTAGTCATACCTTATTCGCCCCCTTATGAATGATATCAGAGATGTTGTAATTTTCCTTTCATCGCTGTACCAGTTTGTATCATGTTATGCCTTTGAAACCTTGTGCAACTTGGCAACTCAGTTATTAACATAATGGCAATGTTTAAAGCAGATCTAGACCATTACTTGTTGTCTAGATAACTTCTGAGCACCCGGGTGGCCTCACTCAGGTAATTCAGGAAGCACATGTAGATTGGCGACAACTACCGGTTCTTTACTTGATCCTCCTAAAGGAAAGAAGACAGTCAAGAAATGTGCAATTACAATAATGACTAATGAGTACCTCTGTTTTCCCCATGTGTTTCTTTGCACCTGGTTTGGGCCAGCTATAAAAGCAAGCATTTCAGACTAAATCCTGCCTAGTCAAACCTGCCTAGCCTTCTTAAACTTGGAAGTGACACTTAACTGTCTCCAGTCTGCCAGCCTTCCCTCTGCAGTGGCAGTCAGCTCTTCACAGCAGCAACCATACATTCACAGTGACAGGCTTCTCCTCACAGCTACGTGTTTCCAGAGTTCCAACCTAGTATTTCTTCTCTGCAGTTACCACAGTATCTGTAAAAGGTGTGCAGCTTGCAATTCATCTCTATCATTGCGCTTTCTTGTGCTAGCAAAGACATGAGTCATCCCAAATAAGGTAACACAAGTTTTTCTGTTTAATTTGGGATCTTGATCTGTGCTGATTAATCAAACATATCTAAAGCCAGCAGTAAAATTTAAATCATTCTTGTGACTGAAAAGACAACAGAGAAAAGTCGCATTTCTTGTAATAGCTGTGCCTTCCTGAATCTGTGTTTTTTCTCTATCAGAATCTGATGTTTGTGTACTAAAGACAATTGAGACTATAATCTGATTGCCATTCCATATTTGCATATGAACCTTGAACTCTTGAGCTCTTCAACAACTGTAGAATTGGAAGTAGTTTTGATGTGACTAACCCAGTTAATTTCTCTCTTGTGGAAATTCTTGTACATGATAATTCCAGTTCATGATAGTTCTAGGATAATTATTGAATCTCACTGAGCATTGTTGCTAGTGTGAGTTATTGGTATGTTGATTTGACTTTAGTTAATGTCAAATATATGTTTTGTTTTTTCTGCTTTAAAGTGTGGTTTCAATACAGGGAAATCTGAGTCCAGAACCTTGTATCTGAATAATCCTGATTGCCAGTATTCTGAATCCAGAACCAGAGTCCAGATATCCTTGAGCCCAGCAGTGCCCGGAGTACAGAAATTCAAATATTCAGAAGCCCTGGTATTTATCTCTTTTTCTCTCATCCCAATCCCCCCTTTACTTCCCCTTGGAAACTCCTAGGGTCGCAGTGCGTCCTTCGATGCGGCCCTGTCAGTTCTCATTGGGATTCAGGGATTATCGTTGCTTCATTGAAACCACCTGGACTTCAGGTGAGTGGCTTGCAACACCTATCCTCTTGGCTGTATCTTGGGGGTGAACTATATGTTTTAAAAAGGAAGGTTTGGGCCTGGCGAAAGATTTAGTTTACCAGGTTGACATGGCAGTTTGAACTGCACACAAAGGCTGCAATGGCAGGCCTGAGACATGTTTAAAGGTTCACTTAAGTAGGTGGCACAACCAGTTCTGCAGGCCCAGTAGAAACATTTAATTTACAGGCCCTGGGCACAGGTAGTGCCACTTTACAAGGGACTTACAAGTAAATGAAATATGCCAATTCAGTATAAGCAAATGTGACATAGTTTTAAGGAAAGAGCAAAACACTTTAGCACTAGTTAGCAGCGGTAAAGTGCCTAGAGTCCAAATGGCCGGCAAACATGAGATCAGCAAAGTAAGGGGAGGTAGGCAAAATGTTTTGGGGAAGACCAGCTAAGGCTGACAGGTCTAGTACACCCGCAGCACATGGCATTTCAATATTTAAGGCAGGGTGTCCAACCCCTTGTGGCCAGGCCTTAAAGCTAATACCCCACAGGTGGCCAGCCCCCCCTTGACCTCCACCCCCATTTTTGCTATTTACTTTTTTCATGGTGCTGCAGTACTCCCATGATACCGTAACTAAGCATCACCTCCTTGGTGCCATCAGAGTACCGTATTACACAAGAGGATTACACTAGGTCCCATGAGAGTACAAAGGTGCCTTTAAGGAGGTTGGTCCCGGGCCCATAGAGTACCCATAGAGGTACCTCACAGGAGTGCTATGCTGGGTCCTGTTGGAATACCACAGTACCTATTGTACTTTTTTTTATTATTTTGACCCATGGAGCGGTTACTTTGGGTCCCTCCCACAAGTGCTAGCATCCCTACACTGCACCCATATACTTTTTTTTCTAAACTCAAAACATGTGAACCAAGTTTCTGTGTCCTATAACAGCAGCCCCACAATTGTCCTTAAGTTTGGCTGCCAGACAATCAGATCACCAAGTCCCACAGGCCCAATCCGATCACACTTTTTTTTTTTATGTTCTGTACTGTGTGTGTCCAGGTATACCAATTTTGTTTACCTATTCAGGGCCACCCAAGCACCTCTTTAATCACATTTTATTCTAAAACAGCTGAACAGGTTTGCATCAAATAATGTTAAGCATATTTCCTGAGTACAGTTTTAAATTTCTGCCAAATTTAGTGTACTACTGTTCAGTCATTCTTTTGAATGCACTAAAGTTATTAGAAAAACAAGAAAAGCTCTTCCTATAGCAACTCAGTCCTACCTATACCTACATAGTGGTGACCACCATTGTGTAATATAGGTATATTTAGATTTGGGTTTTGATTTATAATTTTCTGCCATTCTCACAATGAGGCCTGGGTGGAGCTCCTGGAATTCCACTCTGCGGAATTCCGTGAAGTTGATTTAAAACTCTGTGGAATTCCAGGGAAGCAGATTTCTGTGAGCCACGACATTGCACTCTGTCCTGAATATGCCCGATCTCGGAAGCGCTAAGCAGGATTGGGCCTGGTTTGCTAGGCCGAACTCTGATTAACACTTCTGAGACTGGGTGCATTCAGGAGCGGGCTGTAGGCTGTGAAAGCTGCCGTTTCAGGCCTTTTGTTCACCAGCCTGCCCCGCATGCTCTGCACACGGGGCAGGCTGGTGCACAAGAGGCCTGGGCAGGCCAGTGAAATGGCAACTTTCACTTCCTTAATTCAGGCCAGGGCTGCAGGCAGTGACAGCTGCCATTTCAGGTCTCTTGTGCACCATTGTGCACAACGAAAAAATAAAAAAGAGGACTCAAGTGGGTCCTAGTTGCCAGCGGGCCTGGAGCTCTGCCTTTCTCTGCCCCCTGCTCCAGGGCTTGGCCTGTGCTGCTGGCGGAGGGAGGCCAGGTTGATCCACTTACTGGTGCAAGCTCCAGCTCCATTGCCATCAGGGGACAAGACTGCGCAGTGCAGCCCAGTTATGGGCTACACAGCGCAGACACTCTGTGCTTGCGCTGTGTGGCCCATAACCGGGCTGCATGGCACACGCAGGGAGCTCTGCTTTGCTGGCAGGAAAAGCAGATTTTTGAGAGAACTCTGTGCTTCAAGCAGAGAGCAGAGTGCCAACAACTCCATTAGCTCTTCAAGCGGAGCTCGCCACCCACCCCTACTCACAACAGGAGAAATCTTTGGAGGGGTTCTTGAAAATCTGTGATGGTCGGAAAGGTTCACGCCTTTGGACCATTTTTGTAAATTCCTTTTATTCACTACTCTGGAGGCATTTCCACGCATATAATTAAACATGATGTGCAATTACATATAATGACATGATGTATGTGAATCTTTTTCTGTGAAGCAAACACTTTCCTTACTGTCGCTTCAATTTTTGGAGTGTTTCCTTCTCTGCCCACCCTGAAAGGGGATATACCCGTGCCCTTGGTATGAATAAATCTCAGACCATTTGCAGAGTGGGAAGTAGCGGAAGAAGAGTTTGAAAATACTCACAAACTTTCAAGTTTGTGTCTGTAACCAAACTTACCACGAAGCAACCTCTGCCCATCCCAGGAGTGGGAATTTACACATAGTATGAGGCATGTGTAAATTAATATTGCGAATAAGTAAATTAATTTAAGGGGGCTCCGTTATCCCTAAAAGTACAAAAAAATACACGTCATATTCGATGTGTTTAATGAAATTAACGAAATAGGAAAAACGTGGTTAAGAAAATTGTTGCAGGTCTTTATTTTTCGTAATTGCTAAGGCCTACTGCAATATTCTTCCAAGATGTGTAGGATACATTTTAGGAGGTTGGAGAGTCATGGGAAAAAGCAGAACAGTAGCAACTTACGCCCATGGAGGCGCCTAAGTTACTCATGGACTAAATTACTCCCGTTTTTGATTAGCCAGGCCTCTAGAGCAAGGGATTACTTTTTAAGAATGGACATGAGATAGCACGCTGATGCGTCCTATGGAAATATATACTCCTTCAAGTGTAATTTCCTTGTAATGTAAATGTACAAAAGTAGGCCCCTCAGCGACATGGCAAGCTCAGTGAACAGTTAAAACGAGGACGTCCACCGAAATCATCCTTAATTAAAAATGGTGACTTCGCTCCAAACTTCATCTTGTGTGCCCTGTAAATCGCAGACAAGAAATTAAATGGAGCATGCCTTCAACAACAAGGGATGCAAGAGCCATTAAATCATGAATTTCTAATTTAAAATGTATTAAGTACATTAAGAGACCTGAAAGATAAACCGTTTTCAGTGGGAGCCTTGGCCCTTGAATCCAACTGTACCCTTTTCGTTCTGAGACAGCCGACTGCAGATACATTTAATGACGAACCTATTACATTTTTAATATTAAACATTAATAAAGGAAGCAAGGACATTGATCAGAAACAGCTTGATAATCTTACCTCAATTTCCTGATAAGAATTGTTGATCATGGCTATTAGCATGTTCAACAGCACCACCACCATGGTCACATTGTACACTCCATAGAGCACATAGCCAATATTTTCAATGAACTTGTGATCATACTTCAGAACCACCGATATCACTTCCGACAAGCCAAATATTGACCAGAATAATGTTTTAAAACTTTCTTCTACCCTGAAAAACAAAGACGTTTAGTGTCTTTAATATTGTTAAACAACTGCAAGCAAAAAAGAAACAACACAAATCTAGCGGATAAACCTAGGTAGTAAGTTATCATTTGCAGTTGTCATGTTACATTTCCTGGTTTGATAAGAATAAATGGATTTTTAGCAATCTCGCAGCTCTGCTAGCTCGTCCTCACAATGTTCTATCTTCCGTGTCAAAGTTTCAAACCAATATTTGCAGCTCTCACAAGGTAAATCAGATTATAGAAGGTAATACCATCTCTTCTGATGAGAGGAGAAGACATGAAATATTAGCATCATAATCATGGCAATAACATTTCACCTTTCTGAACAGCCTGCCTGGCACACTGGGGAGTACTGTTCTTTAAGTTACCTGCGGATTGGATGCTGTACAGCCCATGGAATGGTAGCTGTAAAACAGTCCGACACTAACATCCACCTACTTATTAGAATAAGAAGCGTCAGGTCAGCTGAACTGCCCCCCTATAATCTGGGAAACTATTTTTGAAACAATGTGAAGTGCACTATAACACAGGTTTCGGAGTCCTTCTTTTATAAATCGAAAACACTATTAAACAAAAACAATATAAACAAATTTACTACTGTTTACACAACAGATCGCTGCTTGAAAACGAGCAACGAACATTTTCAAAAAGACAAAAGAGTACATTGACATACTTATTAAGAGTTGCACATCGTTGACGTCATCCTTTGCGCTCCCACTAAAAAAACATGATTTTAGCACGGCATTAACGTTGCACTGTGGCACAAAGCACCTCGGAGATACCGTGAGTACCACATTTAAATTTCATGCTATCTCAGCCCTCCATGGGTAAACCATGTAAAACAAGTAATTTTGTTATAATTACACATCATACCCACAGGAATATCATGCAATGTCCAAATTGCCCTTCGAACCTGGTTTCCTTTGACAATAGTGTTTAAAACAATGCAACGTCACAGTATTTAGTAGCTGTAACTGTGCGTAAAAACCTTTTAGCTTTTGTGTTGTTCCCTCTATTTGTGCCGTTTTTGCATAGACAACTTTTTGGGTTTGCACTATGTGATGTAAAGCCATTCTGCTATCCATTTGTAGCAACTTTGCACTGAAAACGTGATCATCACTAACTTTTGCATTGCTTGACATTATAAAGCTCCCTATAGCGTCACATGAGTGCCTCAGCTAAATAATAGCACATTTGGGTCAGTATTTATGACAAAGCTGTGCTTGTGAGAAAACGTCAAACATATAGTTATGGGAATTAGGAGCCTGATTCACAAAGGCCACCTTCAACTTGACGTAAGTTTACAATTGTTTGCTATTCATAAGGGGATTTGCAAGAAGTATCTTTACGAGTGAGGAGTTTTCATACATAAAAAGACCTGTCTTTTACCCTTATGAACAAGGCTCTAGGATAAGTGAGAGATATTGTTAAACCTGCCAACGTTAGAGTGGTTGTCCCCCAAACATTTTGCCTTCTTCAATTTTTTTGTCGATCTCATTTTTGCTACCCTTAAGACTCTGCACACTTTACCACTACTAACCAGTGCGAAAGTGCACTTGCTCACTCCCTAAAACATGGTAACAGTGGCTTATACCCAATTTGCATATTTATTTTATGTATAAGTCACTAGTGTAGGGGCATTACATGTGCCCAAGGCATATAAATTGAATCCTACTGTTGGGCCTGCAACACTGGTTGTGCCACAAGCCCTTTTAGCATGCCTCAGGCCTGCCTTTGCAGCATGAGGCATGTGCCTGTGCATATGTAGTTTTAAAACTGCCATTTCAACCTGGCAAAATAACCATTTTGCCAGGTCCAAACCTTCATTTTTAATACAGGTAAGTCACCCTAGGATATGCCCTATGAGGAATAGTTAAAAAGTTGGACATGTACTTTTAAGTATTACTTATTTTAGGAGTGAAAAAAATCTTAAATTCATTTTTTAATACTAAAAGGCTTACCTCTCCCATAGGCTAACATTGGAATTACCTTCTTACATTTAATAAGCTGTAATTTTCAAATAGGAGCAAGCACCATAACAAGTTTGGTGTCTTCTGATTTGTAATAAAAAATCCTAACTTGCAGTCAGATTTTAAGTTACATTTTTGAAAAGCCACTTTTAAAACGTTGGCATTTTCCTGCCTTAGCCATTTAGTGCCTGTAGCCTGTACATGGGTCACATGACTGGGTGTAGCTGACAGTTAAACTTTGGGCATTCCTTCTAGACAGCCACACACAATAGGAAACTTAAATGTGCTTGGATGGGCCATCACTGGCAGGATAGGAGGGAGGAGCTGAGCACAATCCCACTTACACTTGAATTGGCTATATCCTGTCCCCATACAAAAGACTGCAACACCCCTGTAGTTAGTCTGAAGCCAGGACCGGGAAGGCAGGATGCCCGGGGACTTCAAAGACAAACCTCTAGAAGGTTATCCCCCACTTCAAAGGCACAACTGGATATAAATACTGGACCTCACACATCCCCACATCTGTAGACTTCTGGATCTGTGGATACTCTGCCAGGAAGAAAGGCTGCTGAGTTACTGAAGGACTGTCACGCTGCCAGACTGATACCCTATTGGACTTCTGCCTTGCCTTGCTGCTCCCCTGTTGTGCTGACCTGTTTCGTTCTGCTCTTTTGCCTGGGTGAGAAGGACTGGACCTGCAGCTCTTGAATCCAGAACCCCAGAGTGATCCCATGGACTAGTTGGGTGACTTTCGGACTGAAGTCTCAGGGACGAAAGGCTAAAAAACCTTGACCTAGCACCATCTGTGAGTTTACCCTGCAAGTGGTGCCACTCCAGTCTTGGTCTCATGGAAGTGGACCTAAGGTGCTCTGCCTTCCTCTGTAGACCCAGTATTACTGATGCATTTCCTCCACTTCGTGGAACAGCCCCACCAGAAAGGATGCATCACCACAGCTTCATGGATCAGAACTGCGTCAAAGACCCGCATGGCAGCCCATTAAAGTATCGTAACTGCCGCTGTGCAATGCATCCTTGGTGTATCCCTTACATCCCTTGCATCCTTGCATCCCTCTTTGACGTCAGCCTCAACAACCATGCTGGACTTTACATCACAGCCTCACTGCTCTTGGAAATCAACCCATTGCCCCAACTGCTCTACGCCGTACTGTACATTGCAAGCTCCATTGACGTGATCCTCAGTGATGATGCAGGCACTCCATCACAGATTCATCACATCTCAGAACCACCACATCACTGTGCAACACATCTTCAACACGGATTCTCGCAACACTCTGCAATCCAGAATTGAAGGTATTTTGTTCAGTGGGCCTAACTCGGCCCCCTTTAGCTGGCTCCGTCGCAGTCAGCCTGAACGTGTGACTGTGTCCCGGTCCGGCATGGCCAGATATCCACAGTTGGCAATTGGTGCTTTTTGCGCTATTTATGCTAACATTTTTAACACTGAACATCTCAGGTTCTATGGATTGGACTTTTGTTGTTTTGGTCTTGTGTTATTTATTAAAGAAAGTTCTATATTTCTAAAACAGTGTTGGATCATATTTGTGTAGTGTTTCCACTTTATCACAGTTTGAAGGGTTGAACACATACTTTACACATTGCTTCTGAGCTAAGCCTGACTGCTTAGTGCCAAGCTACCCGAGGGCTGAGCACAGGTTAGGAGGTTAAAGAATAGACCATTGGAAATAGAAATCTACCCTCGTTTTTCTTAAATGTTTACATGAGAATTTAACCACATGTTCGGTATTCTTGTACAGTTTCTTCTGCGAAAATAGATGGAAAAAACAGCACAAGTTGCAGGCTCTGAGGATTGCTTTCAGATTTGTACACAAATATTTATGAGGCAAAACTAAAGCTTCAGTAAAGTGAATCATTTTCAACCTTCCTATAGTGTGTGTGTATATTCTCTGACTTTGCTGATTGGAGGCACCGCTAGTAGATGTTTATTTTTAATCAATGGATGGGGACACAGGCATAATGTGTCGAGGCCATAATGGAAACAAACTGTGTCAATGTGATCTGTGATTGCCTGCACTAGACCTAAGGGAGCAGCAGTCTAATATGAGATTGAAAGAAATTATGAAAAAAATAGCGTGGGGGGTGTAATGTGGTAGAGCATGGGAAACCATCCATCACATACCACCACCACACTAAATTACTTTGTGCTGCCTTCCAATCTAAAAATACTTTAATGCTCTCTTACCTTTTTTGTGAGTATACAGTAAGGAGGTTTACATGATATGACCCCTCATCACTCTAAAGGTAAAGAAGCCAACCAATTATTCAAATGTTCCTTTTGTTAGGAAAAAATCCTT
The DNA here is from genome assembly GCF_031143425.1 of Pleurodeles waltl. NCBI lineage: Eukaryota > Metazoa > Chordata > Amphibia > Caudata > Salamandridae > Pleurodeles > Pleurodeles waltl. The sequence continues at coordinate 746,713,931 of NC_090446.1, read as the reverse complement.
CCTTTCACCCATGATATCGTGTTATTGTTATGTTCCATATATAATTTTCACAAATATGGTGGAATGTTAGCTCTTATCCAATGTTTCCACAGAAGTGGCCTCTAAATAGCCATTACTTATAGTCAAAAATATTGTGATGCTTTAGTTCAGCTCAATTAAAACCGGTGGGAGGGGAAGGAGGCTGTGGCTCTAGATATGTCAACAAACATCATTTATTAGAGTATGTGACATACTGTATGTCTTCCCTTTGCAGAAAAAGAGAATAAAAACATGAACAAAATTAAGAGTGAAAATGATCTACTTGAGCAATACTAAACTACTTAGAAATTCATAGCCACTTCATCTCGCAATGGCAACACTCAACCTGTGACCCAAGGATGCCTCAGGTATAATTGTATAGAAAAACGCAGTACAATGTTCTGCAGAAATTAAAACTTGTCAAGAAAGGTCAACAGCTAGAATTAGAGCGTCCTGTCAACTTGCTAAAGGAAAGTATTATACTTCAATGAGAAACAAATTTATATATATAAATTCATAAATGCACACATAGGCCCTCATTCTGACCTTGGCGGGCGGCGGAGGCCGCCCGCCAAAGTCCCGCCGTCAGGTTACCGTTCCGCGGTCGAAAGACCGCGGCGGTAATTCTGACTTTCCCGCTGGGCTGGCGGGCGGTCGCCTTCAGGCCGCCCGCCAGCCCAGCGGGAAAGAGGCTTCCACGATGAAGCCGGCTCGGAATCGAGCCGGCGGAGTGGAAGCTGTGCGACGGGTGCAGTTGCACCCGTCGCGTATTTCACTGTCTGCGCAGCAGACAGTGAAATACATTTAGGGGCCCTCTTAGGGGGGCCCCTGCAATGCCCATGCCAGTGGCATGGGCACTGCAGGGGCCCCCAGGGGCCCCGCGACCCCCCCTACCCTCATCCGGATCCCGGCGGTCGGACCGCCGGGATCTGGATGGCGGTAGGGGGGGTCGGAATCCCCTCGGCGGCGCAGCAAGCTGCGCCGCCTTGGAGGATTCAATGGGGCGGCGGTACACTGGCGGGAGACCGCCAGTGTTGCCGGTCCGACCGCGGCTTTACCGCCGCGGTCGGAATCCCCATTGGAGCACCGCCGGCCTGTCGGCGGTGCTCCCGCGGTCCTCCGCCCTGGCGGTCTTTGACCGCCAGGGTCAGAATGACCGCCATAATCACGTTTCAGGATGGAGGTCTCTGACAGCCTGCGCATCTAGCATTCATACTGTTGTTTGTTTGAACTGCCTGTCCTGGGTTTGCCAAAGGCCTAAGGTCCAAAATCCTTACATTTGCTCAACAGCCTCATCACCATATAGACCCTATGCAACCCTTCTGCCACTCTACACTACAGTGTGCACACACACACACGCACAAAACCTCACACCATCACAACATTCACATGCAACCTAAGTAACTTCATCAACAGTCCTCTCATTACCACACGCAGCAAACACACTAATTAGATACCCCAGGATTTTGCAGCATGAATAATGACATTTTGTGGCATATAAATACAAACGTCAAAGCTATTTTTCCAGCATTTTTGAGGCGCAGTGTTTTATTTAAAGTCATTACATTTAGCACAGTTGTGGTAGTAAAGTATGGAATAAATCCCTCATTCTCCATTTTTGTAATGTGCTGCATTGTATGGGAACTCCCGAAGACTAGAGGGAAAGAAGCCAATGAATCGTCAGCTCTCTGATGCAGATGCACAAGTTATTTTTCCAGAAAAATAATAATTGATAATGCAAATAGCTGAGTAGCCTGCAAATGGCACTAAGAAATTGACACAGGCAACAATAAGGGGCGATTAAAGGTTTGTTATTAAAATGAATCTGTTTCTGCATCGTTACCAGATGACTCCATGTCATGCAGAGTGTCATATTCCATAAGTGGTGACAATAACAACTCTTTTTAGGGATCATCAATAGACTGCTTTTAGCTGTTTGTCTTCAGAGATTTGCTTGTGCTGATTGGCTTACTTGTCATTCCCATTTGCTTGGGTCTTATTTGAGGACTTTCCTTTCTTGTGTCTGTCCTTCCCTTAGAGAATAGCTTTTTATCATTTTTTTTTAATTGGATACCTTGTAGCTTTCCACTTCCCACATGGAGAGAAGTTTCTTTTTTCTTTTTCTTTTACCACTCCATGGGCGTTCATGTGTTTTCTTGCTGTTCACACTGAGTGCTACTTTTATCTCTGCCCGCTTGCTAGATATTCCTTCTACCTTCCAACTTGTCTGTGGCTTTCCCTGCCAGTACCGGGTCAGTCTTTACAAAAAATATGGGATGTCCCAACCACTGCATATTTGTTGTTGGGCCACTCCTTCCAACAAATATTGTTTTTTTTTATTTACTGGGTCAAGACTTGCAGCCACCATCTGGAAATGGTAAAGTAAAACAATTAACATGGCATACACATCATGATTCATGCACTCATATTTGTTATTGCAGCTTTTTGCTACACAACATTGGTGAAAAGCTTTGGTATTGCTAATAGGTCTAATTTTGAAGTCAAAAGGTAAGGCATGCTTTTTAAAATGTAACCATACTCCAATTTCTTAAACTGATGTGAACTGGAGTTACAAAGTACAGAATTACTTTGGTTGTTAAATTATAGACCAGGAGTGGCAAAAAGTCATCTAGTATAATTAAGGTTTTTAGCAAGCACGTGGGGAGATTCAAATAAAAAACATAGCGCAGTTCAGCAACCAAAGTGAGCTGCTTCTTCGCTAGAGAGAGTACACCCCAGAACAATGCCTATTAAGACATGCCACTGATGGTTTGTTTCCTATCCCTGACATCCATTCAACTTGGTTAGCACCTTACATACACACCTTTCCACAATAGTGCAAAGGTGTGTGTGTTTGTGTGTGTGTGTGTGTAAGCTTTAGCATAGGTTTGCACTGGAAGGTTAGCCATTGAGTACAAAATGCTATGCCTAGTCATCATTTAATACTGTTCCCACACAGAATGTAGAGAGGCACATATGCAACATTTGAGACATTATGAGCATTTTAAGAAGACAAGACTTTGCATCAAAATCCAGAGGTGGGAGCAAGGGAATGAACATGTGTGAGAAATTGGGTCATTGTTTAAAGGGGATATGAGCACCATTCACGCAACAGCCACAGGCCCTGTCAGGGCGAACCACAAAAGTCACTAGATTAACCTGGATCTAAACTTTGATAGTTTGCCACAAAAACCAGTCAGGCTTAACTTAGAATTAATGAGTAAACTATTTATGCAGCACAAATAGTAATAAAGTAAAAACAAAACACAAGAAAAATCCCACACCAATTTAGAATAATAGAGTACATTTTAATAAAGTATTAAACACTAAAACAACATAAATTCACTCAGTAGTACTAAGAACCATAGTCATGAATTAAAAAAAAATTCAGTCAAAACTAGCCCCTAAAAGATCAAAGAGCCAACCCTGAAATCTCAGTGAAGATTTCTACATCGGACTTAGGGCTTCATTATGAGGCGGGTGGTCTTAAGACCACCAGTCTTGTGGTGGCGGTCAGGACCGCCGCTGCTGTGGCGATCCGACCGCCACAATAAGATCATGGCGGTCCAACCACCATGGTTCTGCAGTCTCCGCAGGGATTGATGATCCAGATGGGTTGACCTTGTTCTCCGCCAACCTTTTAATGGTGGTTTCACTGACATGAAAAGGCTGTCAGGAAACAGGTGCAGGGGGCTACAAGGGGGCCCGTGTCCCCCTGCCCAGCAGTTCTGCAATGTTCACTGTCTGCTGTGCAGACAGTGAACATTGCTGGGGTGCTGGTGCACCCTGCAGGTGGCAGCATTGTTGCCGAAGACAATGCTGCCTCCTGTTTCCCGCTGGGCTGATGGGCTGAATCCAAGGTTTCCACCCGTAAGCCTAACACGAAACATGTAATAGGTCTGGTGAGGTGGTCACCACTAGGGCAGTAGCCACCCTGTCAGGAGTTTGGTGGACGGGCTATCCTAACTGTTAATTAAGCCGTAGTCTCTTTTTTGTAAGTCAAAAACCTTCGGCGGGATGAAGCTGGAAGCTGTAGCTTCTGAGAGTTCCAGTAGGCCAGCAAACCCTTCTCCAGGGACTGCTGAACATGATTTGCAGCTGGGGAACAGAACGTAGTGGGAGCACCGGCAAAGTCAGGCTGACCAGCCATACCCCTTGGGCAGATGCACAAGCAGGTTAGTTTCGGTCTTCCCCTGGCTCTCAGAACAGTTTTTAGCCAAAACATTTCTAAGTCCAAAGTTTTGGATGTTGACTATCTGGGCACATTTTACACAACCAAGAATCCAGGACTAAAAGGGCACCACGTGGGGGTTCAGGACTAACTCAGGCTTGATCCAAATGCAGTACAGGTTCAAGATGGTGAGAGACTGTTATATCCCTGTGGGTATGAATAGGAGGCCAGCAAACTAGTCCTTGGGTTCGTCCTGGTAGTCCTGGGTTCAAGTGACAAAACAGCTCTCAAGCAGCAGGGCAGGCTTACAAGTGCAGCAAAGCAGCCTTGTGGAGTACACTGTAGGCCACAACAACAGGCAGTCCTCTGAGAGTCCTTTCACAGGTCCAGAACGTGAACAGAAGACTGGGTCTGAGGGCCCTTTCTTATACATGGTGCCTTCTTTGAAGTTAAAAAAAGGTTGAAGTGGGCTCCCTTTGAATTCTTTGAAGTTTACTCACTCCTCTTCCCTGGCTCCAAGCTGGCTGCATGAACAATGAAGTAGTCCTTTTTGTTATGGCAGGGTACAGCCTGTTCAGTAGCAAGTGGGTCTCTATCCAGATCCACCCCCCATGCTGCAAGTTGAATGTCCATTGAGGCACACCGATTCCCTCTATTGTGTGGCTGTCTGGGAGGAATAAACAATGTCCAACTGCCAACTGCACCAAGTCATGTAACCTAAAGTGGCATTTTTAAAATTGTAATTTAAAATCTAACTTTACCATTATAGAGGATGTTAAATTACTATTCCGTAGATACCAAACATGAAATTATTTCCTGTTCTCAATCGAAAGCTAGTACTTATCAATATAATAAGGCAATCCAATGGGCCAGGTAGGCCTCACAGCAGTGAAAACTGAATTTCTGAGTTTTCATTATCCTGGGTATATGGTAAACCACTCTACAAGGGACATCTGAGTAAATTAAGAATGCCAATTAGGCATTAGTCAGTTTTACTATGTTTAAGGAATTGTCCACAAGCACTTTAGCATTGATGGTCAGGTTGGAGTCCTAAGGCCAACAAAAATGAATTCATGAAAAATAGGCGGGATGACGGCAAAACGTTTGGGGGTGACCCTGCAGAGAGGGCCAGGTGCTATACCATGTATCACCAATGTGATGCGTCTTGACACAAAGTACAAAAAAACCCCATCAAAAGTCACTATATGTTTTATTTTACAGGCTACTTTCCCAACACTTGGTGCGGCTTTGCCTCATTTTGAGATACTTTCCACTGGTGCAAAATCTTGATAAATCTGCCCCATAGTTTTGTAAATTCAACCTCAACAATTGATGCTAGACATTTATAATTCTTTTTTTTCCTTTTGGAAGCATGTGAAATCTAAAAAAGAGTGCCTTGATAACTGTGCAGTTTGCTAAAAATCTTAGTTTTTAAGTCCCTCCTAGACAGCACATGTGTGGTCTCATCGAGTCCTATTATGATTTATTAGTGGGCCTAGAGATCAACCATTGCTTACTTATTTGCTTGCTTCTTTGGTCAGAGTGTATCTTTTTCAACTGGCTCCCTTGTGTACTTCACCGAGTCTGCTGTCAGTTTTCGTGCCCCCAACTGCCCTCTTTCTCTCCATTGTTGTAGAAGTTGCTTGCCCCACCCGCGGTTTCTGTTGTTGCTCATATTGCTTGTCTGTACCTACTCACCTCTTTCTATTGTTACCCGTGTTGTTTGCTTCCCCACCCGTCTGTCCTCTCTCTGTTGTCTGTGTTACCCCAACCTGCCATGACAAAAATAAGCTAAGACTCAGACTCTACTGGCCATGTTATAGTGTTTGCTGGCTGCATCATAGCCCTTTTTTCTTCCAATGTCCACCGTGTTGCTTTCCTCTGTGTTGACAACCAGCAACATTACAAGGCACTGTGATGCAACCAGAGATAGCCACATCAAATCACGTTTTTAAATTTTCAAATATGCTGTACAACAGCTGTGACCTCACAACATGAACAGTGTCATCATCAATGATGTTATTTCAGGTGCTGCATTGATATCATCAATGGTTTCATAGAACATTTGATGACTGATTTAATACGTGAGCTAATTAGAAGTGCATGGCGAGGGTGAGAGTTTTAAGACACAACTAGAAACAACTATAACTGATGAGACTGTCAGTGATATTTTAGTTTAACAATTTACTGTGTCACTAAAATGTTTTTCTAACCATAATCTTACTTTAACCTTTGCTTTTTTAAGTGAGTTTCTAAATCTTAATGTAAAGTAACCTCATGCCACACAGGGCCCTTTGTGGTGAAGTGTGGGGCTGGCAGAGTGCTTGGCCTGTGGCAAGACCCTGCATCAAAGTCCTTGCAGACAAGCAGCCCCACATCATGCATAGCCTTTGGCTTTGCGCAGCATGGGGTTAGCTGCAGGGCCTGGTCTGTGGCCAAGTCCTGCATCCAAACTGCCCCGGGCGGTCAACCCATGCTGCATAACTGCATAACTATTTCTTTAACATTTCTGGGAGGCTGCTAGGCTCCCTGCAGTCTCCTTGAATGTTAAAAAATGCTTAGTGGTGCCACCGCCCCTTGTAGGGACACCACCATGGTAAAACAAAATGTAAGTAGCCCTTGCAGGGCATTGTGAGGTGGTCCTTCATGAAGCAGTGATTACAAAATGAGGGGCTACTGCCTGTTATAGTTCCCTGACTCAACTCTCACTAGAACAGTTGAATTTCTATGGTTTTGTGCAGGTAAACTGAGAACCTATAACTATAACATCCCTGTAACCTTTAGTTTTTTTCAGTGAATTTTTTTTTATATATATGTATATACATACAATATATATATTTATTGTTGCATTGTATTAAAATCTCAGTATTCCTGTACTATACTTTCAGCCGACCTTCCTTCCTATAGTGAAGGAATTGTGATCACAAGATAACATCATCACAGCTGTCTAGGCACAGTAATGAACAACTTGCAGGCATCCCAAGCAACCTATTTTTCATTTTTGATGACACTTCTCCATGGAGTCAGCAGTGTAATTACAGGTCTTATGTGCCAGACTGCTACATCTTGTACTTCACCCAAAAATTATATGCTTGCGTATACAGCAGTAACTTTGACTAGTGATGGGCATAAGACAGGCAATTCTGTGCAGAGTAACCACACTGAATCACTCAAAAATTCGGCAATATTACAGTAATTTACATGATAAGTGTAATTCTGCATTAAGCGCTACTTTATTAGCGCAAGAATGCTGGAAGCATCCACTCACATTTGCTAAATGTGCACTTGGGCTACGATTTTCCCCCAACTTATTCCCAGCATTTAGTGCTAGTTTCTTAGCATAAAATGCACCCCTGTGTTCAAAATAGATACATGGATGAATTTGTGCTTAAAAAAAGCACTTTATGCAACAGAACATAAACAGCAGTACAAGAAGCTGCTTGCACTCATTACATGTGTTCTTGTGGTAATTACTTTAATTAGACAAGCAGGTGTAATCATGTTATTATCAGTAATTTCACATATCATAGTAGTGTGGAATTACAAAAATTACTCCGCTTACTCTGACGTAACTGAAATTCTGCCCAGGCCAAATTTGGCCTGAGCTAATCCACACTTTTGCTACAAGTATTCTAAGAACATGAGCAAGGCATTGGCACTAAACATAAGTGCAGGCTGATTGAGGTAGGAATACTGGTTTCAGACCTGAGTTGAGTCTGAGAAACAGGCTACCGAAAGACAATATATTTGCAAAATAACAGAAGATCAGGTTGGATTCCAAATACAGTAAGAGCTAGGTTGAGAGATGCAACTTGGGACGTACGCTAAGAGCATGCTGAGGTGCTTGAATGGGGAAACATCCTTTTTTACAACTTTTTTATTACGAAAGTCGTGGTTAACGAAAGCGTAACAACGCTTTTTTTAACCACGACTTCGTATTTTTGTGCCTTAACTACATATGTTCTGAACAACGAACATGCGTGGTTAAGGTACAAAGAAGGGAGTTGGCGAAGGTAAGTGGTGGGTTTAGGTTTTGGGGTGGGGTTGGGGGGGTGGGGCGTTTTTGGTTTTGGGGAGGGGGTGTGGGGTTAGGGGGTTTTAGGTTTTGGGGTGGGGTTGGGGGGGTGGGGCGTTTTTGGTTTTGGGGAGGGGGTGGGGGGTCAGGGGGTTTTAGGTTTTGGGGTAGGGTTGAGGGGGTGGGGCGTTTTTGGTTTTGGGGAGTGGTTGGGGGGTCAGGGGGTTTTACGTTTTGGGGTGAGGTTGGGGGGCGGGGCGTTTTTGGTTTTGGGGAGTGGGTGGGGGGTCAGGGGGTTTTTGGTTTTGGGGTGGGGTTGGGGGGGTGGGGCGTTTTTGGTTTTGGGGATGGGTGGGGGTCAGGGGGTTTTAGGTTTTAGGGTGGGGTTGGGGGGTGGGGCGTTTTTGGTTTTGGGGAGTGGGTGGGGGTCAGGGGGTTTTAGGTTTTGGGGTGGGGTTGGGGGGGTGGGGTGAGGGATGTAGGGTGAATGGTGCCTATTGCTAATGATTTTATCAGGAATGCCTTTACAACTAAATATCGTTGTTAAGGCATTCGTGGTAAAATCATTAGTAGTAAGGACGAGGTCGGTGTTCCGACCTCGTTGTTAAGGTTAGTAGTTGTTTTTAATTCGGTGTTCCGTCATATAATCGCTTGAATGTGCTTAGCAGAGTGAGGTAATCGAGATGTAAGAAGGTATTACCTTACTTGAGATAGCACTAGTGAATGAGGGTGTGATACACTGAGGGAGAATAGGTGCGCTGAAGGAGGGTACATAACAAGCTAAATCACTATAGGTTAAAGATAAATCATTCTCTATAGAGAAGTACACCTGAGCGGTTATCCACTGTTTTGAGTGATACAAGGCATGTCCAAGCAAAATTCATAGACAAACAAGCTTATATGAATGTCCTGACTGCCTCAGTGTCCTCCTGGAACTGGAGGTACAGAGTATGAGACTGACATCTAGGTCACCACAGAATTTTGGCCTTCTTCATGTTAATTGACAAACCATGTTTATTTACTACACATTTGATCAGAATCAAAAATCATGATGCTGTTTTATGACCTGGGCCAGCACAGAAGGGGTCTGTGTAATTCTTATTGGCATCTTCAGCATTTTGGAAAGTTCTTTATTATTTAGGTACATGTAGGTACATGCAGCTAGTAATAACGCCACAATCATACCTAAGGTCCAGTCAAGGTCTTAATAAATTACTCCATGCTCAACCCTTGGTAGCTTGGCTCCTGAGCAGTCAGGCTTAACTTAGGAATCAGTTGTAAAGCATTTAATATCAACAAAACAGTAAATAGGTAAGACAGAACACACAATAAAAATCCAACACCAATTGATAAAAATAGAGATTTTTTTATCTTTAAAATGACAACAACAAAAAAAATCCAATGTAGGGAACCAGAGATTTTCAAAGTTTAAATAAAAAAAACTTGCTATCTAGTGCCAAAAGTGAAAATCTGTGGCTCTCTGGTCGCGCATGACTAGACCAAGGTGAAAGTTTAATGCCGAGAGCGATGGAGTCCTGGTTGGATAGACTGAGTGAAAATGTTACCCTCTGACCAAGTCACTTTTTTGGTTCTTTTTTCCGTGACATGAAGCAAGGCTCTTTAGCAGGCCGGCTTGTAGTTCGACAATGGTCTTGGTTTCCGTCATCAATGACAAAGAGCTCCGGAGCTTTGGTTGGGCGAACCTGAAATTCAGACTGGGTCACGGTTCAACATCATTGGATTGACTCTCAGCAACGGGCCGGTTAACTTATGGAGCTTTTTTCCAAAAATGCTTTAAAAAATCTGGAACTTCTTCCAGAAGGTCCTTTGGGGACCTTGAGGTGGCCACAAAACCAGCTAAAGTTCCAGAAGCTTTGAGTTGCTCCTTGGAGATTTGGGATTGTAATTCCAACAATGAACATGGTCAAATCTTAAAAAGTCCACTGGACACTGTTCGGCTGGGCTCTTCTTGCAGACGTTGATGCAGGTGACTCTTGGTAGCCCCTGTTACACCTGTTGCTTACAGGGAGTTCACTCCTGAATCCTTTGAAGCAAGGCAAAGTCCTCCCTTTGTGAAGCCCAGAGTGTGCAGCAGGTGCAGTCCTTCTTGGTGCAGAGCTTGGGTTCAGCAGGGCAGTCTTTCTTCTTCTTGATGTTTGCAGACAGGGATCTGAGTTGCTGTGCCGCTTTCCCACTTTATCCAGGTTTCTGGTCTGGCAAGCAGGAGAACACCACTGACCAATACGACACAGGGCACCACCTTCTCTCATGACATATTTTTGTCCCAGAAAGCACTGTTCCACAAAAATCCAAAATGGAGAAAATCTGTACTGGAATTTCGGGTCTGGCTAAGCCCACCCACATCGGTGGCTAACTTTCCCCTACACTTCCTTTCTAGACCTTCTCCTAATCTAATTAAAGGGGCTCCCACCTGGCTGGGGGTGCAGGAAACACTCAGCCCCCTTCCTGCTCTGGCCTGTGCTACTTCAGATCTCCACCCACCAGATGTCTCCTGTGCCACAGCCCAGGCCACTTTGCACCTCATTAAGGCAGCCTGGCTCAGCCTGTCAAAGACTGGCCAACCAGGAAAGTCTACTAGAGGGCTGAATGTAGGTAAGTTAAGGAAAGCAGTTCTAAAATTACTTCCCTGTAATAGTTACAATAAATCAAACCTTGACAACTTGTTGGATGTATTGTAACTATTATTTTGAAACACTGAATTACATTTTCAGCTCACTCCTATCCAAAGATAAACTTTATTAATGTTAAATAAAGACTTCCAATGTTAGCCTATGGAGCTAATGTACTACAGTGGGGTAAAACAAAATTAGCAGTTTTTCTCCTCACCAGAACGTATAAAACAACTGTTATAATGATCCTGCTTATGATTACACTGCACCCAACCCTTGGGGCTCCTAGTGTAGACCTTAGGGGTGATTTATACACAAACGTGAGGTAGTTTAAGCCATTACAAGTACTTTTAATTCCAAAGTCGAATTTGGACATAGTTTCATTTTAAAAGCAGCCCACAAGGCATGGTTGAATTATAAAATGACAGCAGGCATAACAGCAGTGCACACTTGAGTGCATTGAGTCTACTGGGCCTCTAAACCTACATGGCCTAGCATATACTAGGGACATATAGGTAGGTTATCAGTACCAACTGGAATTATACCTCATTACCATATACCTATTTACACAGAACAGAGTCAGAAAACACAGTGTTAGTTGAAAATGGGGCAAAAAGTGAGGGGACATCTACAAAAAGGCAGGTTTTCTCTCAAAGTACACTTATTAACTTGAAATATCTCTGGATTAATGCTTGCTTTGCTGAAGGCCTAGCTTGGAAACTCATGGCAGTAATTGCTTCTTTGTGTTCTCAACTAAATATCCATTGCTTCATTTTATACAGCACAGAAACAGAAAGAAGCATACCTTGTTCATTGTTTCCAAACTGTACTGTTTGAAAATCTGTCCTAACACTCATAAATATTGGAGTAAATTAATTCCATTTACCCACTACAGACAGACAAAAACAGGTGCTGGGCTCAGCACTGAGCTAGTGCAGACCATCATTTTACAACCCACTCTGCTCAAAGAATGCTATCAAACACTTAAGTAACATTTACCATAATTGAGTGTTGTGAGTCAAGATGAGAGTCTCAGAAAGAAATGTAAGCAAATGTATTCTAAATGCCACCATTATCTTTTCAAACTATAAAATATAGAGGTCACTTAATATACAAGGAATTATTTCCTTTCTGCAAAACAAAAACAGAAGGCTTAGAATGATGGGGGGTGCAGAGGTAGATAAAATATTCACGATTACTCCCATTCTAATCCTGCAAGTCAGTGTGCTGTTAATTATTGTCTTCCTTGACAAAGTGTTTTCGAACAGAGAGTTGATTAACAAGAGCACACAATGGCAACATTCATCAGGATTGCTACTTCAGTTAGAAAAAAGCACAGTAACGTCTGCACTGGTAGCTTAATGACATTAATGACATCAGTAACACAATCGTTGGTTTCTCTAAAGACAAAAAGGGCAAAAAGTGGCTTTCTATTGCTAAATATGGAATGTTTAATTAAATGAATAATCACAGATGTTGCAACAAGTTAATTATTAGGAATGTGATGTGATAAATGGGTGAAGATGAGCGTAAAACCACAAACTCTGATTATAGAGTGCATCAAGTTTGTTCCATTTTCGTTGAGGTGCTATAAACGTTTGGTATAACATTTTGGAAAGAAAAGGACAATGTATTATTTGGCAGAATGATTCAATTTAAAATGTTTAGTAAGCTCTGCACCAATTAACCATCTATAATGCCTCTTGTGAATCATTTCCTTGTCACATCCTAAATAAATAAATTCACCTATCTGTAGCTACTTGCCAAAGGCCAAGCTAGTTCTTCACAAATGTGGATGTCTGTGCCACGAGAGGAGCCACTTTGGTGGGAAACGTTCTAGTTGAATTAGTAAGAAGGCCCCTAATAGCTGGTTGAAATATTTCCAATGAATGTGGGCACTGGAAATATACCCCAAAAAGAAGGTACATAGTTAGGGGCATATTTACAAGCCCGAGCGCCACTGGAGAGCATTCTGCAGCACACATTGAAAGAGGAAAGCGCTCTATGGATTGTTTCTGTGCAGGAAGGTGCCCCTTCCTGCACAAACGCAACCAAATGAAAATGACAGAAATGCACCTTATTTATGAAATATGGTGCATTCCTGTCCTTTTGCCCTGTGCTGGTGCTGAACTGGCTGCTTAGCTCCAACCCTGTAACGGAGGCACGGGTAAGTTGGCTAAACTCCTGTTAAGCTACAGGGACACAAAAGCTGCAAGAAGTCCTTTTCCCTGGAAGACCCCAGCTGACAAGTTCCATCTGGACTTGACCTGGACCCTGCTGATGGCTTTTAATGGCGTGAATCCTGAGCCTCGAGTGCTATTTCTGAGGTCCTGGATTGATTGATTGGTGTCAGAATGCACTCTTCCTACACAAAACTAAAGACCTGGTACTTAGAAACTTTTTACTAACTTTTTGCTGGAGAACAGTTGAGGGACCAGGACAAACATGCCAAGCAACCAACCAAGGGTGCATCACTAGGGGCCCTGACTTTGCTGCAGCTCCTGCTATGCTCTTTTCTTGAGGTCAGAAGCTGTTGATGTGAAGCCCTCCTTGGGTTGCAGCCACAGTTTCATCGGCACCACCATCGAAAGAGATATAATTGATGCAACAGTACTTCAGGGCATAAAAACCTGACCTTCATTTGCCTGAACTTTCCAGCCTTAACCAACGGTTTTGAAGGCTCCATCTCAATGTCAGAATCTGTCAACGTTGAGCCTCTTTTCTTGGTGCCAGACTACTACCTGTTTTTCCTAAAGTCTGTCAATCTCAGGAGGTAACTTTTCAACAAAGGCAAACTTATCGTTGTATCTGACCTTCACTCCACCACGATCGGCCTCAAACCTTGCCTTTGTCCTGGTCAAGCACAACTAGATGACTGCAGTTGGCAAATAATGCTTTGGAAGTTAATTTCACTTTAAATTTTAATTTTAAAAATGTATATCTCCATTCCTCGTTTTGGATGTGTGTTGTTTTGGTTTCATTGTGTCCCTTACATTAGTCTGTATTTTTATAAATTGGAGTAGGACTTTTATTGCATTGTGTTTCTGACTTGTTTACTGGTTTGGTACTTCTAAATGCTTTACACATTTTTCTTAAGTAAAGTATGTCTACTCTGTGACATAGGTACCAGGGGTTGAGCTCAGGTTTAAGTTACTGAAACCTTTACTTGACCAATCAAGAATGGTGCCATTATTACTTGTGCACTGTCAACCCCAAGTAATAATATTCTTTCTTGCAGTGGATAAATGAGACATGGCTTTTAATCTTGAAAAGCATAGCTAAGAACACAGTGAAATTATATTTTAAGCATTATCCAGGTGCTTTAATGTAGAAGAGACCACATTCAGATTGAGAGGTAGTGTTTTGTTATGATCCATTGCCTTTTATTTTATCTCAAATGAGCCACGGGGTGTTGGTCCCTCAGCTCTTGCAGTTGTGAGTCACAGAAATAAAGCCTTTGGTTGGAGAAGCTGACTTGCGCTTCCGTAAAGCTCACTGTTATATTGATAAAACAATTCTGATCTCAATAATGAGGAAATATACTATTAGTATTGTAAATGGTGTCAGAGAGGTATGATTTAGTTCAAGATTTTCCTGAATAGTTGGATAGTACTATCCCTAATAATTACTGGGTTTGTGTTGGATGTTAAATATCATCAGGAAAATTAACAACTGTCAATTTTTTTATGAAAGTGTCTGTAGCATGTTATAATCTAGCAAGGTTATTGGCTTATTTTGCAGTTCAAAATTGTGTGATAACAGTTTTGTGAATCTGGCTCTTAATATTTGCGTAAAGCAAATCAGATGAGTACAGTTAATGTAATCATGAAACATTTGCTCCTTCCTGAGGTAGAAGGAGTCAGTGCACTTTGGTTGCTGACAACTACTCTTAAACCGGGGAGAAACTATAATATATTACATTGAGAATATTTTCTTGTGGTGGGGAGAATAGGCTGTTTTGCAGAACTCCCCAAAATGGTTAAAGCTACCTAAACAGAGTTTTTAAAATTATTTTAAACACTTACCTCACCGGCCTTTTGTTTTTTAAGCGCTTCTTGGATCTATGTAAAGCATCTTAAAGCCTGTCTGGTGAAAAGTGAAAAGACACAATATAAAAACTTTAAATAAAGAAATAAATAAACCCTAAAATCACACCATTCTATGATAGGAGGCTGACTGGATGCTAGAACTCTTTATTTTTGGCAATCAAGTGAAGTAATGCTGGGCAGTGGGACCAAACGTTAAAGTATTTCTCACTTTCTCCCAGCAGGAAGCAGCCTACAGCATTGTCTTCAGCTCGTAATAGAGCTGGCGGCAATGCTGTAGTGCGTAGGCTGCAGCAGCACACCCCTCATAAAGCTTACTGTCTGCAAAGCAGACAGTGAATTTTGTGACAGGGCTGGACGGGGGGACTGCACTGCCCATGCCAAGCGCATGGGCAGTGCAGGTGCCCTCCAGAGCTCCTAGGGCACCCTGCACCCCGTCTCCGCCAGCCATTTCATGGCAGTGCTACAGCCATGAAACTGCTGGCGGAGAAGGGAGTCGTAACCCCTAGGGCAGAGCAGCTTGCAGCACTGCCCTGGTGGATTAGAAGCGCCAGACCGACGTTATGGCGTAATCTGGCAGTGCTGGCGGTCTGACCGCAGTGCTTCCGGCGCGGTCGTAATGTGGATGTCAGACCTGCACCTTGGAAGAGGTCCAACCGCCAATGCGTCCCTAGCGGTCATTGGACCTCCAGGGTCGTAATAAGGGCCTTAGCCTCTCATCTCTCTCGCCCCTCTCGCTCCCTTCTGTATCTCTTTCTGCTTTCTGTCCTCTATCTCTCCTAAAGCAATTGAGCTTCCAAGGAAAGTGACAGAGGCGCCAACAGGGGTCCTCTGCCTTCCAAAAACCGGGCTTCTGGAATAAATGGGAAGTATGGTCCTGATTGCGACTGTTTCTTTAACACAGAGTAATGCAGTTTGCAAATGGAAAACTATTATCCTTAAATGAATACTGGCATTGAAATGCTTCTTTCCGACATATTGTTTATGAATGTTTACCAATTAAACCTTTACTGCTAAACACATCATGAAATGAACAGAAACTGCTGATATTATTTCTAATGTGCATGCTAGCTAGATCACATTTTGTTTTATGTTATGTTAATATGGTTTAAACGGACCTTTTATCTTGTAACATGGAGTGAGAGTCTTAAGTCATGAATGACAGACCATGTGCTGTTCACAGAAATGTTACGATTTGTCCTTTCAAAAGAGCCAGTAAGTGTTACCAAATGCTGGGATATAGTCACAAGCAAAGGATTTTATGAACAATGGGCAACGATCCTCTTACCAACTGGAATTTCCGATAATGAGAGTATTGCAGTTTCTGTTTGTAGCACCCTTAGCACCCTTCCAATAGCTGCACCATTACATTATCTCAACCTGTTCTTATTTTGTTGATTTGGCAACTGGCACGGCATTTCCCGTCACAAATTTATTTCAGGCAAGTTTAAATTGTGACTTACAAATGTTCAATGCACCAACTGTTAATGTCGGGGAATGCTAATCCCTCACTGTTGTCGCCCTGCTGTAATGAGATAAACATGTCAGTTCCAACTTGTCATATTATTTTTTGCTGTTTGTTTCTATTATGGGTTAGGCCGAGACAAGTCTTGTACTTTGTTTTAAATTATAGAATGGCGCTGCCAACATAACCTTTGGATTAGTACAGGAAGATGTACTCTGTAACAGCTGAATCTGTATTCAAGAAACTATTTGGAAATGATTATACATTTGTGTGTCTTGGCCTTAGTGTTTTCTTAGCCATATTCCAGTCTTACTCGAGGCTATCCTAAATCTGTTCCTATTGCATAAACTCTGTTCCATACTGTGAAGTCTAGTTTATGAAGCTTACCAACATCTCACCAGTTTTCAGGAAATAAAACTGGGAGTTCCACAAATAGAAAGGGCCTCATTGCGACTTTAGCAGTCTGACGGTAAGACCGCTGCGGTGGCGGCCACCAGAAGACTGCCAAGTTGGCTTCATATGACCACTGAATTACGAGTCTCACTGTGAACTCTGCCAAAAAAACAGCCACATTTCTTAGACCACCAGGATACTGGAGGATTGAAAAGAGCCGGTCCCACCACCAACACCGCCAGTCCGACAAAAATCCTCCTATCAGATTACGATCCACAAATCATGACAGCAGTTCTTCCATGGCAGAAAACCATTGGCGGGGCGATCCAAGGAGGTCTGAACTCACTTGTGTCAGAACACACCACCACATTGGATAGTTTGAATACCCCACACCTGACACACATCCACACACCTGACACACCTACTCACTGAACTATATAACACACCCCTACACAACCCACAATCCTTTGCATCCAGGATGCCATTCACATACACCGAGAAGCTGACTGCCAAGATAATGGCGGACCGAAAAGGGGCGGTCCCACCACCAGCACCGCCAGCAAGACAAAAATCTTCCCATCAGATTACGATCCACAAATCACAACAACGGTGCTTCCATGGCAGAAAACCATTGGCGGTGGGAACCGTGGCGGTCTCAATCCTTTGCATCCAGAATGCCATTTACATACACCGAGAAGCCAAAAATAAAGATTTTTCTCCTTTACACTATAGGCACACATACATATTTCACTCAGCACTCGCCCCACATCAGCACAACATTCACAATAGACACATCACTAGCACGCACAATCAGCTACAACTGCCACCCACTCACATCACAGCACCTACACCTCACCATTTACCAAACACTGCACCCTTTCACTTACAACACCCCCACACACCATCTTCACATCACTGCCATCTCCCCATAAAAACATCCACTTCACTGATGAGGAGTTGAGGGTCGTTGATTATGTAAGAGTAGAGCCGCACCTGTTCAATTGCCAGGAAAATGGAGTTGTGGCAAAGAATAGTTGACAGGATCAATTCTGTAGACAGTCATCCACGTACATGGTAGGACATCAGGAAGAGGTGGAATGACTTACAGGGGAAGGTGCGTTCCATGGCATCCAGGCATCAACTAGGCACACTGCAGACTGGTGGTGGGCCCCTACCTCCTCCTTCTACTTTCACATCGAGAAGGTCTTGAACATCCTGCATCCTGAGAGCCTGATAGGAGAACCTGGGGGAATGAAGTCTGGTAAGTACCCATAACATTGATGTCACACAATTGTCTTGTCCAGCATGCTCCCTCACCACCTAAACCCACCGCAATTAACATTTTACCCACTACACCTCTGTCCATGAATGCACTATCCCATCATTGTTAAAACCTGGATTGTGCACAAAATATCACGTCATGCATGTTTAACTAATTTACTATCTACCCTATCTTGATTGTTCTAGTGTGGAACAGTACATGGCAATGATAGCAGTGCAGTGGCTCACTCACACTAGCATCCCAAGCAAGACACAGCTATAGCTGAGTGCCCATTTATAATAGCCACAGATTGAAGATCCCAAGCTAGAAATAGACTCGCCTGGGTTGGAAAGTCAAATGGCTGAGTCAATGTACATGCAGTAAGTACATCCAGATACAGGTCAATGCCCCTTGCTTACTCACATACTATATTTCTACAAGGACACCATTGTGCTTGTAAAGCTCTTATTTGTGCAATCGACCATGCCTGACTGTTCACTAGGTAACAGAGGTGAACTGTCATGTCCATAGTCAGACAATATCAGACAGCATCAGCAGTACAATCACTACCAACCTAGTCTAACAACTCTTTACATGGAGTATGGAAATCAAGTCACCGAGGTGTATGAACAACTTAGGTATGCTATGTAGCTGCTGTCAGTGTCATTGCTGGGAATCATGTTAAGGCACTGTCTGCATCTCACACAAATGCAACAATACACCCATTGTAATCTGAACCCTGTGTCTCACTCCCTCCACAGGTAACCTTACCATTGCCACCATTGAGAGGATAGCAGGGACTGCAAACTCCCCCTCTGGATGAAAACTCCAGTGAGGACAACACCCTTGACTGTCTGGACACTGACGAAGAACCTGGCCCATCTGGGACACCTGGTCAGTCAACGACCCTCAGCCTCACCCTGCCACATCTACTCCTCCCAGCCCTGTTGCATTGACATTACAGGCAACCATTCCACTCCAAGCCTGTGTCCCAAGGACTGTACCATCTATTGTGTGCCCCACAGTACAGGTATCTGAGTCTAACCTTGCCATCCCTGACAATGATGGATGCGCAACCACTGGGAGTGGGCACATTGGGGGAGGGTGTGTTAGAGGGATGCTGTGAGCCAGAGGATGGGGCTTCAAAGGGACAGAACAGACCTAGAAACCATCTCCCAGGTCTTAGTAGCCTACCAAAGTTCCCAAGGCATGATGGGCCAAGCCATCACCATGTTGGGGGAAATTCAAACACTGCAGTGGGGCCACCACCAGGAAGTAATGGTGCAGTGGCAGGCACAAAATGCCCACATTGCTTCCATTGCAAGGGTGCTGAGGGAAAGAAATACCACCCTGATTAGGTTTTGTACTCAATATCTGGCCCCTTCCACTAGCAATGAAATATCAGCCCCGTCTATATCTGTGGCTGCTAGTAGAATGGAGGCCATGCCAGGGGAAGGGCATGCATCAGACAAACCTCCCTCTTTAGCTGAAGAACCCCCCACACAAATGTAGACGTCCACCCAGACATCCAGCAGGAGCAGAAGCCAAGACCAAATCCACTGCAAGATAGTGAACCTCTCCTGAGTTGTTCCCCTTGTGTGCCACAGATACATCCTGTTGACTGTTCTGAAACCTAACTCAATTTTCCCATGGTACAAGGACATTGGACTTGTGTTTCCAACTGGTGTAGCAGCTACCCAGATGAGTTCATGATTATGACTTCACCCATCACTTTTTTGTTAATTTCTTTCCTTTTTATAGTTACAGATATTCTTTTGATATTCACAAATAATCACACTTAAACACAGGTCCTGTGTATGTGTCTTTTATCATCCATGTACAATAGTTATGCATGCCAACTCTGGTCTGAATATGTCCCTCTGTATTCCATACCCATTGTGATGGACATCAACAGGACTCCATCAGCAGGAAAGTCATTACAATAGAAATGTAACAGGACAGATTTCAAAGAAGTTGAAATCTACTTCTACACACATTTATAGGTAGAATTGCAAACAGCACATAGAACATGACCAAGAGTAGCACCAGGATTTAGGCTAAGGTGCCCCAGAATGCAAAAACAAAGAATACAGAGGTCTGATTCATGGTAATCTTCCTACAAGGCAGGAGGCACACTGATAGATCCTCTGTATCACCTAGTATAGCCATATCACATACACCCGTAACATAGCTTCAAAATCACATATCCCATTTAACATACAAAGATGATTACTGAAGTACCCATTACTGATACCGTTCACTTACATTGGTCCCATACCTGTAGGATTGTCACTCACCTATGTCAGTCTACAGTGACATGCACCTTGGTCTGCAAAGTAAGAATACAATGACAGATAGGTCCAATGTAGATCACAAAGAACTCAACTAATTGTAATGGGAGAGGCTATGATCCAACATTTACACATAAACCAGACATACCTCCAGACACAAAATACACAATTTGACAACCTCCTGTACCCAACATGTGAAATATATGGGAAAACACATTTCCACCCCAGTGTCCTGACGGTATAACAATCTCTGTTACACCCCACTTAAATAATGCTAACATTACCTGGTTTCAGCCATGCCCACTTCTCGTGTCTGTCAGCAATTTACATCCACTTCTGACACTGTCTTTCATTTGCCAAGGTTGCTGAGCCAAACAGGATCTGGGCAAATCTGTGAGTGAAAATGAAAAGGGGGGTAGGAGATAACAGAGTGCATTCTTCACATCAGAGAAGTCATGTCCACAAGTGTAAGTTTGCATCTGCTGTTACACTACATGATAATGAAGCCCCCACCATCCTGTCCACAATTAAAACTTTCAGTCTGCATTCACAACTCACTCATAGGCATTGGAGCCCACTACACCCCCACAGATGATGTAAGAAAGGAGGTGACATGATAGCCATCAACATCTGGTTGCACCTATACATCACAACAATAGGTCAACTTCACATACCTACTAGTCAGTTAAAGTACTGATTGATGAGATCTGCCCTCTCCTGCTTCATCTTCGTTGGCTCTTCATCGCTTGGCATATCTGCATTCCCACCCACAGGCTCTGCTGCCTCCCCCTCATCTGGTATAAATGGTATATGACATCTCAGGGCAAGATTGTGGAGCGTGCAGCAGGCAACTAGTATTTGACATGCTTTTGTTGGGTGAGTAGAGGACAGCTTCTCCTGATAAGTACAAACACCTAAATATTGCCTTCAGGTGCCCAAAAGTCAGCTCAACTACACGTCGTGTCCTTCCGTGGGTCTCATTGTAGTTGACTTCCCCTGGCGTACTTGTGTACCTCACTGGTCGCAACAGCCAAGGCTGGTTTAAATAGACAGAGTCCCCTGTGAACAAAATGGTTGAACAACACAAACATGTATGTGGGACTTGCAACATTGTGAATACAGGAGACACACATTGCAAACACACATATCAAATGTAAATTACCAACCAGCCAGGCCCTCTCTGTGTAGAGTCATGTTATTAGCAGTGGGACATTGCTATTCTGCATGATGAAGGAATCATGGACTGATCCTGGATACTTTGCAGTGACTTGTGAAATGTACTGGTCTGCCAGACACACCACTTGAACGTTATAGTTTTTCCTGTTCCCATACACCTGTTCATTAACACTGGAGGGAACCAAGGTTACATGGGTGGTATCAATGGCTCCAACCACATGTAAAATGTGTCCCATAGCATAAAAGTATGCCTTCACATAGGCCAATTCCTCTCATTGGGAAAACCTGATGTAGCTGTCCAGGTGTTTCAACAATGCACACAGTACATCGTTCAAAGCCAGACTGAACATGGGCTGAGACATCCCTGCTGTTAGAGCCACTGTATTCTGAAAGGAGTCAGTGGCCAAGAAGAGTAGCACTGACAAGTCTTTAACGATGGGGGTATGCTATAGGGTTTGCAAATGGTAGGCATTAGATCTGGCTCCAACTGTTATATCCATGTTAGTATGACGATTCAGACAATATGTCTGCATACAATATCTTTCCTCCATGGTGTGCAGGTATACTAGTGGACGGTACACTGGTGGTTGTCTTCCTCTCCTCATGACAGGGTAACTATGTGAAAAGATGTAAACATAGCATGTGATATGCAGCATGCACACATCAAGTACAGTTAATTAAATTACTCACACATAACAGCTGTCGAGGACGGGTACTATCACTGACATATACAGTACGGCACATAGCTATGCATCCGATGACACCCTCCTTGGTGCCCATTGCCTCAACTAACTATGGGATTACACTTATGAATTCAACTGTTACTGTACATGTTTGTAAGACCAATCGTTTAGAGATGTTTCACACATATTGATGGACGTTATCGACATTATAGAAACACATAAGACCTCAGAGTAGTTGTACATCGCATAGCACAGATGCACAAAAAGTTGTGTAACCATGAGGGCAGTACTCTCAGATGTACAGCACAATATGGGGTATAGTTAATGACGCAGAATCTAAAACACTTCCATACATGAAATGAGCTCAAAATGGCAGACGCCTGACCTACTGTACTGGATATGTGGAAGTGACCTAAGTCCACCGGCGGAAGTCGTCATGGTGGTAGGTGGTCACAACTGCAGTGTTAATTGCCATTGGAGCACATTGTTGCAATTGGCAGACTTGGGCCACTGAGGATGTCCGCCGATGATGACGGTCATGTAGGTGACAAATGTGACTGCCATCTTCTGTAATATTGCTCACTTGACTCCTGACACTGTTGCCAGCAAGACCTCCATGACCTTTGCTGCTGTGTATTGCCTCTGGGAGCTATCATACTACATCCTGCAGGTAACAGGCCCCTGCCTTCACTCCTGAAGAGCTAGAGAAGCTAGTGGAGGAGGTGCTAACCCTGTATGGACAGCTAGATGGTGCACCAGAGGAGCAGGTGAGTCCAATGTCATACCAATGTGTGATAGGTGTGGTGTATAAAGGTGTACCATTAATGTAAACAAGTGAAGGTGCTGATGCATGGGAAGTTTGTGCCTACTTGCTGTTACTGATATTTTCTGTCCACAACTATTGGTATGGTGCATTTGGACATGACTTTCTCCTATTGTCTGTGACATCCATGCAGGTCAACACCCATCAGAAGAAGGGAATCTGGTGTGCCATCGCCAAGCAAGTGTGGACCATGGGGGTCCACAGCCAGTGGAGCACCCACTTTAGGAAGCGGTGGGAGGACCTGAGATGCAGGGACTGGAAGACCATAGAGGCCCAGTTGGGGATGTCCTCCCAACGAGGGAAAGGTGCCCGTTGGACCTTGACCCCCGAATGGCATTCATTTTGGCAGAGACCTACCCTGAGGTGGGCGTTTGAGAGCAGGACAGCAGCCACAAGGGGAGTAAGTACTGATAGAACCCATGTACTTTCCTCCTATAGTTAAGTGTATGCTGTTTAAAAAAAATATTGCAGCTGTGACGATGTTGTAGGTGCTACAGATATGTTGACTACTGGGAATACATGGTACTCCAGTTCCCAATATACAGACATAGATGTGGCCATTGTATTGTGCATGGAAACATGTTGATCACCTATGTGTAGCAAATAGTAATTACTGCATGTGGAAATGCACATGTGACTGAGTCATATGTGCTACACTACTCAGCCATATATATCTGTTACCTGCTGTGTCGTCCTTTCCACCAAGTGTCCCCAAGTCCTTTCATCTAAATGGTAAGTTATTTAGCTCTAAGGTGTCTGACCACTGCCATTTCACTGGATCTGCTCTATGTTCAACACTTGGTCTGACAGATGAGTTAGAGGGCCAAGTAATCCTGTGTCCTTAAATAGTTGGACACTTCATGTGAGCCTGTCATCCAAATCAGACTTTTGTTATGGCCAAATTCGTACTGTCAGTATGAGCTTTAAGATGGTGACCCCATTGTCATGTCACATTCATACAATGGGAAATGGGAAGTTTGATAAGGGTGGACATCCTACATTGTGGAACTCACGTTGTCTATTAAACCTTCACATTTCATGGTATTACATTGACATGTATACAAATAACTTGTATCCCAATGTGTTTGCTGTTGAGAATACAAGTGGCTAGACTGCTTAACCCTTAGCCCATTTGTATTGTCCATGCTAGATAGGCCAATGCCATATCTATATGAGTGCTACATATGCTATTTGCTGCCTACATCATGTGTCAATTAATACTTTGTCACCGATTATATATTGTAGCCTCTTTTTTCCCAGACTTACCTTAGCTGATCTAAGTCTGTTTGGGCAGTTATGGTTATGGCCCTGCTAATTTCTGCCTGATTTAATGGTATAGCAGATGTACCATATTACATACACCTGTTGGTGTTGTGGGGTATGTTGTCAGTAAATTAGCTTTCCTCTAGGTGCATGTGTCATTCATGGGTATATTGGTAATTGTTAGAAATTGGGTATTTGGTTGGCAGTCAGGTTACCCCCTGTTCTAGCAAGGACCCTCACTCTAGTCAGGGTAAAAGAGAATCACCCTCAGCTAACCCCTTCTTACCCCCTTGGTAGCCTGGTACGAGCAGTAGACTTAACTTCAGAGTGCTAGGTGTAAAGTATTTGTACCAACACAAACAGTAACTTAATGAAAACACTATAAAATGACACAACACAGGTTTAGAAAAATAGAAACTATTTATCTAAAGAAAACAAGACCAAAATGACAAAAATCCACAATACACAAGTCGAGAATCTTCATGTATTATTAAACACACACTAACATTGTTAGCGTGCAAAAATGTACCTTGGGTGCGTCAAAAATAACCCCGCATGGGCAAGCGAGTGAGACCTTGCGTTGTTTCTTCTTTCGTCGGGTCGGGGCGCATCATTTCTTCTCTCCACAGGAGAGCATGCATTGATCTTGTCAGCACTCTCGGGTCCGGGCAGGCCTTGTGTTGTTTTTACACGCCCAGCGGTACTTGCGTCGGAAATCCAGCTGCACGATATTCCGAAAACCACGCAGCGCGGATTGTGATCTCACCTGCCTCCGTCAGCGATGCTGCGTGTCATTTCTCCAGCTCCGCGCATCGATCTTCCGGTCGCATTCCAGGCGAGCATCGATTTTCAGCTGCGAAGGAGGCAGCACATCATTTTTTCAACCGCAGATCAGAGTTGCGTCGATCTTTTCCCAGCACTGAGTTCTGTGCGTGGATTACTTCCTCTTAGGCAGCCAGCTTCTCCTTTCAGGGTCCCAGGAACTGGAGGGGCACCACTTGGCAGAGTAGGAGTCTCTCCAGAGACTCCAAATGCTGGCAGAGAGAAGAATTTGCTTTCAAACAGGAGGCAAGTTTTAAATCAAGCCCTTGGAGATCTTCACAAGATAAAAGGCACTCAAAGTCCAGTTTTTGCCCTCTTACTCTAGCAGAAGCAGCAACTGCAGGATAGCTCCACAAGCACAGTCACAGGCAGGGCAGCTGTTCTTCCTCAGCTCTTCAGCTCTTCTCCAGGCAGAGATTTCCAGAAGTGTTCTAAAGTCTGTGGTTTTGGGTGCCCTTCTTATACCCATTTTCTCCTTTGAAGTACGCCTACTTCAAAGCAGTCTCTTTTGAATGTGAAATCCTGCCTTGCCCAGGCCAGGCCTCAGACACTCACCAGGGAGTTGGAGACTGTATTGTGTGAGGGCAGGCACAGCCCTTTCAGATGTGAGTGACTACTCCTCCCCTCCCTCCTAGCACAGATGGCTCATCAGGAAATGCAGGCCACAACTCAGCTCCCTTTGTGTCACTGTCTAGTGTGAGGTGCAACCACCCCAACTGTTAAACTGACCCAGACAGGGAATTCACAACCAGGCAGAGACACAGAAATGGTATAAGCAAGAAAATACTCACTTTCTAAAAGTGGCATTTTCAAACACACAATTTTAAAATCAACTTTACTAAAAAATGTATTTTTAAATTGTGAGCTCAGAGACCCCAAACTCCACATGTCCATCCACTCCCAAAGGGAATCTACACTTTAATCATATTTAAAGGTAGCCCCCATGTTAACCTATGAGAGGGACAGGCCTTCCAACAGTGAAAAACAAATTTAGCAATATTTCACTGTCAGGACATATAAAACACATTACTATATGTCCTACCTTAACAATTCACTGCACCCTGCCCTTGGGGCTACTTAGGGCCCACCTCAGGGGTGTCTTACATGTAAGAAAAGGGAAGGTTTAGGCCTGGCAAGTGGGTACACTTGCCACATCAAATTTACATTTAAAACTTCACACACAGACACTGCAGTGGCAGGTCTGAGGCATGATTACAGTGCTACTTATGTGGGTGGCACAACCAGTGCTGCAGGCCCACTAGTAGCATTTGATTTACAGGCCCTGGGCACCTCTAGTGCACTTTGCTAGGGACTTACTAGTAAACCAAATATGCCAATCATGGATAGGCCAATTACATACACAATTTGTAAAGTAGCACTTGCACTTTAGCACTGGTTAGCAGTGGTAAAGTGCCCAGAATAACAAAAACAGCAAAAACAGAGTCCAGCACACATCAACAAGCTGGGAAAGAGAGGCAAAAAGTTAATTGAGACCACACCAAGGATGAAAAATCTAACAGTAATCAGTTGTGTAAGTGTTAGGTTGGGCTTAGGTAGTGACAATCACATGGCAGGACAGTTGTTAGTGATGTAGATGTCCTTATGTTGATATGTAAAGGCTTCTATTCAGCATGTCTGGTAGAATGGTATGAGCCCTTCAAGCACATTGAATGTTGTCCATTGTTTTGCTGATGTAACTATGCTTCATGTGGTATCTGTGGATGTATCCTGTGTGCTAGGCAGCCCCCAATTGCAATACATAGAGTTGTTGTCTATGTGACAATGTATCTGATTAGTCAGTGCTGAAACGTCTGATGAATCTTTTACTTGTATTTAGATAGATGTTTCCCAGATATGCAATGTAAATTTGTGATGTCCAGTGTTTGGGGATGCAACACGTAGAGTATTCATCAGAGATTCTTGCCACTGTGTAAGTTATATACATAATGATTAGTTTGGCATGTGATTGGAAGGCAAGATGCTGTGTCATATGTGAAGTGAGTTGACTTACCTTTCATGGAACATGACTTTTGGTGACAGACTGGGCAGGTGTGGAGTCAGAGTAGGCATGATATAGTGTTATTAGTCATCTGAATTGCCATACAGTGATGTTATGATGGACAGTGATGAGCTGTATAGGGATAAATATTTTGGTTTAGCCAATCCATCATGTGAATGATGGTTTTGAGTAACAGGTGATTTTATGGGATGGTCAAGTAGAGGTCAGATGGTTGGCTTATGTTGGTTTATGTTGTCGGTGAGACTGTTGTCAAATGGGAAGTTGAAAGTATCTTCTTGTGACATGATATAGGCTCTGAAGGGTTTTTAACTCTGTAACTTTCCTAGCAGGAGATGTATAGTTACTATTGTGCATGTTGTAATGTTTGTGTGTGTCTCTCTCTCTCTCTCTCTCTATCTCTCCCTCTCTCTCTGCTTGTGTGCATCAGCATCAGCAGGTGAAGGAGACGGGGCACAGTTGAGTGGGGACACTGAAGTAGATGGGACTTGCAGTGCTGAGACCACCGACAGCTAGGACCCACTGGCCTGGAGGGTGAGGGGAGTGCCACAGGGAGGCAGGATCTACGTCATCTAGGACCACCCTACCATCATATTTGTCTGCCACCCACCTGTCTATCATTGTTGTTCCTGTAGCTCTCCACCCAGTTGGCTGAGACCACTCACCCAAGAGGGTGAGCATTTCCTTTGCCACAGGGACCTCTCCCTTTGCCCCTGTCAGCCCTGCTTCCCTCAGTGAAGAGGCTTTTGACCTCCTGAGGTCTATCGCTGTAGGTCAGTCGACAATCATGAATGCCATCCAGGGACTTGCAACTCAAATCCAACAGACTAATGCGTTCCTGGAGGGCATTCACGGTGCACTGGCTGGCCTACAGAGGTCCTTTCAGGCTCTGGCCTCCACACTAATGCCAGCCAGCCACCCTTTGTCTTCCAGTCCCCTCCACCTTCCTCTTCCTCTTCCCAATCCCAAATCCCTCTTCCCTGAAAAAGCCAAAGCACAAAGACAGACAAGCATGCATCCACGTCAACATCCATGGTAGCTCTGACAAACAGAAGCACCACAAGACACACCACCAGCATGCACACAAACAACATACACCTGCAGACACAGGAACAGTCAGAATCTGCCATGACACCCCCACCACCCTCAGCATCATAGACAGTACACCAGACATACCTGCAGACACCACAGCAACATTCATAGATCAAGCTACTACACCTATCTTACCCACAGACAACACAACAGTAGACCCCCAGTCACCACATCTGCAGATACTACAACCACAGACATGCCTACCTGCAGCACATCCATGGTACCTGCAGTGACCACCCCAACAGACACTCACACACCCACCACGGCATCGCCAAGGACCTCCAACCCCTCCATCCCCTCCTCCCACGACATGTAAACGCCCACACTCACCAACCCAACAGACACCCACAAACATACCTTCCACAAACATGTCCCCAAAACATCCACACCAACACCTCAGATAACCATGCCCTCTCCTTCCACATTCACACTCTATGACTGTCACTGTGTGTCCAAAAAAGCTTTCCCTATGGAGTTTGCCCTTTTCCTTACTCCTCTTCCACCCCGTGATACCCATAAACATTTTGTGCCATCCCTAAGTCCAGCCCTTCCAACTCCAAGACCTCCTGTGCCCCCCTGCAAGTACCCATGCCCCTCCACCTGCCAAAAAGTCTACCTCTCCCAAGAGTACCTATACCCCCCTCCTAAGCTCAAACCCAAAGGTCCCCCTCTTGATCCAAAGCCCAACCCTCCCTCTGCCCCTCAATCCCTGAGGTGCCTGTCTGCCCTCTTCATGCCCCCACCTGTAGAGTCAAGTTAGGTGCACACACATGTGCATTGTGTGCATGTTGCATGTTGCACATTCTTATTTTGGTCTGGCATCTGGCTTTGGACATTTTTAGAATATTTATTCCCTTAATACATATTTGGACCAACCAGTTGTTGTTTTCAATGTTACATCTTTGTCCTGCATTTCTTTTCTTAGGGCAGAACTGTTCCTGCCTCATTGTATTGGTTTTTGAGTATTTGTTTGTCAGTGGTAGTTATGCTACCTGTTTTGTCTGGGTAGCATGTGAGGTTGTGTCCAGTGATGGGTGTGTGTTGTCTGATGGGCATGTGTATGTTGGGGACATGTTGTTGTGATCATATTGAGTGGTGTATGTTTTGACATGTGTTTGTAGCAGTGATGTGTGCCTTTGTGTGCTTGGACTGTGTGTGTGAGCATGTGTGGTGAATGGTATGTCAGATAGGGTGTGATGTGTGCTTGCGGGGTATGTCGAATGCTGGGTTGTATGGTTGTGTGTTAGTGTGTGTTCATTCTCTGTTGGTGGTACTTTGGGTTGTATGTGTGATTTGTCAATGGGTAGTGTCTATTGTTGGTGCTTGCCAAGGCTTTGCTGGTATTGCGGTTGTGGTGTTGTAGTGTTGTTTGGTGGTGAAGTATGTTGTTCTCTGTGACTGTGCTGGTGCTGTGTTTCTGGGGGTAGGTGTTTTGACATGTGTGTGAGTGTGATGGCCATAGTATGTGTACTGTGTATGTGCAGGTGTGTATGTGGCTGTCTGTGAATGTGCATGTCAGTGTGAAGTTACATGTGTGTGGCGGCCTCACCGTCCATTCCTGATTGGTATGTTGTGTGTGCATAAGTACTTTGACATTTTACAACAGAGACAGGCAAGTGTGTGTACTCACGGTTGATGTTGTTGTCGTCGTCACACATTCCGAAGTCATTAGGCAAGCAGGAGCAGTGGGAAGAAGTGTAGTCCTGGTTCCATGGTGGCTCGAGATAAGTATGGCTTCCTGAAGCTGAGTGTCTCCTTTTATACAGTTGGTTCAAGCACAGCGGAAACCATGGCGGTGTGCAGCATCGTATTCTGTCCAGCGGAAACATGGTCTCCTCTGACCTGCAGGTGGCTACCGACATCTGTGGCAGCCTGATGGCAGTGGTGGAGCCAGTGGTGGTTTGGCTGTATTCTTTTGTGAATACTACCATGGTCATAATTTGGTGGTCTTTTCCACCAGCCTGTTTTCAGTACAACTGCCAATGCCAACGTGGCAGTCCTAAGCCCACCAGACTGGGAACAAGACCAAAAGTGTTGGAAAGTGGATTATTGGTAAGGGGAGGTAAGTACCTACACTTAGCAATAAGCCACAACCCCCCACTAGGTCCAGTCAAGGTTTCAATAAATCAATCGCAGCTCAACCCCAAGTAGCTTGCAACAAGCAGTTAGGCTTAATTTAGGTGATAGGTGTGTAAAGCATTTTATAACCACAAAACAGTAAATAAGTAAAACACCAAACACAGTAAAAATCCAACACCAACTCATAAAAATAGACTATAGTTTTATCTTTTAAATGACACTAAAACAACGAGAATCCAATAAAGAGAACCAGAGATATTAATTTTTAAAGATTCTGGCCCTCATTTCAACATTGGCAGTCGGCTGCGGCCGACCGGCAATACTGGACTGACAGTCAGCCGCCTATGCGGCCAGGAACCCGCTGCCCGCATATGGACATCCCCACTGGGCCGGCGGACAGAAAAAGAGTTTCTGCCCGCCGGCCCAGCAGGGAACAGGGCTGTAACATTGCAGCAGGCTCCTAATGGAGCCGGCGGCAATGTGGCGGTGCGGCAGGTGTAGCAGCACCAAGCCAAGCAGGCAGTGGAAATCGCGATGGGGCTGTGCCTGGGGGCCCCTGCACTGCCAGGTTTGAAATGAGGGCCTCCATGTTTTCTAGTGCTTAGAAAACAAAAGAGCCAATCTGGACATCTGGTTGCACTTGACTGGGGCAAAGTCAAACTTTGAGGCTGACCGCGATGGAGCCCTGCTCTTCATCCAGGACTTAGAAACTTTTTTGGAGCTTTTCTTTGCTGATATCGGTCAACCCTCCACAGCAAGCCGATTTCAATGCAATTCGTCGGATTGCCTTTCCAGGAGTCCCTGGTGAATCTTTGGAAGTCTGGGGCTCCAGAGCTTTCAACCGAGATGAATCTGCAAGTCAGGCTGGTTGCGGCTGCATTGGCCCACTTGACTCTTTCTTTTTGTGTCCACAACTTAACCCAAGGTCCCAGAAACTCTGAGTTGCTCTTTGTGGGGTTAGGACTCCAACTCTGAGAAAGCCAATGGTTCAAATTCAAAAATGACCACTGGTCAGCTGATCAATTTCGGCAGGGTTTGATGCAGGGTGCTCTGGGCAGCTCTTTTCTATCTTTAGCTTGTGGGGAGTCTCTCTTTGAAGTAGTAGAAGCCAGGCAAAGTCCTTTTCCTGGTGAAGCCCAAGCTCCCAGCTGGTGTAGTCCTTCTGAGTGCAATGTCCAGGTGCAGGCCAGGGCTCCAGCAAGGCAGTCCTTCCTCTTCTTGTCTTGTCCCGGAAGGGATCTGAAGTGGGGTGCAGCTCTGCCATTTTTATCCTCGCTCCTGGGCTGGCAAGCAGGGGAGGCCTCTTTGCAATCATGCGCAGGCCACCACCCTCCTGAGTAATCTCTTCTTGGAAAGTGTGGCAAAAATCAATCCCAGGGAGCAACATTCATCCAAAATCCAAGATGGCAAAAATTCAATTTTAGAGTGGAGATCTGGCAGAGTCTACCCACTGGTGTGGCTAGGTTTTCCTTAAAACACTATTTTCCAGCCCCCTCCTAATCTAAGGAGGGGGCAACTGGCTGTCTGGGTTTTCAGGAAATCGAGGAGGTACAGTTGCTGTCCCAAATGTCCATCCTGCCTTTAAAGACCTGTTTGGCTGTCCTCCCTCCCCACACGGTTCTACCCTCTGCTGAGGCAGATATCCTCCCACCAGAAGCTTCCTTTTTTCAGGCCACTTTAAACCTCATCAATGCAGGCTGGCTCAGGCTGCCAGATGCTGACACTGACCAATCAGAGAAGGAAACTACAGGACTGAAGCTGGTAACTTTTAGAAAGAGTTCTAAAACTCTCTCTAGGTAAAAGTTATATTAAATTCAACAGTGGCAAGTTGTTGGTTTTATTATAACTTTTAATTTGATACTAAACATATTATATTTAGCTCCTTCCTATAATGAGACTTTATTATTTCAAATTAAAGTCTCTTCATGTTAGCCTATGGATCCCATTCACTACAATGGGGAAAAACTAATTTGGCTATGTTCCCCTCACCAGGGCTTATGAAACGTATTTTATGAAGTCCCTGCTTATAGTTACACTGCACCAAACCCTGGGTACAATTATGGTATACCTTAGGGGTGACATATGTAAAAATAAGGTAGCTTAGGACTTTGGAAGTACGTTTAATGCCAAAGTGGAATTTGGGGTTAACTTGAACTTAAGCAAGGCAAGCCTGCTTTTAAAATGGCACTGGGCACCATAGCAGTGCACCTATGGGTGTACTACCTATGCTGGGGCCCCCAAACCTACATGCCCTACCATATACTAGGGACTTATAGGTAGGTTGGTACAGCTGTGCCTAATTTGAATATACAATTTTTAAGAGCACAGGCCCTGGTACTACACAGCAGTCCCCAATAGACAATCAGAGTCAGGAAAACACCGGTATGAGTGAAAAATGGGGGCAAAAAGTTAGGGGGCTTCTGCAATCAGACCAGTTTTCCCACACAAAGGCTTCCAATGAGAGTGCCGTGGCTGTATTATGACTGGTAGATGTAGATTCAAAGGCATCATTTACAGGGTTAATATAAAGATTTGATGTTGTTAGAAAAATACATTATCAGGGATTGAAATGCCCACTTATTATTTCACGAGTGTGAAAATATGCCAGTAGATCTTTTTTGGTTCGCCTATTTAGGGGTGTATAAGGGCTCACAACCATGATATCACTTCGTTAGAATGCCAATTCCTTAATTATGAATTTGATTTGATTCAGAGCTTTCATTATGAGCCGAAAACGTAGCATTCAGTATTGTATTTGTTACCCCAACCGAGACTGTCATTTATTTGAATTTGATGGGCTAAATATTTCATACTGAGTGCAATCAGATGCCAATCATATTCAAATCACATACATATCAGATACAAATCATATAATTACAGACACATACCACTACAATTTAGTTCTCTTTTTCACACATAATAAATTTTGGGTAACTCAGACACTTTTGTTTGTGAAAGTAGACATTTTTGGCACAAAGCATGAAATGAGTCCTGAATTTTGTTGGTTGCTCAGATCGAAATTCGATTTTAACATTGCAGCTGCCATTAATAAATTGTAGGATTTGCTATGATCGGTAAAATGACATATGTTTAAAATGATAAAGACAGTACCCCAGAAAATGAAAGTGCTCAGGAGATATATTAAAAGGCCGTTTGTGTTTTGATATGTGTGAACAGACGCCAATAGGTATGCTGTTAAATAGATGTATATTTGGAGAAGTGATGATATTGTTAAAAATTCATTTACTACTAAAGCATTGCCTTCGCGTGCATAGACAAAAGAAAAAGTAACGGCACATCAAAAGCTGCAGAATTGTTTGTTACATGTATCAATGCTTTGCTGGTCGTTGAAGAATTGTACAGTACCTTGACAAAACATAGCCACACCTTTTTTACATTGCTAATATTTGTATAACAGGATTTGCCCTTTCAGATAATTGTTTCCAAATCTCAATTTTGCACTGAAGGTTTGTGAATGTGGTAAGCTTCACTTCAAAAAAATGCAGAGTAAGTTTCCTACACAACAGTTTATAGACTGGAGAAATTTCACAAAAAAAGCAGTTTTTAAATATTTTGTTTTCACTAGACTTATTTTTGCGGAACTTTTCACATACTATTTTGCTATTTTTTTTTAAGCTGGAGGAGTTCTTAAAACATTATAAATATGGCATAAACCAAGGCGCTTTATAAGTGCAATTAACATATCATAACATTAACATAACATAAGATTAGCAGTACTTTATATGAAAGGAGTCCGGTGAATACGAGATTACTTTCTGTATCTAAATCAAAGGCACACTGACACCATCAGCCAGCAACTAATGGCAACAGCTTTTCATCTCTATTATCATTTTACATTTGTCAAACGAAAAGAGATTCCACTGAATTTTCTTCTCATTATTTTCCTACCTTCTGACTCCTCAGTGATGCTGCTTCCGTTAAGAAGGACATGTCTGAAGACGTGGAGGAAAGGTTGCCCCTTCCTTACTTCAGCACCAGTGCAACTATTTCAATATTGCTAATCTTTTTAATCAATCAATCAATCAATCAATCAAAGCATTTGTAAAGTGCACTACTCACCCATGAGGGCCTCAAGGCGCTGAGGGGGGCTGCTACTGCTCGAATAGGCAAGTCTGAAGGTGTCTCCTGAAGGTAAGTAGGTCCTGTGTCTGTCGCAGGTGGATGGGAAGAGTGTCCCACGTCTTGGCAGTGAGGTGGGAGAATGATCTGCCACCGGCAGTCATTCTGTGGATGCGTGGGACGGTGGCGAGGGCAAAGTCAGCAGAGCAAAGCTGTTGGGTCGGGGTTTAGAAGGAGAGCCTTCTATTGAGGTATTCTGGTCTGGTGTTGTGCAGTGCCTTGTGAGCATGGGTGAGGAGTTTGAACATGATTCTTTTGTTGACCGGGAGCCTGTGCAGGTCTCTTAGGTGGGCTGTGATGTGGCTGTGGCGGGGGATGTCTAATATGAGGCGTGCAGAGGTGTTCTGTATGCGTTGCAGTCTTTTCTGGAGCTTGGACGTGATTCCTGCATAGACGGTGTTGCCGTAGTCCAGTCTGCTGCTTACGAGGGCTTGGGTGACCGTTCTTCTGGTTCCATTGGGGATCCATTTGTAGATCTTCCGAAGCATGTGGAGGGTGATGAAGCAGAAAGAAGAAACGGCGTTGACTTGCTGGGTCATTGTTAGCAATGAGTCCAGGATGAATCCCAGGTTGCGTGCGTGGTTGGTGTGTGTCGGTGCGATTCCCAGTGTGGCAGGCCACCAGGAGTCATCCCAGGCGGAGGGGGTGAAGCCGAGGATTAGGACCTCATCTTTTCCTTCTGACTTCATGGTAGGACTATTTGAGTTTAATCTAATTAAATTCTTATTTTTCATATAGCCCCCAGGGCATTTTGGGAACTCAAATTTCAGTATGAGAAATCATTTGCATTAGTAATTGAAAATATATTGGTGTTTAACAAATTTTGAGATGACATTAACTGGTGAATTTTTAGCCAAGTAATCTTTGGTCATTCAGTCCATGCTTTAGAAGAGAGGTTGCTAAACCATTTCCCTTGCAAACATGCTCAGGCCCTCATTTCGTGTCCGGCAATAAAGACCGCCATATTAAGACTTCAGAAGTTTGGCTAAAGCCAAATCGCCAAAATGCCGTCTGTACCACCAAGGCGGTTGGACCAGGTGAGAGGTGAGCATCTCCGGTCCGGCGGTAGCCATCATACCGCCATCGGTATTACGACTCTGCAGACCGCCAGCATTTTCATGGCGGTTGCACCAAAATGAAAATTTTGGTGGTCATGCACCCAGCTACAGGAATCTCCATTCCTGTCACCAGCAGACACCCCCCACACGACCACAAACCTATATTCTTGCACCCCCACTCACCCACACATTCGCTAACATTCACCTCCACTCACACGCACTCAAACTCGCACCCAGATGCACTTATTCACTTGCACACACGCACACAAACACACCCATTCACTCGCACACATGCACTCAGACACATACACTCGCATGTAGCACTCAAACTGACACATACACTTTCATGCACACACTCAAACTGACACCTCCTTCCACCCTCTGCATTCACACAAGCATACGCGCACTCACACACACAACGCCCCCTGCCCCCCTTGGCATACACACACTCACACACACAATATTCCCTCCCCCCTCGGCATACACGCACTCACAAATGCACACTCGGACACCCCCTTACGCCCCGCATTCATATACGCATGCAGACACCACAAAAATTCTCACAACATCCCCCTACCTTTCTACCCCCCTTTCGGATGATCAACTTACCTGCTTTGGAGAGGTGGCCGTCCGGGAAGGGATCTGTCCCGGCCATTCAACTGCTGGCACCGCACTGCCGTGCAGGACACCGCCGTGCCGCATTACAGATTGTAATATGGCAGGCAGTGTCCTGTTGGTGTGGCAGTGCCAGCAGTGTAAACTGCCTCTGTTATGACATCGGTGTTGGATTTCTGCCCGAAATCTGGTGGAAATTGGTACAATGTCATAATAAAGCGGTCTTCAGACCGTCAGCAGTGGTACTCTTTTGCTACCCACAGCTTTGGCGGTCTTTCGCAAAGACCACCAAAGTCGAAATGACCACCTCAGTTATGTGTGCTGTCGTAAGTATACTTTTTCAAATTGTGAAGGTCTAGGGTTTTCTTGCAAAGCCATAGCAGTGTGAGTCAGGTTCATATGATATTCCATCTAATTCTAATAGCTGATTGAGAAACCTGAAGATAAAACTGACATGCAATTCCTTAGTAGCGCATTTGCGAACTTGAGGAATACTGCTTCCTTAATAATGAATTTGTTTTAATTCAGAACTTTCATTATAAGCAGAAGAATTAGCACATGTTATTTAACCTCTCTCACAGAGACTTTAATTTATTATATCAAGACACACAGACTCCTGAAAACAAAATTAACACTTTTTTATTTAATAGGATAAATATGTAATATTGCATACTGATAATATATGCCAATCAAGTACACATCACACACAATTCACATAATCTGAGGCACAGCCCACTCCTCGCATATAAAAAAAAAACCTGTTTAGTTCTCTTTTTATACACTATAAATTTGGTTTAACTCAGAGACTGTAAGTTTTAAATATATAGAGTTTTGGCACAATTCATGAAATGAGACCTGGATTTCTTGGTTGACCAGGTAAAGATTTGATATTCACATTTTAGTTGCAATTGCTAAATGTTAGTGTTAGTCATGGTTGTGTGATGGCTCAGTCCTTTTTACATTATTTCTGAATAATGTAGTCAAGGACTTGTAAAATCAGATTTACATGTTTCTAACATAGCAGGGAGTAAGTTGCTGATAGTCCTTTTTGCTGATGATGCAGTCTTACTAGCAACAACAAAAAATGCTTCACATAAGTTACTTTTTGGAATATTGCTTTCACAGATTTAGTCACTAAAACTGCAAGATCATTTTTGCCATATCAACTGCTAGATTGAGGAGGAAACGCATGGTCCATCGTGTTCCCTTGGAGCTACTTCCCAGGTATGATTACCTGAAGATCTTCTTCGAGGAGGAACTTGAGATGGGGAGCACAGATAGCTTAACTTAAGGAGGCTTGAAAGCAACTTCCTCAGGTCACTACTGGTCTTCTGCCCTAAAACCCTACTGGCTCAATTGTACTTGGAGTTGGGTGTACTATCCAGTGCAGCTCAAATAGGGCTAAAACACCTATTGTATTGGATGTTCGCCCACAGAAATCCTGGTGAATCCATTTATTAAAATCCATCAAGAACTTTCCACATACTTTGGAAAAGGCGTAAGTAGTTGGCTCCGTATCTAGGGAGTCCATTCAAAATGTTGTATTTAGACCACTACTTGCGGGATCTATCATGTATCGATCAAGGTGCTAGTGAGCTTGTTAAGCAACAGTACTGGTCGTACATCGAAGGACAAACTATCAAAATTGCAATATCTGGTAGTTTACTAGCTAATTATTTTGGGTATAAGCAGATTTCTAGGTCTGAGAAATATTTTATCTGGAATTGAAATAGTTGCTCTAGTTAAGGCTTAGATTGGGGATCTTTCCAAATAAGTTCTATTTATCCTGGTTTGAAGGGACATCAAGAGAGAGCATCATTTATGATTGTTCAGTGAGGAGGGGGAATCCGTCATGCACTTTACGCTACTTCGACTACGTACACTCAGGCCCAGAGGCATTGTCTCCCTCCGTTATTTAGGCTAAAAGGTATTCAGACCACAGAAGAAGCAATGACCATTTCCATAGGAACCAATTATGAATTCATCCTAATTTAAGCATTGTGGTTTTTATATGCAGTGTGGCCGAAAATTAGACACTCAATTGTATCTCGACATTCTGGCAAGTAGCCACTAGGGGTCAGCTGGATGCAAGGCAACGTTAGTGGCTTTTAGGCTTTAATACTTGTGTAGTTTTTATGTGCTTTGGGGATTGTACTTGGTATATACATGGTGCTGATAACATTATTGGTTGTTTTTATCTTTGTATTCTGCTGTGTGTTGGCATTGTGATTTTGTTCTGGAGTGCTATTTATAATTGATATTTGTTTTGCTCCTATGAATCTGTACTCGATATTTATTGTAAGGCTTTATGCTGACAACAATAAAGAACACTCTCCCACACATTAATAAATGGTAGGCATTGCTGTGACATATAAATTGATGTATGTTGAAAACTTTAAAGACAACACAACAGAACTTGAATAAGCTATTGGGCAGATTTATGAAAAGTGGCGCTACACACTTTTCTTGCTCCCCTTAGGGCTCCCCTACCGCCACCATGTGTGCCCCATATTTGAAATAGGGCGCACCATGTCGCAGGGTAGGGGGCAATAACGTCAAACTTTTTGAGGCTATTGATGTATTGTTCATGGTTAGCACCAAAATGTTGGTGCTAACTATGAACAGTACATAGGGGCCCATTGTAACCAATGATGTGCCCCTTTTTAATGCCTGCTCACAGCAGGCATTAAAAATACTGAAAAAATGGTGCAACAAAATCTTTTTGATTTCTTTGCGCTATTCCCCCTCTCCCAACGGGGGAACGTCCCCCTTGCATACATTATGCCTGGCGCAAGGGGTACAAAGTGGTGCAATGCATGCATTGCACCACTTTGTAAAACTGGTGCAGAGATTTTGGCCACAAAAGCATAAAAAAAGTGACACTAATGTGAAGTAAGGAGGTGCTAGGCCTTCTTAAATCTGGGCCTATGTGTTTCAAAGGCAATTCAATGGAGATAGACCAGGAGGTGGTTAATGTGTTTTGATTTGTGGACAAACGCTAACAGATGTGCTTTTGAATAAAACTATATTTTGAAGAGAGGTGGCAGCGTTATACATTCATTTATGACTCGTTAGACGTTAGGTCCTCTTCCAAGCAAACAGAGCTTACACCATCATTCAAATGATAAAATGGGCCAAAATATGATATAAACAGCAGAATTGTTACATGTATTAGTGGTGCAGTGCTTGACGAAGAATGGCACAATACATTGACAGTAAGTATGCACATCTTTATTTATATTACACATATTTGTAATTTTATATATATGTAAAGTGAATTGCTTAGTCAGGTTGATCAATTTTGCAGTGAAGTTTTGTGAACTGGTAAGCTTCACGTAAAAAAAAAAACTGCAGATCAATTCTGTTATATAAAAGTTCATATATTGTAGAGATCTCACATACAAAGATTTTTCTTTCACAAAATTTATTTTTGGGGAACTTTTATTATGATATTTTGGTAACTTTTTAAAGCTGGTGAAGTTTCTAAAAAATCATCATCAAGTTGGCAAAAAACAACTTCACACTAAGCACATCCAGAAATTTAAATAAAGCAGAGGTCCTGATTGTCAAAGGTAAACATACACTTTGTGTACATTTATTATTGTGCAATACACAAAGTAATTTTAAAAGTAGCAGAGGCTCTGCATATAACAGAATAGCCAGTAAAAATACTACTCAGAAAATTGATTTGTAGTTGCAAAAAATCATAAATTATACAAACTTATAAGTTTACCTTTGTGAGTCAGGTCTGCAGTCTAAAAGGTTGTAGTTCAGCAAATAAGTCGCTAACTGACATCTTCCAGATGAGCATAGCCTCCAACTGTACAATTTATAATAGCTATGTGGCTGATACCGATTTCAAGAGCATCTGAGGAATTAAGGTGATAATCCATTGAATGAATGGGTAAGTGGATTTCCATAGTCAAGTAGTCAAGGCCAAACCTTGACTCACAGTTGGATTTACGAAAGTATACTTTCAGAATCCCTTGTTCCTTAAATAAATGGAGCAGCTGAATACAGGAGGGGTGATTTAGTTCCTCTTTTTATATCAAAGGCACACATACACAATGCAGCCAGCAAAGTAATGGAAACAGATTTTAATCTCAAAATCATTTCACATTTGTCAAGGAAAAAGCTCTCCGACTCAGCTTCTTCCTCATCAATTTCCTGCCTTCTAACTCCTCGATGATTCCGTCTCTGATAGCAAGGACATGACTGATGTGCTGGTGGAAAGGTTGCATCTTCCTTACTTTAGCTCCAGCAACTATTTCGATATTACTTCTCAACTTTCCTATGACTTTCCAGTAGGATTATTTGAGTTTATTGTAATTAAATGTCTATTTTGTTCATATAGCTCCCAAGGCATTTTAGAGTTATCAATACACAGATTGAGAAAACGTTTATATTATTCCTTGAAAATGTTGTTATGTAACACTTTTCTGTACATTAGATGGTGAATTTTTAGCTAAATATTCTTTGGACGTTTATTTCAAGCTTTGACATCTAGATTGCCAAACCATTTTCCTTGCAAGCGTACTGTGTGCATGTGTGCTTTAATAAATATATGTTTTCAGATTGTAAAATTCTCGGATTTTATTTTTAAAAATTGAGGGACTTGGACAAAGCAATGAAATGTTGGCCAAGTTGAGGTGATAGTCTGTACAATAATAATAGCTAATGGAGGAACGTGAGAGTGAAGTGATTGGTTAGCAGCTCATATTACGGAGGTGACCTACAGTATGCACAATGTACAGTCTGCATTGTAACTATAGACTAAATCGTTTCAGGACAGTTTAAATATAATATAATAAAATGTAATTTATATAGCACTTACTACTGCTGATGAGGCATTGAAGCGCTGTACAGTGAGAAGCACGCTACCCAGGAGCCACCCAAAATTAGCAGTCAGTCCATTATTTATTGGGGGTAGTTTTGCATGCTCATTCCAAGCATTCACTCTAGTTTCTTAGTGGTAGATTATTGACATAGATGTGATCATCAGTGGGGGCTATGTGAGAAGCAACTGCTTGCTGGAATTATTAAGTTAGTTATGGTTTCCAAAAAAGCTTAAGATGGATAGGCACAAGATTTACAGTAATTTATATAGAAAAGAGGCATGCATAAGGCAGAAGGGAAGCAGAGGTGCATTTAAAAAATAAGTGTTAGAAATTTGGTTTCTGGTTGGCTGAGGTATGCATCCTGTCTAAGCAGGAACCACAATCCTAGTCAGGGTATTAAAGATATCTACCATAAATTAACATATGCTGAACCTTGGGACAGTGCAGGCAGGCTTAACTTAAGAGAAATGTGTAAAGTATTTGTGCAGCACTTCAAAGAATAAAACAGTAAAAACACCACACAAGAAACCAACACCAGGCTAGAAAAATAGATCCTAATTTAATGACCAAAATAAAACAAAAATGACAAAATCCAATAAGTAGCAGTCAAGATATGAATTTTTAAAGAATAAACTTAGTTATAGTGCTTAAAAGCATTAAGCACCAACAGGGGCTATTTGGGCACGCTAACCTGGGTCCAATCCAAAATGTCATGGTGACACAATGGACTGCGGGTTAGGTACAGTGACCAGCCCTTGCCTGCTAAAAACAGTACCTTGGTTCAGAGTTGCGTCAATGTCAAGAACAAGAATGCAAGGAGCAAAGGTGATGCATTGGCATTGATCCAGTGGATGTAGACGAGTAAGCTCTGAGCTGCACAAAGTCAGAGATACATCGAGAATGGAGGCGATGCATCACACAATAGGCAATGCAATGATCCCAATCCTCACAGCAGTGACAATGCACCAGCGTCGATGGCGATACAGTCTCCTCCATCCTCGCAGCAGTGGCAATGCATTGGCTTCAATGGAGATGCATCTATTTCTCATCTGTGCAACAGCTTTGATATGCATGTCTGGCGGTTTCAGCTCTTTGTACCCACTTTCAAGGGCCCGGTACTGGATTGGCAACACTTGGCACTGTGAGACTAACAGTAAGCAAAGTCAAGGTGTTTCTGCAAAATAAAGATCAGTCTTTGATGTCCCTGAGAATTCGGAAGAACATTAGGCAAGCCAGCAAGCCCTTGGACTCACTTTGCTTCTGGGTTGAAGAGATTCAGGTCCAGTTCTTCCTACTCCCAGGCAAGGAGGGCAACAGGTCAGCACAGCACGAGTCCAGCAGAGTCCAGAAGAGTGGCAGTTCTTTCAACACAACACCAGACCTTCTTCCTGGAAGAGTATCCACAGGTACAGAAGTGTACTGAGTTGGTGGTGTCTGAGGTCCAGTTCTTATACCCAGTGGGGCCTTTGAGGCGGGGGACACTTCAAAGAGAGGGCTTTGAGGTGCACAGAGACCCACCCTTTCTGCCCTGGCTCCAGGCTCACTACAGTAGGTTATGCAGCCCTTTATCTGTCAACAGGTGTGCCAGCTCCTCCCTCTCATCCTGCCCAGGATCAGTCACATGTAAGCTCCCTTTGTGTGTGGCTGTCTGAAGGGAATGCACAAGAGCCCAGCTGCCACCCACCCAGACATGTATTGGAGACAGGCAGAAGGCACCAAAAGGCTAAAGTAAGAAAATGTCAACTTTCTAATAGAGGCATTTTCAGAACTGCAATTTAAAATCCGACTTCACTATAAGTTGTGATTTTAAATTGGAAGTCCAGAAACAACACCAAACTTGGCAAACTTATCTCTTCGAGATTGTGAACTACACCTATAAAATGTAATAAGGCAATCACAAATGTATACAATGGGAGAGATAGGCCTTGCAGTAGTGAAAAATACAGTTCAGAGTTTTTCTCTTCTAGGACACATAAAACTTTAAAGTAGGGGGCGGGCCAACCAACATGGCTGGTCGGAGGTGAATCGCGATGGCTCTGTCGAAGACCCCCTCAGGCCATGATTCCAGGAGCGCAGTGGGGGAGCGCCATGCCGCCCCCCACCCTGGTAAAGCTACTGCGTGCCCCAGGAGGGGGTGAGACCCGTCGGGGTGGCCCCCCACAGCGGTGCCGACAGTGAGCTGTGTGGCCGCGGCAGGGCGATCGGCCCACCTCATAGTGTGCGAAAGGAGGCGCTGCAGGAGGAGCAGAGCAGGCGTGGCTGGAGCCCCGGGAAAGTACCGGGGGCTTCCCGCATTGTAGGGCAAGCAGGGGCCACCCCCTCGCCTGGTGCATGTGAGGTCGCGGCGGGCTCCGTTGGAAAGGGAGCCCGCGAGGAAAAGACGTAGGGCGGTTCGCTCTGATTGGTGCGGGCCCAGAGGCCCTGGTGTTGCGGCCTTTCAACTACTGGTGGTGGTGGCCTGGCGGTTGATCGAGGACCACGGATGGTGCCCTTGGGGGGGTGCCGGCCCCATGGCATATTGAAAAAGTCAGCACGGGCTCCCCTGTGGTGCCAGGGGCCCGCACAGTGAAGACGCGATGTGGCTGGGCCCTAAGAGGTGCTGCAACCCAGGGAGACTGGTGCCCCTGGAAGGGCAGGAGCAGAAGACGGTGGCGCATGTGGGGTGCCCCTTCTGGGGGTGGCATGCCGGGGTGAGTTGGTGAGTCCCTGGTGCCTATTGAAGGGGCCCCTGGAAGAGAGGTGCGGAGCC
Source organism: Pleurodeles waltl (assembly GCF_031143425.1). NCBI lineage: Eukaryota > Metazoa > Chordata > Amphibia > Caudata > Salamandridae > Pleurodeles > Pleurodeles waltl. The sequence continues at coordinate 746,670,286 of NC_090446.1, read as the reverse complement.
CCAGAGAGGGCTTGAGGTTGTGGCCCCGCAGGGGAGCTGGTGCACCCCTGGGGGGGAATGGTGTTGGTGCCCCCCACCCCTCGTGGCATGAGCAGGCACCTGGTGGGGGCCCCTATGTGGAGCTGAGACACCCCAGCAGAAAAGAGCGAGCCTGTGTCCTGGTGTGACCACGTGGCAGTTTGCCGCTCTGAGTGAACGGACCCTGGGGGAGCTTATGCCCTGGTGGAATGCGCAGGCCAACAGGGTTTCCAACTATTTTACCCCAGTTGGAGCGGGAAGCGTAGGCCTGTCGCAGGAGAGAGAGATGGCGCTCACAAAGTAGGACCTCCTGGCCTCTCTTCACATCTTCAAGGCGGAACTTCGGGAGGAACTTACTGCCGACTTTAAGGCGACGTTGGACATGTTTCAGGTGGACATCAATAGGAAGTTTTCCTCACTCCAGGCAGATGTGGACTCCGTGGGTGCCCACACTCTATTTCTGGAGATGCAGATACAGGACCTGCAGCAGAAGGTAGGCCCGATGGACAGTGAGATCACGAGTATCAAAGTGCAACTCCACCTCGCCATGCTTAAGTGCGAAGATTTGGAAAATCGTGCACTCACGGACAACATCAGAGTACGGGGTTTGGAAGAAGGTTCTGAGGGGCCAGACCTGGAGGCCTTTGTGGTTGGCCTTTTCTCAACCCTCTTGGGTGAGGAGCAGTCGGAAGTACGGGTTGAGAGGGTGCATCGTGTGGGCAACCAGGCTGCAGGTGAAGGAAGAAGGCCTAGAGACATACCGGTCAAATTAAGCTCGTATAAGGTCAAGGAACGTATTCTCTTACTGGTGAGACGACAGGGCACTGTCTCCTTTCAAGGGGCACATTGGTCCTTCTATCAGGATATCCCACCGGCGACGTTGGCTCGAAGGCAGCAGTTCTGCCCTGTGACAGAGGCCATAGGAGCAAAAAACATACGGTATCGCTGGACATTTCCCTTTGGCCTGGCTTTCGAACTCCACAACATGACAGTTGACGAGGCGGCGGCTGCACTGGGCCTACAGTCAGAGAGTGAGGGAGGAGGCCTCGGTGCCGCTGAGACCCGGCGGGGGGTGGCACCTCCACCTCCGTGGAGCAAGGAGACAGCAGAGGAGGGGGAGGAGGACCCTCAAGAGGTGACATTTTCCAACTGTCTGGTTTCTGCGATTATTTTGGAGTGGTCTTGGGGCGCCTGCAGGGCGGCTCAAAGTAGGGCTCCTATTTGAGGTAGGGCGACGGAGATGAGTCTTCTTCATGAGAGGAACAGCTGACTCTGGGGAGCTCGGCGAGGAATTGCCTGCCAGTGGCCTGATTTGGTGGGACCCAGCTCTTGATGCTTTTGGGGGGGCCTGGAGTCGTTCCTCCACTATTGTTGACTTGGGAGTTATGAATGGTCTTGTGGGGGAGTAGGAGGAGGTGTAATACCCCGTTCACCTAATGCCGATAGTAAGGGAGTTTGCTATTCTGTGTTTTCTTGTTCTTTGGTTTGGGTTGTGTAAGAGTTGTTTTTTCTATTGGGTCCGTGTTCATTATCCCTTTTTGTCGGGTGAGAGCCTTGTGGGGGGCCTGGGGAACATTTGAGATGCTGGGTGGAGGAGGCTGTGGGGAGAGGGGCAAGTTGCCGGAAATACGGTAGATCGCTTTGTCAAGAACGTTTGGGTTCCTGTGATGTAATGTTGAATGTGTTATCTTGGAATGTTAAAGGGTTGAACTCCCCAATAAGAGGTCTCAGTTGATGAAATACCTCGACGATCACCATTACGATATTGTTGCACTACAGGAAACGCACTTGAAGGGGGGGGAGGGACACAAACAGTACCCCTAGATTTGTACTGCTTCCACGCCAACGAAACACTGTGGGGTGGCCCTCATGTTCCATAGGGCGATTCACTTCCAGGAGGCGGGATCCAAGCAAGATAAGGAGGGCAGATACTGATTGATAAAGGGCAGCCTGGGGGGCAAACAGTGTACAGTAGCTACTTTGTACGCTCCTAACAGTGGTCAGACCCAATTTCTTCTGCAATTCCTGGGCGAGTTGGAGGGCAATGCAGAGGGCGACATTATCGTGTTAGGGGATTTCAATTTAGTTTGGGATTTAGCGAAAGACATGACACACCCACAGCAGTCACTGACTGGGGCTTTTACAAGATCTGTGAAAACCTCATGGGGCTCTTTGACACCTGCTGTGCCCTCAAAAGGTCGGAGAGGGATTACAACTTCTTTCCTCATTCTCATCGATCTTACTCACGGATCGATTATATCTTTCTGAGCAAACCGCTGTGACAGGCTCTGAGATCTGTGGTCATCCACCCGATTGTTATTTCGGATCACGCCCCAGTGGAGGTTACTCTGGAATGGTCCCTGACCTAACCTTCCGCCAGGCGCTGGTACTTCCCTAATGTCCTGATTTGTGATTCTGCGTCTCGTACTGAGCTGCGGAAAGCTTTCAGAGAGTACTTCCAGCTAATGGGGGGGCGACACCGCTCCCCTATGGGTTGGAATGCTTTTAAGGCGGTCATCAGGGACACGTGCATCTCCTTGGCGTCTGCGCTCATTAGGTGAAAGTCGGAGGACCAGCACCTTTTGGAAAATGAACTTAAAGTAGCTGAACGGGCCCATAAGCTCTCCCCGACCTGGCAGGCCCAGAGGAGGGCGGTCGCCATTAAGGGTAAACTACAATTTATTTATACAAATGGGGCAGAGTTAGCACTGTTGAGGCTTCAGAAAACTCACTATGACAATGGTAACAAGATAGGCACACCCCTGGGGAGACAACTGCGAACTACACAAGCTAAGGATTATATAGGACAAATTACTGATGAGCGCGGAGAACATTTTTCGGAGGGGGTAGGCATTGGAGTTCAGAAAGTTTTATGCCTGTCTCTATCAATCAGACCACCCAACTGCTCAATTTCAGGGAAGTTTCTTAGATGGTTCCCAGCTTCCGCAGGTCTCGAGGGAGACAAATGAAATGCTGGAGGCACCGTTTACATTGGAGGAGGTACATCAGGCTATAGACGCACTTCCCCTGCACAAGGCCCCAGCCCCGACAGATTTACTGCCCACGTTTACAAGTCATTTAGTACGGAACTAGCAGAACATCTTCCTGCACTGTTTAATCATGTGATGGGGAGTGGGAGGTGTCCCTTTCTATGGGGGAGGCTCTGGTCTCACTTATTCCCAAGGTGGGAAAGCACCCTCAACTCTGTGCCTCTTATAGGCTTATTGCCTTACTTAACCTTGATACCAAATTATACTCTAAAATTCTGGCCAGGAGACTAGAGGATGTCATGCCAGAGCTGATTCACCCGGACCAGTTGGGCTTTATCAAGGGCCGCCAAACGCATGACAACTTGCATCGGGTCATTCATTTGATGGAAAAGGTGGCTAAGAAACGGGTCCCAGCGCTTCTATTGGCGCTCGATGCTGAAAAAAGCATTCAATAGGGTGGAGTGGTCATTTCTGGTGGCCACCACACGGCGATTTGGTTTTGGGGAACAATTCATTACAATGGTGATGAGCAACTATTCATGTCCCAGATCCCGTATTCTGGTGAACGAGGTGTCCTCAGAGTTTTTTGATCTTTCGCGGGGTATGAGGCAGTGATGCCCTCTTTCCCCGCTGTTCTTTGAGCTCAGTGTGGAACCTTTGGGGGCGCGCATTCGAGCGTGCCACGACTTTCCAGGCATTAAATTTGGTGCCGACTACCATAAAATCTCCCTGTTCGCTGACGCCATTTTACTGTTCGTCACTGATCCCCACCCATCACTTCTTGCAATTCAAGAAGAGTTGACGTTTTTCGAGCGGGCGGCAGGCCTTAGAGTAAACATGGGGAAATCCTATCTTCTAAATTTGACAGTACCGCTGCTGCAATGGCCCAGATAGCTTCAATGTTTCCATTTACTTGGGCTAAAAATGAAATCACTTATCTGGGCGTTAAACTGGTCCCAAGAGTGTCCGATCTGTTCTGAGCCAACTACCCTCCCTTGCTTAAGTCAGTGTGTGATGACTTTAGGAGGTAGTCATCCCTCTGGCTTTCCTGGTTGGGGCGTATTAATAGCATCAAGATGACAGTGCTTCCTTGCTTTCTTTATTTCTTTCAGAGCCTACCCATTGACATCCCGGCTGAGTTTTTCGCGGAGGCCCGGGCGTTGTTCATGAGTTTATTTGGTAGAGGTTGAGGGCTTGATAATCTTACAAAGTGCTTACGTCTCCCAGGGAGGGGGGTGGATTGGCACTCCCCGACCTCCTCCGGTATTGTTGCGTGGCCCAGCTGCGTGTTTTGACTGAGTGGTCCCTCCGAGAGTCCAATAAGCTGTGGTTTCACATGGACAGGGCGTTGACGGGATGGACTCTGTGGGATATCCCATGGTGACCCAAAGAGGCACGTCCACAGAACGTTTACCTTAGTACCCCCACTGCCCCTACCCTACACTAGTGCATTGAGTTGTTGTGTAGCCATTTTAGTTATAACTCCATGCACGTTAGTTTAATACACTAGGCCACTGTGCACCTTGACCTAGATATATTTTATTCAGCTTTGCATTGTTATTTTTACAATAACCAGTTTTACGGTCTTGTTTTAATTTCTTCTATCTAACTGTTTTGCTTAGCCCAGCACTGTGTTCTCAGACAACACATTGTTGGTCACTTTGTGCTTCAGTCAAGGCTACAGTTTGGTACATTGCCGGTGAACGTGATAGAAGTTTAGTCTCCAACATTCGTAGAGAATCCTTACATAGGGACATTTTCTTAGAACATTAGCTGTGTTATTATAAAAACACTTCCTTGTCCCATTACACGGTAAACAGGAGATTCCAGCCAGGGAACCACAACTGTATGCTGAATGCTTCGCTGCAGATGCCAACGCAGACTAGAGGCCTTTGCTCAGGTATGAGGGTTGATGTCCTCCCGGGGGAACCTGAAAGGCAGGATTAGAGCTTAACATGCCGTGCTCAAATTATGATTCAGATAGAAAATAGTCCATCGACTTTAGTGGCAATATGATAGCATTATTCTTATGCTTCACTCTCATCGTCACCATTTTAATATTGTTATGGTGTGTCGTTCTGGTTATTGCAGCTCACGCTTTGCTATCTAATATGGAGTCGTATTATTAAACCAGTCTTTAAAAATTATACTGCTTTCATTGTCATTTATATATGAGACTGAATTGTGAATGAGAGCACCTGATGCGACCTGAGTGACCACGACTTTCCTGAGAAGTATGATATGTCATGCGCTCGGCAGCCCAATCATCTCTACCTTTCGAGAGAGATGAGGCACTGCTACTTAGCCAGAGCAAAACCCGGATTTGGAGCGACAGGTGTCACCCACCATGGGTCAGACTCAGACTCCCACAATGTGGACAATCTTGCTGCTCAAAATCCAGTAGTCTCATTAGAATAATGAGAGACTACGCGACAGGGTCCCACAACCACATATGCGGCAGACGGCCACCAGGGAGCTTCTTCCGGTAGAGCGTTTTGTGCAGTGGGGAGGAGTGGAGAGGGGCAGTATATCTAAACCGTACAACATATTGGCATCAGCGCATAGGGCACCAACCCCTAGGCACATCCCATTTTGGGAACAGGTGGTGGGCTCTTCGGTGAGTGAGGAGCATTGGCAACACCTATTTCACGATATAGCCAAACATAATCTCTCGATTGGTGCCAGAGAAGCACACTATAAATTTCTCTACAACTGGTACCTCTACCCGGAGAGGTTCATGAAAATTTACCTGCAGACGTCCAACAAGTGTCGGTTAGGGTGTGGCATGCTGGGGGAATTTAGACACATTTGGTGGGACTGCCCAGATGTCCATCCTTTTTGGAATGAAATTCTTTCGCACCTGAAAGAGATATTGGGCTACCCCGTGCTGACCACACCGAGCACGTCCTGTTGGGCCTTCGATCCCCAGACCTGAAACATTAATTGCAGGGAGATCGAGCCATTTTCTGGCTGGCGCTGGGGGCAGCGAAGACCACATTAGCGTCCTTCTGGAGGAAGGTAGATCCACCCCCAGTGACCCTGTCTCTCACGGGGCCTTCCCCTTACAGCATGTAGTTCCCACTTTCGAGCGCTGCATCTCTTTCATGTATAGGAGCTAAGTGCGGAAGGTGGTTGATCGGGATTAGGGCTGTTCTTTCGGTCTCAGGGAGGGGGCTCTCCGTTCCATGGCTTTTAACTTTGACTCTGACATTTAAAGGGATTGGACACTTGTTTTGTTGTAAGGTTTTTGTTATCTGTTTGTGCAGATGCCGGGGGCGGATGGCAGGGTCCACCATTTGAGGATGAAAGGTCTGGTCTTTAGAAGGTGTTTCTCTCTGATGTTTATTACACTTGCTTTTGAAAGGGGAGGACAGAGAGAAGATCACACAGTATGGTGGGTCGTCTGAAGTCTCATGTACATGGGCATGTTTATTTTCTTGTACTGAAATATTAATAAAAACAATTTTACAAAAGAAAAACTAAAAGGTACATGTCCTACTTTTTAAATACATTTCACCTTGTATTTGGGCTGTCTATGGCCAACCTTGGGGGTGACTTATATGTACGGAAAAGGAAGGTTTGGAGCCTGGCAAGAGAGCTGTCTTAGCAGTTTAAAGCTGCACATACAGTCTCTGAAATGGCATGCCTGAGACATGTTTAAGGGCTACTGGAGTAGGAGGCACAATCTGTGCTGCAGGTGCATTAGTAGAATTTAATTTACATGCCCTAGGCACATGTACTGCAGTTTAATAGAGATTAATAAGTAAATTAAATATGTCACTTGTGGATAAACCACTGTTACCATGTTTTAAGCAGAGAGCATGTGCACCTTAGCACTGGTTAGAGGTAGTAGCCCTAAACGCTACAACAATGAGGTTGGAAAAAAAAGGAAGAGGAATGCAAAATGTTTGGGAATGACCCTACAGAAAGGGCCAGGTCCATGAATAAGGGTTGGAAGTAAGTACAAGGAAAATAGCATTTTTTTGCATTCAATCTGTGGATGTAAACTTGTTGAATCAACTTTTTACCTTATCCTTCTAAGGAATGTAGCTCTCACCATCCTTCTAGAGGCAGTTAAGAGGTGACACAGATACTTCTCACACTAACAAAGGAAGCACAGTTCTTGTTGAGTCCCCTTTCCTTCAAGCAGTGTGACAAATACACACATCCTGTTACCCATAATTGCAATTTTAGAACACCCCAAAGATACCCTTTTTATTTACCTGCTACAGCAGAGCATTCAGTACTGTAAAGTATTGTAACAATGTATGCAAATCATGTGCACCATACATAAACTCTCTATATAACATAAAACATATGTATGTAAACACCCACCAACTTAACAATTTAACAACCCAATTGATAGACACATTGCAGCAATCATTAGTATATTTGGTGCATTTTGTTACCCATTCAATGCCTGGTTTGGAAGGTGCTGTCCACTGCATCCACCTGAAGAGCGCTCCCACAGAACGGATACCATGTACAGAACGGATGTGTCTGGGGTCACCTTCCCCTCCCAGGAGGTTTTTTTTTTTGCTTGTCTAATTTCCACCTATGTACCTTTCTTCATTTTTCTGTATTGGTTTATGAAAGTAATTTTTTTAAACACATTTTATTGATTTTCCTCAGTAGAATATACAGCCTTATTTAGATACATAAATAATCACTTATTCTTCTTCTATAGTCACTACATGTGCCATCATATGCCATGAGAGTCCAAGATACTTCTGTATTCTTAATGCTCTATGTTATCCAGATCATAATAGCAAACTCACTTGTTTTGTACTTTTATAGGAACAGCTCTTGAAAGCAAACAGCAAAGCCAAACATTCCCCAATCTATGACTGTGCATACAGTAGAGTATCATAGCTAAGAAAAGGGAGGGCAAGGGAGGTGGAGGCCACACCTGTCCAGTATTACTTCGTCTTGATATACAAAAAAGTTCTGGAGTTAAAGAGCTTATTCCAGCCTCCAACATCTCACAGTGTATCTTACCGTACGACATAGCATTATCCCTCAGGCATGTCTCATCTAAAGAAAGCAGAATCCATCCTGTATTGGCTATAGATGGGCAATCATGTAGCATTACCTTCAGCGACTGAGCCCCTTCAGAAACCCTCAACCCAAGCTTTGCTTCCTTTGTCAATGCTGTTCACACTCGGCCCTCTTAAGCAACTCCTTTCTCTACTCCTCAATACTTGGCCCAGCTGAAACTTTCTAGCACATATGAATTTTATGTTGTGACAGGATCAATGCCAAGTCTTTAAATCTGGATGTAATCCATTGGATTTAGATATAGGGAAAAGTACATGTAGGCAGCCTGCTAGAGTTTTAATATTCCTGCTGATAGCTTCTCTGACTAATTGCACCACTGTTTCCCAGTAAGATGTGAGTGAAGGACAGTCCCACATCATATGATAGCAAATTAGCCTCCTGTGTAGCAACAATAATTCATTTCAAGTGAGATATGCTCTGTGGTGATAAAAATAATGAATTATTTAAAATCATGCAGTTCTTGAGGTGTGAGGGGTAGATCTTACTATATTGCCCACATCAGCATTGGATCAATGAACAGTATTATTACCATGGCTCCCACAACCAATATAACTCATGTTTGGCCTGGGCATTTAGTGTTGTACATAACAATGGTACCACTCTGTCAGTACAGCAAATTTCATTTAGACAGCCATGTAACAGTCCGCACTTCCAACTAGACCATATTTTAGCCATTACAGCCCCATAGGAGAGAGAATTACATGCAGGGAGCTTGTGGTCATCCACGTAATCCTAAAAGTCTTTGATTTTACTGTCCTCAAACAAGTCTCCAGTTGTGGCAATTCCACTCCTCTCCCAACCATGCAATGCACCCCAACCACCCTTATTTGGAAGCGCTAATAAATATGTGATCAGGAGCTCATGTGCATATGTAAATTATGTATGCTTTTGTTATAGAGCTCCTGACCACACATATAGAAGTGTACTAATGAAAGTCCTCTCCAAGGTAAATTTAGAATTTACCAAATGGGTTATGCAACAACTTCAGAATGATGGTTTCTGAGGGTAGCTGTAATGTCTCTATACTGCTGTCCCATAATGCATATCACTCCAATGTTCCACCCATTTCAAAATCTAATCAGGAACCCGCGAGCCCACTTTTGGCAGAAAGAAGTGTGAGATTGACAAAAGCATTCATACGTCTCTCCCCATCCCACAAGGGTTCACTAATAAACTGTCTATCTCTTAAAGGTATATGTACTGGGAGAGTAGCAAAAAAAATACAATAGTCTCAGGACAAAGCCATTTCTGAAAGCAACCCTCCTCATCACTGATAATGGTAATGGCAGCCAAAATTATATAGAATGCCTCAAAGAGACCAAACTTGCTCTGATGTTTCCATCCAATAATTGACTTAGAGAGCATGAAATATGTACCCTCAAGTATAGAAAGGTGGATGGTTCCCAGTGGAACTCATTACCTATCTGCAAGCTTGATCTCATTCTCAGGGGTGGCCAACACATATACACTATATTTGTTCCAGTTCACCTGCAGTCATGATAATTGTCCAAACTACTCTATGGACTCAAAAGCACCAACCACATCTGAGCACTCCCCATGCCAATATAATAGCATGTTATTTGCATATGGTGAAATATATGAATTAATGGAGTATCAAGGACAGAGGTTGTGCACCTGCCAACCATACATTTCCAGAGATAACCTTTTTGGTTTTTATGTAGGTAGCTGATCCAGTATGCAACAGTGGAATAATTTTAGAAACCCACTGCCCAGCACCATACGGGCCATTGCAGTTTAGAAAAATTCCCCTGCCAGGAAGTCAAAGGCCTTAGCGTCGTTTCCCATAGTGGATGCAAAGCTTGCACCAGCCTTCTGATAGTCGGTGCTCTATTCTACATGGGAATGAATCCTGACTGGTCAGGGTGGATAAGTCCAGCTGAGTCTGGGAAGCACTTTATTCACTAATATCTTAATAAGCACCTTTAAATCCACATTGAGAACAGATAGTGGTCTATCAAATTTTACCTGTTCATCATCTTTTGCCTTTTTCACAAACGTGACAATCAATGCCTCACATATTGTCGGTGGAAGAAAGCCCAACCCTCTGGCTGTGTTATAGAGCTTGATCCAGATAGAAGCCAAATCATCTACATAGGTCCCATAATATTGATGGGTAAGCCATCCGACTCAATATACTTTACCATTAGCTGGTGCTTTTATTGTTCTCCTCACCTCCACTATAGATATATCCTCCCCCACGGAGGCAACCTATTGATGCTTGCCACTATAACATAGTTATGGAGAGCTTGGGTATCAAAAGCCCCACTCACAACAAAAAGACGGTGGTTAGAGGTTTTAAAAACTGCACTTATTTCTGTTTGGTTATAAACCTGCAGTTCCTTCAAATTGCATATCTTAAGTATTTGGGAACTGTTTGTATTGTACTGAGGTTAGCCATCCATGCAAGCAGTCTCCATGCTTTATCAGGTTCATCAGTTGCTTTAGTACAATAGATACAATAGTCCTCTCTCTTGAAATGATATACCATTTCAAACAATTTTTTCATCTCCTCCCACAGCCTATCATTAGAGGTGGGATCCTTTACTATAGCCCTTTCCAACTTATTGAAATTCCCCTCCTACTTCAAGATCTCCCTACTAAGATGTGCACTCATACCAGCTGTCTTGGTTATACATTGTCCCCTTATAACTATTTTGGACACTTCTCATTTCACCAGTGGAAACAACACTGTACCTTTTTTCTCCCTAAAATTGTTACAAATAGAACCCCCAGTGTGGTCTTAAAACCTGGATCCTCTAGGGCTTCTACATTGAGCTTCCAAGTTACCATGCTGGGAACCTCCCATGTAAATGTCAACTATGGGTTATTATCCAAGTTGTCTTAGCTAGATATTCTGCCTGCATTACCCTCTCATGCATCATATTAGTACAGAATAGTTTATTAAGCATGTGTATAGGGCATACATACCACACTAATACTTCTGTAGGATTACATTCCCTCCAGGAGTCTATCACCTCACTGAGACATCCACCTGTTTTTTTTAAAGCAGCTTTTTTTATGTATTGCAGTATTTCCTTAACCCCTTAGCTGCTGGGCCTTTTCCCCCCAAGTGATGAGCCCTTTTTTGGCTATTTGGGGTAGTTCGCGCTTAGGGCTTCATAACTTTTTGTCCACATAAGCTAACCACGCCAAATTTGCGTCCTTTTTTTCCAACATCCTAGGGATTCTAATGGTACCCAGAGTTGGTGGTTTCCCCTGGAGGAGACCAAGAAAATAGCCAAAATACAGTGAAAATTTTGTTTTTTCCAAAAAAATGGGAAAAAAGGGCTGCCGAAGAAGGCTTGTGTTTTTTTCCCTGAAAATGCCATCAACAAAGGGTTTCTGGTGCTGAAATCACTATCTTCCCGCCTTTCAGGAACGGGCAGACTTGAATCAGAAAACCAAATTTTTCAACACAAATTTGGCATTTTACTGGGACATACCCCATTTCTACTATATTTGGTGCTTTCAGCCTCCTTCCAGTTAGTGACAGGAATGGGTGTGAAACCAATGCTGGAATGCTAAACATTTCTGAATACTAGACAAAATTCTGAATTCAGCAAGGGGTCATTTGTGTAGATCCTACAAGGTTTTCCTACAGAAAATAACAGCTGAAATAAAAAAATATTGAAATTGAGCTGAAAACAGCCGCCATTTTTCTTTATGTTTTACTCTGTAACTTTTTCCTGCGATGTCAGATTTCTGAAAGCAATATACCGTTTTGTCTGCTGGACTCTTCTGGTTGCGGGGATATAAAGATACCCAGAGCCAATAAATGAGCTGCACCCTGCAGTTTGTTTTCATTCTATACTGGGTATACAGCAATTCATTTGCTGAAATATGAAGAGTGAAAAAGAGGTATCAAGAAAACCTTTGCATTTCCAAAATGGGATCAAGATAAGATTTTGAGGAGCAGTGGTTATTTGCACCTCGATGAATTCCAAGGTGCCCATACTAGCATGTGAATTGCAGGACATTTCTCAAATAGACGTCTTTTTTACACACTCTCTTATATTTGGAAGGAAAAAATGTAGAGAAAGATAAGGGGCAATAACACTTGTTTTGCTATTCTATGTTCCCCCAAGTCTCCCGATAAAAATGATACCTCACTTGTGTGGGTAGGCCTAGTGCCCGCGACAGGAAATGCCCCAAAACACAACATGGACACATCCTATTTTTTTTATAGAAAACACAGCTGTTTTTTCCAAAGTGCCTACCTGTAGATTGTGGCCTCTAGCTCAACCGGCACATAGGGAAACCTACCAAACCTGTGCATTTCTGAAAACTAGAGACCTAGGGGAATCCAAGGAGGGATGACTTGCGGGGCTCGGACCAGGTTCTGTTACCCAGAATCCTTTGCAAACCTCAAAAAGTGCCTAAAAAAAAAGTTTTCCTAACATTTCGGTGACAGAAAGTTCTGGAATCTGAGAGGAGCCTCAAATTTCCTTCCACCCAGCGTTCCCCCAAGTCTCCCGATAAAAATGATACCTCACTTGTGTGGGTAGGCCTGGCGCCCGCGACAGGAAACGCCCCAAAGCGCAACGTGGACACATCCACATTTTTGGAAGAAAACAGAGGTGTTTTTTGCGAAGTGCCTACCTGTAGATTTTGGCCTCTAGCTCAGCCGGCACCTAGGGAAACCTACCAAACCTGTGCATTTCTGAAAACTAGAGGCCTAGGGGAATCCAAGGAGGGGTGACTTGCGGGGCTCGGACCAGGTTCTGTTACCCAGAATCCTTTGCAAACCTCAAAAAGTGGCTAAAAAAACAAGTTTTCCTCACATTTCGGTGACAGAAAGTTCTGGAATCTGAGAGGAGCCACAAATTTCCTTCCACCCGGCGTTCCCCCAAGTCTCCCGATAAAAATGATACCTCACTTGTGTGGGTAGGCCTGGCGCCCGCGACAGGAAACGCCCCAAAGCGCAACGTGGACACATCCAAATTTTTGGAAGAAAACAGAGGTGTTTTTTGCGAAGTGCCTACCTGTAGATTTTGGCCTCTAGCTCAGCCGGCACCTAGGGAAACCTACCAAACCTGTGCATTTCTGAAAACTAGAGGCCTAGGGGAATCCAAGGAGGGGTGACTTGCGGGGCTCGGATCAGTTTCTGTTACCCAGAATCCTTTGCAAACCTCAAAAAGTGGCTAGAAAAACAAGTTTTCCTCACATTTCGGTGACAGAAAGTTCTGGAATCTGAGAGGAGCCACAAATTTCCTTCCACACGGCGTTCCCCCAAGTCTCCCGATAAAAATGATACCTCACTTGTGTGGGTAGGCCTAGCGCCTGCGACAGGATACGCCCCAAAGCGCAACGTGGACACATCCAAATTTTTGGAAGCAAACAGAGGTGTTTTTTGCGAAGTGCCTACCTGTAGATTTTGGCCTCTAGCTCAGCCGGCACCTAGGGAAACCAACCAAACCTGTGCATTTCTGAAAACTAGAGACCTAGGGGAATCCAAGGAGGGGTGACTTGCGGGGCTCAGACCAGGTTCTGTTACCCAGAATCCTTTGCAAACCTCAAAAAGTGGCTAAAAAAACAAGTTTTCCTCATATTTCGGTGACAGAAACTTCTGGAATCTGAGAGGAGCCACAAATGTCCTTCCACCCAGCGTTCCCCCAAGTCTCCCGATAAAAATGATACCTCACTTGTGTGGGTAGGCCTAGCGCCCGCGACAGGAAATGCCCCAAAACACAACGTGGACACATCACATTTTTTCATAGAAAACAGTGCCTACCTGTGGATTTTGGCCTCTAGCTCAGCCGGCACCTGGGGAAACCTAGCAAACCAGCACATTTTTGGAAACTAGAAACCCAGGGGAATCTAAGATGAGGTGACTTGTGGGGCTCGGACCAGGTTCTGTTACCCAGAATCCTTTGCAAACCTCAAAATGTGGCTAAAATAACACGTTTTCCTCACATTTCGGTGACAGAAAGATCTGGAATCTGAGAGGAGCCACAAATTTCCTTCCACCCAGCGTTCCCCCAAGTCTCCCGATAAATATGATACCTCACTTGTGTGGTTAGGCCTGGTGCCTGCGACAGGAATAGATCACACAACGGTCAATGTTGGTCCTTACGTGAGGCAGCTGTTGACCCTGGGGTGATCCATTCCTGACACAGGCACTAGGTGTAGGCACTCAAGTGGGGTAGTGTTTTTATCAGGACAGGTGAGGAGTCACTGGGTGGTAGGAATGTTGTGGATCCCAGCATATTCCTGTAGTTTGTGTGACAGAAATGCGAGAAAAATTGAGTTTTTTTTCAACATTTCAGCTTTGCAGGGTATTCTGGCTAAGAAAACTTTGGGGAATCCACACAAGTCACACCTCTGTGGACTCCACCGAATGTCTAGTTTCCAGAAATGTTTGGGTTTAGTGTGTTTCTCTATATGGCCGCCGAATCCAGGACCAAAAACACAGGTGCCTGCCTTACAAAACCAGTTTGTTTTGCCATAGACAATTTTTATGTCTTCACAATATGATTTGGGTGGTGGAATTTGGGGCTGAACTAAATTGGGGAGCTCCCAAGAGAGCACTCTCTCTCTGCTTGCCGCCGCATTCACCTGCTCTCTTGGTTGGCCTAACCCACTATTACCCAGTTGCACGAACAGCTTGCGAAGGGACAGCAGGACTGTCCTCATCACCTCCCTCATAATGTACTGGAAGAGGAGTTTTCGAATGGGACTCCTCTGACTGAAAAATCACTCCCAGAGTCTGCGCCATTGTCCTATCCCTCAGATGCTGTCTCAGTATCTGATGTCTCAGTCTCTGATCCTATGTCAGAGCGGTCCTCTATAACCCGAGTGCAGGCAGCAGTCATCCATCAAGATGCCATCTCTGCTATTGGCTAAACTGTAGGTCTAAAACACTAGCCTACGTAGACAGTCACAAAATCGGTGGTGTGTGTGAGATACGTGCAACAGTAGAGGCCACCTTACCTGCGCTTCTTCCCTCAATCAGCACGTACTTTCAAGACACTCAAAAAACAACTTGTCACATACCATTCGTCACAGTCTTTAGCACCTCCTGCGCCCAGTCCAACAATCATTATTGGTGCTCCCACTCCCTCCTCCTCGGATTCCCTCATTACCACCCAGCAAAAGTGCCCTTCATCTCTCCATAGACTTTACTAATGTACTCAGCTATTTACATAAAATACAGATGTGCTCTTTGCAGTAGGCATATACACCTTCTGCGCTTCTTTATGGCACTAAAACTGCCACTAGACAAGTCGGACCCTTTTCCCCCAGGGAAACCACACACATATTGACAAAAGTGATATATATATGACAGCCAACCACCTGAAACTCAACTCAAGCAAAACCGAAATAATCCTCTTTGGCCCACACAAAAACACCTGGGACCCCCCATGGTGGCCCACCACGCTAGGCCCTGCACCCACCCCCGCCAACCACGCACGCAACCTCAGCATCATCCTAGACTCCTCCCTCTCGATGACCCAACAAATCAACGCTCTTACCTCCTCATGCTTCAACAAACTCCGTATACTGAAAAACATTCAAATGGATCCCCACAGAGACCAGAAAAACTGTCACTCACGCACTCATCAGCAGCAGGCTTGATTACGGAAATGCCCTCTACGCCGGCACCACTCTAAAGCTCAAGCGCAAACTACACGCATCCAGAACTCAGCAGCACGACTCATCCTCGACCTCCGCCGACACAAACACATCTCTCCACACCTCAAATCCCTCCACTGGCTCCCCATTGACAAAAGGATCACCTTCAAGATCCTCATCCTCGCACACAAATCACTCCACAACACAGGCCCTGCCTACCTCAACGAGAGTCACCTTCCACACCCCACACGAAACGTCCGCTCAGCTGACCTCTCTCTCGCCTCTGTCCCCCGCATCAAACACACCACCACCGGGGGCAGATCCTCTCCTACCTTGCACCCAAAACCTGAAACGCCCTCACAACCCACCTTCGCAAGACCCAAAACCTACTTCTTTTCAGGAAGGGCCTCAAAACCTGGCTTTTCGAACAGTGAACCTCCCAGCCCCTTTCCCTCCCCCTGTCCCCCCCCCCCAGCGCCTTGAGACCCTCACAGGTGAGTAGCGCGCTTTATAAATCTCTTTGATATAGATCTACCTCTATATATATATATATATATATATATATATATATATATATATATATATATATATATCTACATAGATATATCTATAGACATATCCATGTACCTAGATATATCTATCTACATAGATATATTTAGATCTATATATACATATATTTTTTTTTAGTTGTTGTATGGTTTCCTTGGGGGCCAAAATAGCCCCCAGGGAAACCCTACAACATCTAAAAAAATTATTGCCCCCACAGGGGGTCACCCTGCCCACGGGCGACCCCCTGTCATTTCATTTTTAATTTTTTAATTTTTTTAAATCCCCTGGGTGGGGGGCGCGATCGCGCCCCCCCCAGGGGGCACCTACCGTTTTCCGGGGGTCCGCCCCCCCTAAGTGAAATCCCTGGTGTCTAGTGGTGTTTCCTGGCCTGCGATCGGGGGCCAGAAACAGTTTCAGAAGGCCTCGTAAGAAAGGGGAGAGTCTCCCCTTTCTTGCGAGGCCTTTTCAAAGTGTTTCCTGGCCCCCCCGATCGCAGCTGTGCTGCGATCGGGGGGGCCAGGAAACCTGAAAGTGTTTCCTGGCCCCCGATCGCAGCACAGCTGCGACCGGGGGCCAGGAAACACTTTCAGGAAGGCCTCGTAAGAAAGGGGAGAGTCTCCCCTTTCTTACGAGGCCTTCCTGAACGTGGAAAAGGCCGTTTTCCCCATCAAAGCAGGAAGCGGCCGCAAGGCTGCTTCCTGCTTTGATGGGGAAAACACCTTTGAAACGTCAGCGTGCCTCGCGGCGCGCTGACGTCACAAAGGGGCGGGTGGGGGGCGGGGGGAGACACGGAAGCTTCCGTGTCTCCCGGGGGAAGTTTTAAAAAAATAAATAAATACTCGGGTGCGACGCACCCGAGGATTTATTAATGCCCTTCCTGGTGTCGGCCACTGGTCGTGACCCGCACCAGGGAGGGTGTGTGGGCGTCGGGCAGTGGCCGACGCCCGCACCAAAGAGGTTAAAGGAAAACGAGTTGCAATACACTCAGGAAAATGAAACCATTTGGTTTCATTTTTTCAGAGTAGGCAGTGATCCATTGGACCACTGCCTGCTCTGAAAAAATATTTTTGGCGACATTCACAAAGGGGAAGGGGTCTCATGGGGGCCCTTTCCCTTTTGCGAATGAGTTAGCACCCACTTCACATGGGTGTTGACTGCAAATTGCTTTGTGACCGCGTTCGCGGTCACAAAGCAATTCTGCATCACGGTGCCACTCGCAAATAGGAAGGGGACCACCCCTTCCTATTTGCGAGTCGCATTCCCATTTTGCGAGTCGGTACCGACTCGCAAAATGGGAATGTGCATCTCGATGCGCGTTTTGCATGGTGCAAACTGCGAATTTCGCAGTTTGCGCCATGCAAAACATTTGCTACATCTGGCCCAATGTAATTAGTGAAGTATGTGCCTATTTATCCAGTGACGCAGAAATAATCGATAGGCCTGTTCACCCCCCTGAAATGGTGACAGCCTGTCCTGTGTGAAGGGACAGGTGGAAGTGAGGTAATGCCGCTGATGGTCTGCGCCGTGGCGGTCGTGAACCACTGTGTAATTTATCATTGGTTAATACTGGGTCCTCTGGGGTACAGTGGCCAATGGTGAGCTACGCCGGCGGTGACGGTATGCCATTTTCTATCTGATTCCTCACTTGTTTCCTAACCATCCATAGGAAAGGACCAACACTGCACGTGCTGCTGTGACCTGTGTCTGCAACCTACCATGGCCCAGGGGAATGTGGAAAGGGCCCCAGCCTTCACTTCTGATGAGTTAGAGCGACTGGTGGATGGGGTCCTACCCCAGTATGGACTGCTGGAAGGGCCTCCAGATCAACAGGTGAGTACACCTTGGGCACGATGCATGGGGCATGAATGCATGGAGTTGTGTGTGAAGGCCTCGTGTAAGGGGAGTGGGTGGATGTTCTCTTGGCGGTGTACATGTTGTGGGCTGGGCTATGTGTGTGCCAATGGCGATGCAAACGGTATGGTGGGCCATTTGTGTGACAGGCCGGACTGTTTGTCTTATAGTGTTCTCCTGTCTGTATTGCCTCTGCAGGACAGCACCCATCAAAAGAAGGGAATTTGGCGTGCCATCGCCAAGGACATGCGGACCCGGGGGGTCTATGGCAGGTGAAGCACCCACTGTCACAAATGGTAAGAGGACCTGAGCCGCTGGGCATGTAAGACCGTGGAGGTCCAGCTTGGGATGCCTCCCAATGAGGAAGGGGTGCCCATCGGACCCTCACCCCCATAACGGCCTGCATACTGGCGGTGGCCGACCCTGAGCTGGAAGGGCGCTTGAGGGCATCACAGCAGCCACAAGGGGGTGAGTACAGTGGCTATCATTACAATGTACGGCTAGTGGGGTGGTATCTGGGTGGTGGTTGTGTGTCTTTGGGTGCCCCTAGGCCAGACATAGCACCATAGGTCCTCTGGTGGTTAAGGGGTTGAATGGGAAATACTGCTTACCTGCTTGTTTGTATTCACTTCTGGGCAGGGCTGCATGGGCACCAGGTGTGCTGCAGTTGGCTGTGTGTGCCCCTCCTCATTCCTTGGTGACTAGCCATTTCACTGGTAGTGCCATGCATAGTGCGTAGGCCTGTTCCCTGTGTGTGAGGGTGCTGTGTATGCCAACGGTGGTGTTGGTGCAGTCATTGACCCTGAGTATCCTTTGTCTCTCTCCCCCTTCTCTTGTTTTGCCATCCTGCTCTTATGTGCATTAGCATCATCAGGCAGAGGAGCAGAAGCACCGGCAACAGAGCGAGCTGAATCCCACAGGACCCTGGAGGCTAAGACCACCAGTGCGACGGAGGGTGAGGGGAGCACTACGGCGGAGACTGGAGGGGACAATACAGACTCTGATACCTCCTCCGATGGTAGTACCCTGGTGGTGACGTACACTTCTGTGACCACCTCAGCTACAGGTACAGCCGCCATCCTCGTACCAGCACCGCCCTCCCAGTCGCCTCTCAGCGAGTTACCCATGCCTGCTCACCCAGGAGGGTGGGCATCTCCTTCGCCCCAGGCACCTCAGGCCCTGCCCCAGTGAGCCCTGCTACCCTGAGTGAGGAGGCTATTGACAACGCGAGATCCATCTCTGTAGGGCAAACAACCATTGTGAATGCCATCCAGGGGCTGACAGCCCAGATGCAGCAATCTAATGCATTCCTGGAGGGCATTCACTGTGGATTGGCGCTGCAACAGAGATCGATTCAGGCTGTGGCCTCCTCTCTGATAGCAGCTATTGTCCCTGTTTCAACCGTCCCCCCTCCATCTTCCACTTCTCAGTCCCATTCTCCTCAAATCCAACCCATCCCAAGCACACAGGCGGACGAGCATGCACACAATACAACACCCAAGAGTGTCACAGGCAAACACAAACACCACACTTCATCCCATAGGCACTCACACAAACACCATTCAGTTGCAGACACCACAACATCCACTATCTCCCTTGTCTCCCCCTCCTCCTCCTCCTCCACCTCCACCTCCCCATTGCTTCTACACTCACACCTGCATGCACAACATCAATATCCACTACCAGCATCATCACCACACCAAGCACAACACACACCTCACTGGCAGACACCTCCACAACATCCATGCATGCGTTCCCTGTGTCCTCTTCCACTGTGTCGGCCCCCCCTCCTAAAGTACACAAACGCAAGCACTCAGACACCCCACACCCATCCACCTCACAACAGCATACAGCCCATGCACCTGCACCCAAATCCAGCAAACACCTCCAACAACCACTCCCTCATCCTCCACTCCCATTACTCCTCCCTCCTCCCACCCCAAAGTCCTTAAAAAGCTTTTCCTTACCATGACTGACCTCTTCAATACCCACCCCCCCATCCTACACGTAAGGGCAGGGTAGCAAGGACCCAGCCAAGCAACTCAGCCAAATAGTCCATGGGTCCAGTGGTATCACCACCTACTCATGGTGGTAGGGATTCCAGGCCAACAATACTGAAGGGCAAGGAGCCTGCACTAGCTGCTAAGAAGGGGGAGGAGCCTGCAGCAGCTTATAAGAAGGGAAAGGAGCTTGCACCAGCTGCTAAGAAGGGGAAGGAGCCTGCACCAGCTGTAAAGAAGGGGAAGGAGTCTGCACCAACTGCAAAGAAGGAGAAGGAGCCTGCACCAGCAGGCAGAAGGGGGAAGAGCCCATCCACCTGTGCCAGGAAGGGTAAGGGATCCCCAACCAAGAGCAGGAGGAGAGGAGGCAATCTTCGCCTGCAGAAGCTGCCAGCCAAACACCGCCACCACCAACAGCTGTCACAGGGCCCCCACTGCCAGCCATGGTTGTGCAGCCATCAGTGAGTGCAGGGGCTGAGCAGGAGCCTCCCTCAACCACCACCACAGTGCAGTCATCAGTGGGTGCAGGGGCTGAGCAGGAGCCTTCCACTACCACCACCACAGTGCAACCATCAGTGGGTGCAGGGGCTGAGCAGGAGCCTCCCACAACCACCACCACAGTGCAGCCATCACCGCCGGCGGACATCATGTAATCCATCCTCCAAGGGCTGCTGTGCAGCCTGCCCCCATCATGGGCCCAGTGGTATCACCACCTACTCATGGTGGTAGGGATTCCAGGCCAACAATACTGAAGGGGAAGGAGTCTGCACCAGCTGCTAAGAAGGGGAAGGAGCCTGAAGCAGCTTCTAAGAAGGGAAAGGAGCTTAGACCAGCTGCTAAGAAGGGGAAGGAGCCTGCACCAGCTGTAAAGAAGGGGAAGGAGTTGGCATCAACTGCAAAGAAGGAGAAGGAGCCTGCACCAGCAGGCAGAAGGGGGAAGAGCCCATCCACCAGTACCAGGAAGGGTAAGGGATCCCCAATCAAGAGCAGGAGGAGAGGAGGCAATCTTCGCCTGCAGAAGCTGCCAGCCAAACACCGCAACCACCAACAGCTGTCACAGGGCCCCCACTGCCAGCCATGGTTGTGCAGCCATCAGTGAGTGCAGGGGCTGAGCAGGAGCATCCCTCAACCACCACCACAATGCAGTCATCAGTGGGTGCAGGGGCTGAGCAGGAGCCTTCCACTACCACCACCACAGTGCAACCATCAGTGGGTGCAGGGGCTGAGCAGGAGCCTCACACAACCACCACCACAGTGCAGCCATCACCGCCGGCGGACATCATGTAATCCAGCCTCCAAGGGCTGCTGTGCAGCCTGCCCCCATCAGAACCAGTGGGCAAGACACCCACTTGAGAGATTGTGGCCTTGCACTCCCCATGGCAACGAGCAATGGGCATGTTGCCCACTCCAGAACCAGTGGGCAAGACACTCACTTGAGAGACTGTGGACTTGCACTCCCCAGGACAGAGCAATGGTCATGAAGCCCCCCCCCCGAACCAGTGGGAAAGTCACCCATTCCAGAGATTGTGGCCTTGCACTCCCCAGGACAGAGCAAAGGGCATGGAGCCCCATCCAGAACCAGTGGGCTTGTTCCCGCATCTGGCTGGGGTACCCCCCTTCCCCTTGAGGTGCCTGCCTATTTGACAACTGATGTCCCTGCAGTATTCTATCCGGATTGGTGCAGGATTTGAGTGGGGCCTTGGACTCTGCCCTGTGGCCAACTGTGCCCTTTGAACTATGAACTGGGCAGTGTCCTTTCTTTATACAAGAGCACGGATCTGTTTCATGGCCAAATCGGATTGTTGATTTTATTGTTGGACTGATTACAATCATTTTTGTAAATTCATGTTGCGTTTGCATTATTCTGCAGATTTCGTGGTCAAATTGCTTTTGTAATGCATATGGCTGTGTGTATGGCGTTTGTATGTTCGGTGTGTGGTGCGTGTGTGTGTGTCACTCTCGTTTTCCTACCACCCTCCCTTGTGTGCTAGTCGGCTGTACTCATTGTCATCATCATCGCCGGAGTTGGTGTTCCAGGTGGAAAGATCATAGGAAAGGCTTGCAGTTCCAGTTCCATGGGGGCATGGTTCTTCCCTGTGTCTCCAATGGTGAGTCCTTTCACTTCTGTGATGTGTTTCCACCAGACTTTTGATGGCGTTGGTACCACCCCGGAAAAGGTGGTGGTTTGCAGGGTCTTGATATGGTGGGCAGAACTTTGTCTTCCACTTGGCTGTAGGCTGCTACCGTCGTGGTGACTGTTGTTTCTGCCCTGGTGGTCGGTGTGGTACATTGGCTGTCTATCGAATATAGCACCGCCATGGTCAAAATTTGGCAGTACTTACCACCAGCCTGTTGGCAGTATTACCACCACTTTATCATCGACCACCAGGGTCGTTAATGAGGGCCAAAGTGTTCTAATTGTTCAAGGTGGCTTTTTTGCTCCTTGGGCCAACTGGGCCAGGGGAACCCGCTTCTGTGAGAGCAAGTGCTTTGATTGACTGCCTGCCAGATGAAGAAAAAGTGTTGTAGTCTGCCATTGCAGGACTCTGGGGCTTAGCACCTGTTTTGAGTTTCATTTTAAAACAATATAGGGGTCTGGGTAGGGATACCCTAACCCCCTAGGGCTTGTGTGTGGGTCCCAGAGGGGCCAAAATAAAATAAACAAAATGCCTTGATGCTGCAGGACTCCTGCTGGTCTCCTACACCCTCCTGTGTTTGAAATTTTAACATCCTATTTTAAAATATTTAGGGAGTAGGGCGTAAGTGGGACCCCACCTCGAGGTCCTTGCCATAAGGGATTCATCCCCAGGGGCTAATTTAGAACTAAAGGTGCCATCACTGTGTCTTAGAGATACCATTCCCTGGGGTCGATGTCTTTAAAGAAGGGGTAGAGGAGTGTGTGCCCCATTGCATGGTGATATCTGCACTAAAGATCCCATCCTCCAGGTGTTGTAATTTAGTAGCGATTAGATTAAGCATTAGCAGAGGACATCTTGTATTTAGCAACTATTGTGAACATTTTGCGGAATCCATTTTGTATTCATGGCAGCCATTATCACTGCCACATGCTGCCATGTGCTCGCCATGTGCTCTGTCCTACCTTCCTGTTAACTACTCTTGAAAATCTGTCTAGTGACAAGTTATATTTAGCATCTCCCACTTTGCACATGCCCAGTAAGGTCTGCAGCTGTTAGTAATTAGTAACCAACAGTAATGTGTCTACTAGTCCTTGAAAACTGTTAGCCCCTCCTACCTGTCGACTGTGCATTTCCATATGACCTTATATGTATATAAGTCTTGCTTCTATAATTGTACCACCTTCTTTTAGCCCCTGCGTGGGTATAAATGGACCATGCTCTCTTAGTTCAGTGTGCTACTTCAAACATTACCGAAGGGTGCTGTTTGAACTGTAGTACCACCTCATGAGGTTTAATAAACTTTGGCGGTTATTACAACTTTGGAGAAGGTGTTAATCCGCCCCAAATGTGACGGATATACCACCAGCCGTATTACGAGTTCCATAGGATATAATGGACTCGTAATATGGCTGGTGGTATATCCGTCACTTTACTGTCACTTTTGGGACGGATTAACACCTCCTTCAAAGTTGTAATAACCCCCTTTTTCTTTTATTTCAGTTTCTGTGACAATTTCATCCTATATGGTCTGAGGACTTTGTGCAGAGAAGGGTGAACCCCTTGAACTAGTAGGCCTTGCTGAGGCTTACTTCGACAAATTGCCGCCCGAATAGGGACTCATTGGTGACTCGGACGCCTGACGGATTGGTCGTGACGAAGGATTGGGATCTCGCTGTGGACGATCAATGCCTGAGGAGACCCTAGTCTTTGCAACCACGGCGTTTTTCCCTTCTTTCTGATTTGACCATCCAGGTGGCGCTGGTCTCGACTGAGATCCTTTTTGTTCATTCGTCGTGCAGTGATCATATGGTCGATTTTAGAACTTGGCAGTTGGAACCTGGACGCCCTGTGATTGGTAAGAGCCGTTTTACGGCACTTGCTGTGGGTTTTGATGCCTTTGTTTCACCACTTACTGTGGCTCTCGTGTTTTGGGTGACTAGTCAATTTGTGTCCTTTGAATTGATATATAAATAGTAATTTATATAGGCAGGTAATGAGGATAATTTTCTCCAATTTAATTTTGATTTGAACGGCACATTGTACTAGAGGTACTTTAAGTGCTACTTTGATTATAATACTGCATATTCTGCACTATTTTTGCCTTGCGTGTTTTTAGTGCACTTCGTAGGATGTGTTGCTCTTGTAATGGTACCAATTTGAGACTGGAAGAATCGCAACCGGCAACCCCAGAGGGGACGCCCTATAGAGATATGTATGTTAAACATGGTTTTTCTTCTATAATGTACAGCACATTATGGAATAAATACACTTGTGCGGATCCTGAGTTACGTTGGCCTATGCATGGGTCATTTGATTTGCGAAAGATTGAGTATGTAGAACAATGTATGTGTAAGCGAAGGTCTAGGCAAGATATGTTTGACAGTGTACGAATGTGGGAGAAAGAAGTGCGTGGACGAGTGAAGCGTGAGCAAGCCTTGCTTGAGAAAGAGCAGCGGAAGAATGTATATGTGAGAGCATTGGAAATGAGAAAGAAAGAAAGAAATGACTTAAAGGAGATAGAAGAGAAAGAACGTAAATTACAGGTAACTGGCCAATACATTGTTCGGCAACCTCTCTATCCTATCCTTAATAAACCGCACGATGATTTTTTGTTTGAACTATTTCAGAAATATTCTGATGAGTTAGAGCCCGATGATGTAGCAGCTGATCGTAAGCAAATGCGTGATGGTCTTTTTGTTTTCTCCCAGGTGGCTGATGCAATCAGGCGTTTGGTGAAATTATGTGTTGCTGCAGACCGTTTGCGAGAGGAGAAAAGGGCCGTGGATGTAGATACACGGACATCTCAGACCGGCGGGGTGCAAGCTTCCATCTTCGGAACAGATAAGACTATGATAGTTCACGCGAAACCAATACGGGAGGCCGCGCCTTTGTATGTTCCTCCTAAAGGATCGGGTATAAGTGATGATAAAACTTCTGTTGATGCTAAGGGTTATTGTATTTATAATTGGGTGTATACTCCTTGGAATAGGGTAGATGTAATGGCACTTAAAACAGCATTACCTGACCCGCGGAAAAATCCAGCCACCTTTTATGAGGAAGTTGAGGGAGCAATTAGTTCTTGAACTATGACTTTGGCTGACATTGATTTATTTTTCAGATTGATATTACCGCCAGATAGGTGGAGAACTGTTCGTAAAGTTGATGATCGTGTAGTTTTTGGGGCGTCATGGAAAGAATTAGAACAGATGGACAGGGATAGGGAACCTGCGAAAAAGCTGTATCAGTTGATTCTAGATCTTCCTGAAGCCATATTAGTTAAGTTAAAAATGATTATTCCCCCTAAAAAGATAGATTGGACTGTTTTAGCGTCTTGTAAGCAAAAGGCAGGTGAATCGGTCTCTGATTTCTTTACACGCTTTGAAGAAGCATTTCATGATTTTTGCTGCCAGTTATTGTTATTGTCCGATGATACGGGCAGACATTTGTTTGTCGATAAATATGTTGCAAATCTGTTACCAGGAATAGCTAGTGGTCTAAAAGCTAGTGAAAGTTTATGGACTACCTCTACTACGGTTTCTCTTTTGACTATTGCTCAGTATTATGAACGTCAGGAATTAGAAGCAAAAGGTAGCGAGGATAAAAAGATTAAAGAATTAAAGACGAAGGTTATGTTGGCTCAAGCTTATGGTCTGCCTTTTAGAGGTAGTGATAGAGTTGGACGTGGATCTTATGGTTCTTCTTACACTCATTAGAATTTGTCTGTTGATCAGTGTGCATAGTGTAAGAAATTTGGGCATTGGGCTGCCGATTGTCCAGCTCTACGTGTTCAGCAGTATTCACATGGTCGGGGACAAATGAGAAATCGCTCAGGATATTCAGGGCCTAGAAGAAGCACGAATGATCATGCTAGGGTTGATGCTAATGTACGAGGGCAGGATGGGTTTAACAGTTTTGATAGACGGAACCAATACCAGATGTCTACCTATGTGCAGCCTGATTTCCAAGATTCTGCTTATGCATAGGATTGCCTAGGATGGGGTAAGGAATCAGTTGAAGTTCCAGTAGATCAGAGGGGTCCCTATGTTATAGCACATGTTTTGGGTTCTAATGATCAGTTTCTGGTTTATACAGGAGCTACTTGTAGCACCTTGTCTAAACAATTGATTCCTAGGGCTCCTCTGTCTGTCTTAACCATTACATCGATAGGTTTCGATGGAACACCTTCCCCTAGCCCATTGTCAACCACTTGCATTCCATGTTGATAAATTTACTGCTCCATGTCCGTTTTTGCTTTCTCCAAATACACCAGACAATATTGTGGGTCTTGAGATGCTCAAGTATTTCAGGGCCACAATACGATGCTCTCCTGAAGGGGTGCGTGTTATTTTGAATGATAAGCATCCTGTGATGGAAAGAGTTTGTCTTGTTAAAGAGGATATTGCATTAGCTTCACTCCCTAGCACTTTGAGGGCTACTTCAGATACAAAATTTCACAGGAGGGCGAAGAAGCACTCACACGAATTGTGCATGATCTTATTGCAGTTGGAGTTGTTGAGGAAGTTCCGTGTAATGTTTGTAAAAGTCTGATTCTTCCTATTCTGAAAAAGAATACTGATACTAGGATTTACCGATTCATTATTGATTTACAAGAAGTGAATAAGATTGTGGTACCACAATATCCTGTGGTATCTGACATCACAACACTTCTTACTTTGGTTCCCCCGACAGCAACTACGTTCTCTGTGATAGACTTGAAGAATGCTTTCTTTTTGATCCCTATTCATCCTGACAGCCGATATTTGTTTGGTTTTACTTTGAATAAATGATCATATAGATTTTGCAGAGTTCCTCATGGCTATACTGAGAGTCCTAGTATTTATATTCAAGCGTTAAAACAACAACATGATTCTTTTGTTTTGCCTGAAGGTGTGGCTCTCATACAATATGTCGATAATATTTTGTTGGCAGCTGATACCCCTGAGCTGAAAAGTGCACTTTGTCCTTACTTTCTTTTCTTGCTTCACACCATCATAAAGTGTCACAAAAGAAATTGCAATATTGTAGACCAAAGGTAACCTATTCAGGTCACCTTTTGTCTAAGGAGGGCCGTGCAATTACATCACATCGTATTCAAGCAATTTCAGACACACCAGTACCCTCTACTCAGAAAGATGTTTGTGCATTCCTTGGTCATACTTCTTTTTGTAGGCAATGGATATTAGGGTTTTCACACATTGTCAAACCTTTGTTAGCACTTTTGACTAAAGATACTCCAATGCCCCTCCCATGGACAGATGAATGTGAGACTGCTTTCCGGCAGCTACGACAAGCCCTTTGTTCAGCACCAGTGTTAGGTACTCCAGATTACACGAAGCCTTTTGCACTTTACGTACATGAGAAAGATGGATGTGCATTGTCAGTTTTAGAACAGACACATGGCGATAAGCAGCGTCCCTATGCTTATTTTTCAGCAGTACTTGATCCTGTCGCTCGAGCGTTGCCTGAGTGTTTTCGTTCACTTGCAGCAACAGCTGTGTCAAAACGTTAAAGTGAAGGGATAGTTTTGTTACATAAGCTGTTGGTGTTAGTACCCCATGCGGTTGATGCTCTTTTAAATCAAACAAAGATGCAACATTTAACTAGCGCTCGCCTGGCAGGATATGAATTGACATTGCTGGCTCCTCACATTACACTGAAGAGATGTGCAACACTAAATCCAGCCACTTTCTTGCCACATCCGGTGACTCAGCCTCAGTAACAAGAAACACATGATTGTATATTCCTTACCGAAGAACAGACAAAGGGTCATATTAATTTGCAAGATACGCCCCTTCCAGATGTAGATGGGGAATTGTGGGTTGATGGGTCTTGTTTGAAGTTGCCAGACGGTACGACCACAGCTGCATATGCAATCACCACAATACACACGGTAGTGGAGACAGCTCGTATACCACAGAAGTCAGCTCAAGCAGCTGAACTAATAGCTTTGACACGAGCATGTGAGCTTAGTACTGACCTATGTGTGAACATTTATACAGGCAGCCGCTATGCTTTTGGAGTGGCTCATGATTTTGGTTTGCTTTGGAAGTAGAGAGGCTTTCTCACATCCCACGGGATGCAGATAATGCCCGGAGAATGAGTGCATAACCTCTTGACTGCATTGACAAATCCAAAGAAAATAGCTATTGTGAAATGTAGTGCACACAAGAAAGTGGCCGATAAGATAGGGCAAGGTAATGCCCTTGCAGACTGCGTAGCACGTAAGACTGCGATGCAGCGAAGTACTACTTCTATGAATGTATTGAAGTCACAATCTGAACGTTGGGATAATGCTAGACAAGACGTATTAGATATACAGAAATCTGCTTCTGTGAAAGAACGTGAGCAATGGTCTGAAGAAGGAGAATTGGATGATGAGGGCTGTTGGCGGAATAAGCAGATGGATAAATGGAAATTGCCTATAGCTTTTGTACAACCTATGGTTCAGATGGCACATGGGCTGGCACATGTTGGAGCTTCAACAATAACGAAGTTGCTTACGCCAGTTTGGGAGCATCCAGACATTTCCAGTACAGCTAAGAGAGTAGTACAGTCTTGTTTAATCTGTTTACAATACAATCCTAGAAAAGGGACACAAACTCCAGCGGGAGGGTTTGCTACACCAACTGCACCTTTCAAAGGTCTACAAATGGATTATATTCAGCTTGAATGCTGCAACAATTTAAAGTATGTCTTGGTGGTGGTATGTGCCGTTAGTAAATGGATAGAGGCGTACCCCACAAAGGATAAATCTGCCATTACTACAGTGAAGGTGCTTTTGAAAGAATTTTTCCCTAGGTTTGGTGTTTGCAAACTTTTATGGAATGATAACGGACCTAATTTTTTTGGGGAAGTTATTAAGTATGTCCTGGAAGGATTAGGGATCAAACAGAAGTTCCATGCGGTTTTCCGCCCACAATCAGCAGGGTTGGTGGAAAGGTATAATGCTACTTTGAAGCTGAAGTTAGCGAAGATACAGGCTTCCGCATCTTTAACTTGGCAGGATGCATTACTGTTGGCATTATTGTCTATGTGGGCAGTGCCAGCCACACTCTTGAACAGGCCTTACCCCCTATGAAATAGTATTTGAAAGGCCAATGAACATTTGGGGAGTTCTAAGCCAAAATCTGTATATGATGTACCTTGTGTCCTGGTGAATGATTATTTGGCACAGTTAACCGACAATTTGGTTTCTATTCATCAACAGATTCGAGAAGCACTTCCTCACAGATCTACAGGTGAAGGCCATGAACTCCGACCTGGTGACCAGGTGATGATTAAGTCCTTTGAAAGATCAAGCACCTTGGAACCAAGGTGGCGAGGCCTAGAGCAGGTGCTCCTTGCGACAAGGACAGCAGTTTGAGTGACGAACCGAAAGAATTGGGTCCATAGTACTCACTGCAAGAGAGTGCTACCTACCTTGGTGGAACCTGCTGTGCTGAACGATCATCGAGAGATCTTGACTACGGAGAAAGGCCGTGCTATATCACCTGATGAATCTGCGGAGTTCTTCACGGACCATACGATTTCTGGAGTATCGCGATATAATTTGAGACCGTGGAAAATATCTTTAGTGCTGGAGAAAACTGGTTGAGCTACCGCCCTGGGTTAGTGAAATGGAGAGCCAATGTGGCAAGGGGGGGGATCAGCCATGCATTACAGTAGTGACACCCGCCTTGGCCCATGGTGAAGAAATCGGCGGCTGCCCAGGGATAAGGGCTCCAACGATTGTTTTTAATTAATTTCTGGAAGGGTCGATTATCACTGTTGCTAAAATGAATAACAAAGTGATCATTAGTACTATGGGGTTTGATGTTTTGGTGGTTATAGCAATAATTACCTGGTTTGTTGAAAAGAAGGCTACTGCTCGTGAGTTTTTTGTTGCCACTACTCCAGTACCAGAGGATCACTATTACTTTACCGTTCCCTATCAGGAGCAGAAGCAACGTCAATCATACTTCAATAATACTTTCATTCAGATGTTGCATCATACTCATAATGCAACAAATACTACTTACTGTTGGGTATGTGGAATGATACCTGCGCATCAAAAGAAAGAAGGAACACCTTTCATTCCTCTTCCTTTTACTCACAATGGTTCTTGTCAAGCGTGGTATACGCTTTTGTTTGCATCTGGAAAATGTACAGAGGGCGGACTTCTTTTTCGCCTTAATAAAGTATGCTACCAAGACAAAGATGGGTATCCCCAAGCCAAAGGAACTAAATGTTAATGGGAAGAGTATCAACCGGGCACTGTTTCAATACCATATGTCTTCACAAATATAAGAGACTCTGACAAGAGAGAACAATTTGTGATTTCTGTTACAAAAACTAAAGCAGATTTATGTATACGTAGCATTGGGCGAATTCCAGAGGGGATAAGCGATTGTACCTTGATTTAACTATTGAGGGTGTAAATAATAGTAGTTTTACAGCTTCACATAATACATATTTTGTTTGTGGTAACTATGGATATTACCAACTACCTGTTGGGTGGTCAGGTGTGTGTTATGTATCTTTTCTAGTACCCCCTGTGTTTTTGGCACCTGCATCATATCACCGAGATTTTAAACTATTCAATGACATCATTAAAAATAGATATAAAAGGACAAAAAGTACAATTGAGGTAGACCAAACGGACACTAGCCTGCAACAATATGCTGATTTTAATTTAGGGTTGTTCATCTTTGTGGGTGCTGCGTTAAACAGTAGAAAAGTGAGACGATTGACTAGGGTTGTGGAAGCTGTTACCAATCAGGCAGCTCTGGCACTTGGGAATATTACTGAGGAGCTCCAAATTGTGAGGATTGTAGCGCTCTAAAATCGTATGGTACTAGATGTGATATTAGCTGATTGAGGTGGTGCATGTCACATCACCGGTAGTAGTTGCTGCGTTTTCATTCCAGATCACTCACCTTCAGTATATGATGCAATATCTAAATTGCATAAAATTGCTGCAGAAATTCACACAGAGACTGATACTTGGACTTTTTCTGGATGGTTTTGGGCTCTTGTTTCCGTTTGGGGCTGGAAACTACTGACTATCCTGTGTCTAATGATTGCAATATTTTTCACATGCTGTATCTGTATTCAGTGTGGTCCAATGTTTTGCTCCATGTGTATTACTGCTTGTATGCCTACCAAAAGAAATATTACAGATATGAAAGCACAACACATGTTAGATAAGGAAATAGCTGAAATGATGAGCATAAATATACAAGATGAATATTTAGATTATCCCAGAAAGACGAATGTCTTCAGCTAATGCTGAAAGGGTCGTCGGTTGTAATTTAGTAGCGATTAGATTAAGCATTAGCAGAAGACATCTTGTATTTAGCAAGTATTGTGAACATTTCGCGGAATCCATTTTGTATTCATGGCAGCCTTTATCTCTGCCACATGCTGCCATGTGCTCGCCATGTGCTCTATCCTAACTTCCTGTTAACTACTCATGAAAATCTGTCTAGGGACAAGTTATATTTAGCATCTCCCACTTTGCACATGCCCAGTAAGGGCTGCAGCTGTTAGTAATTAGTAACCAACAGTAATGTGTCTATTAGTCCTTGAAAACTGTTAGCCCCTCCTACCTGTCGACTGTGCATTTCCATATGACCTTATATGTATATAAGTCTTGCTTCTATAATTGTACCACCTTCTTTTAGCCCCTGCATGGGTATAAAAGGATCCTGCTCTCTTAGTTCAGTGTGCTACTTCAAACATTACCGAAGGGTACTGTTTGAACTGTAGTACCACCTCATGAGCTTTAATAAACTTTGTCTTTTATTTCAGTTTCTGTGCCAACTTCTTCCTATATGGTCTGAGGAATTTGTGCAGAGAAGGGTGAACCCCCTTGCACTAGTAGGCCTTGCTGAGGCTTACTTCGACACAGGGGCATGATAATCTGCAGCATACAAGGGAAGCCTTCCCTGGGACACTGTACTGTAGTTTCCTGCCTGGGAACTTCACTTTGCTTGTCTCCCTCTCCTTAATTTTAAAATAAAGGCACCAGGGATGGGGCTCACAGGGCCCGGAAGGGTTTGAGGAGGGAGGTCGCACTCCCCTTTCTCATATAAAAAACATTTATGGGCGACCCGGGTGGGCATCCCGGCGCCCACAGCAAATTATTACCAAATAATGAACAGGACCCGCTCATTTTTTCATTTATCTTTTACTGCTATTTTGAAGGAGTGTCCCATAATGCCGTGCAAGGGCTGATTTTTCATACTATTTTTGAGCTCGGTGATGCCCATCAAATGTGGAGGGGCACCACTAAGCCTTTTTTTAATGTTGTTGGGGGCTCTGGAATTCCAGGAACCCACCAGCACTAAAAAAAAGAACACTAAGGCCCTCATTACGACTTTCGGCCGCTATATTACGAGTGGTGTCTGTTCCGCACCATTTTTGAGTGTGGAGAGCAGCCATCATTCGTTCTGTCAGTCGGCGGTGCAGAGGCTGTTCCCTCGCCGGCACCACCACGCCAGAATGACTCCACCCGCCATTTTACGAGCCGTAATACGACTCAGCGGTGTCCTGCTGGCGTGGTGGTGGCAATGAGGGAAGATCACCAGGACCCTACACCTCCCAGACCTCCTTCTCGACGGAACAGGTAAGTGGGCGCCCAAAAGGAGCCAGGGGGTGCTGAATGTGTGCATGTCTGCCAGTGTATGTATGTGTGCGTGTATGTGCACGTTTATGGGGATGTCTTTATGGATCAACGCAAGTGAGTGGGGGTGTCTGAGTGCATGTATGCATATGCTGAATGTGTGTGTATGTGAATGCATGCGTGCATGAAGGGTTAGGGGGTTGTCTGTGACTGTATGGACGGGTGGGGAGATGAGTGCATGTATGGTGACATGTGTATGTGTGTGCCGGTGACAGGAATTAAGATTCCTGTCACCGAGTGTGTGACCGCCAGGCTTTTCGTGGTGGGGTGACCACCACAGAAAGTCTGGCGTTGTGCAACCTCGTAATTCAGATGGCAGCCTGAGGCCAGCTGCCAGATTTGAGGAGGTCACCGCCAGCCGTGGCAAGGCAACCATACCAGCGGACCAGGCGGAGTTGTGGAGTTTTCGCTTCAGCCAAACCCCACAACTCGTAATACAGTGGTCTTTTCCGCAGCAGTCAGACCCGTAATGAGGGCCTAAGTCTTTTGGGTCATTAAATCTATGAAGAGAATTTACCATATATTTCTAAAGCACACCTAACTGGAGCTCAATGCTGGATTGCAAAGCCTTATTTTATGATTGCATTTTCTGGGCTGAAAAATGTTAAAGAGACACATGTTTATATTATTATATATTTTTTTTTTTATATGTCTGAAAATGTTGTTTTAATTTTCACCTACAAAATTTAATAATAAAAACTATGTACAACTATTTAAAAAGAGTCATAGACTTTTTCATTAAAATGTAAACCTCTTTTTATAATAATTATTGAGAAGCATTTAATTTTGTGAATTATTGAAATATGTCTTTCAATAAAATATTGGTGATTTTTAGAGAAAGATGATAGATCTGCTTCATGTTTTGATATGCTCACCCCTTGATACAGCCAAATGGCTCCCGGCCCAGACTTTGCAGCCAACCCCCTGGCCATGAATAGTGGATTGGCTGTGAGTGGCCAAATCCCCGCACTGCACAGTCAAAGGCTGTGCATGGTGGGGGTTGATATGAGGGGGAGCTGCCTGCAAAGGGGATGAGGGTTGACCACAGGGCCTGGCCACAGGTGTGGTTGTTGGCTTTATGTATGGTTATAAAACATTTATGTAAGGTTATGCATGGTTTTTAACATTAAAATGAATCATAGAAACCTACTGAAAAAATAAAGGTTAAAGTGATGCTGTGGTTAGGTGAAAATTTCAGTGACAATGTAATGTTTAAAATGAGAAAAAAACTGAAGGTCATCAGTTATAGTTACTAGAGATAACAATAACTGGTGAACTCCAGTGCGTCTTCTTCAGTTTAAAAGGTTATGTTGTCACTGGTGATATTTCACTGTTTTTTTGGTTTAAAAAGTTGCATAATCACTAAAAGTTTCACCTAACTAGAATGCCACTTTAATCCTCAGTTTTTGGCAGTGAAGTAATATATATATATATATATATATATATATATATATATATATATATATATACATAAATATATATATATATATATGTATATATATCTGAAATGTCCTGTAAGTCTCACGCCTCAGTACATAATCTTGTCAACTCGCCAACCACACTACATTAACTATAACTTGCTTCTTCTCCATGCACTTCTTACACCCTTTCATTTTATATCACATAGCATGATAAATAATAGCACTCTCCATGCCCTATAGAAGGCAAAAAAGAGATATTGATGGGGTACAAGTTACAACTCAATTATACCTATTATATTAGAATTGTCGAGGTTTGTGTAACTTATGTTGAGTTTCTACTGAAAGAATAATTTGTGTTTCCCAAACGATACCTAGGCAAATGCAAATGTTATAGTGATATAGCTGAAGAAAGGATTGACCTAGAAACACGTGTTCAGAGATGATTTTATAACTTAAGGCCTGGAATAATGAAACTGCTTAAAGAATTCACTGTGAGTTGCTGGCTTTGCTTTTTCTTCCCGTTTATATAACCTGTTGGGAGTGCGCTTTCACATGAGGACAACTTCGTTTTTGATATTTAACCGGCCTGTTCAATCGGGAAAGCAGCACCACTGCACATCGTAGCAGGTCTGTGTGACTAAAAATGGATTGTCACATAAGAGCAGTCAGGTTGGGATATTCGCAGCAAATCTGACAATTTTACTTTGGATTCGCCTACAAAGGTTTTGTACTTTGGTTCATTATTTCGTTTGGCTCCAGCAACCCACTTGGGGCAAAATGAAAAAATTGCAGGACCACCACAACCAGCATGCACTGCTCACTTGAGAGGCCCACTGGGGCGGACTGGTATTTAAAGAGACTAATCATGTGCCTGTAATTAGACAAGCTGAAGCCATGCCGGTCTTTTCAGTAAGAAGGAAATGCCTGGAACACTTCCAGCACTGGCTGCACCTATGAGGGTGAAACACTTTTATATTTTTCTCTGCTGAAGAAAGGATTGACCTAGAAACACGTGTTCAGAGATGATTTTATAACTTAAGGCCTGGAATAATGAAACTGCTTAAAGAATTCACTGTGAGTTGCTGGCTTTGCTTTTTCTTCCCGTTTATATAACCTGTTGGGAGTGCGCTTTCACATGAGGACAACTTCGTTTTTGATATTTAACC
The DNA here is from genome assembly GCF_031143425.1 of Pleurodeles waltl. Classification (NCBI taxonomy): domain Eukaryota; kingdom Metazoa; phylum Chordata; class Amphibia; order Caudata; family Salamandridae; genus Pleurodeles; species Pleurodeles waltl. The sequence continues at coordinate 746,634,839 of NC_090446.1, read as the reverse complement.
GGCCTGTTCGGTCGGGAAAGCAGCACCACTGCACATCGTAGCAGGTCTGTGTGACTAAAAATGGATTGTCACATAAGAGCAGTCAGGTTGGGATATTCGCAGCAAATCTGACAATTTTACTTTGGATTCGCCTACAAAGGTTTTGTACTTTGGTTCATTATTTCGTTTGGCTCCAGCAACCCACTTGGGGCAAAATGAAAAAATTGCAGGACCACCACAACCAGCATGCACTGCTCACTTGAGAGGCCCACTGGGGCGGACTGGTATTTAAAGAGACTAATCATGTGCCTGTAATTAGACAAGCTGAAGCCATGCCGGTCTTTTCAGTAAGAAGGAAATGCCTGGAACACTTCCAGCACTGGCTGCACCTATGAGGGTGAAACACTTTTATATTTTTCTCTGCTGAAGAAAGGATTGACCTAGAAACATGTGTTCAGAGATGATTTTATAACTTAAGGCCTGGAATAATGAAACTGCTTAAAGAATTCACTGTGAGTTGCTGGCTTTGCTTTTTCTTCCCGTTTATATAACCTGTTGGGAGTGCGCTTTCACATGAGGACAACTTCGTTTTTTATATATATATATATATATATATATATATATATATATATATATATATACATAAATATATATATATATATGTATATATATCTGAAATGTCCTGTAAGTCTCACGCCTCAGTACATAATCTTGTCAACTCGCCAACCACACTACATTAACTATAACTTGCTTCTTCTCCATGCACTTCTTACACCCTTTCATTTTATATCACATAGCATGATAAATAATAGCACTCTCCATGCCCTATAGAAGGCAAAAAAGAGATATTGATGGGGTACAAGTTACAACTCAATTATACCTATTATATTAGAATTGTTGAGGTTTGTGTAACTTATGTTGAGTTTCTACTGAAAGAATAATTTGTGTTTCCCAAACGATACCTAGGCAAATGCAAATGTTATAGTGATATTATCAATTATGTCATAGAAGATGTCATGAGTGATGTAATATCTGGGGTAATTAGCAGTGCATGGTGAGAGCCTTGTAGTTTCTGGGGTAATAGAGCATGAGTTGTAGTTATTTGAAATAATTGGAACTATTAAAGATGAATTTGTATGGTTTTCTGCATGTAAAATCTGAACTTAACTATAACATCCCTGTGAGAGAACAGGGCTGATTGCCGAGGCCCCCTAACTTTTTGCCCCCATTTTCCACTTTTTGCTGGTGTTTTCCTGGGTACTGCTAACCAGTTCCACGGCCTGGGCTCAGTGTAATATCAGTATGCAAATTAGGCCAATTATAATTGGCTCAGTCAACCTACCTATAAGTCCCTAGTATATGGTAGGGCATGTAGGTTTAGGGACCCCAGCATAGGTAGTGCACCCATAGGTGCACTGCTGAGGTGCCCAGTGTAATATTAAAGGCAGACCTGCCTTGCTGGCTGCTTTTAAATTAAAGTTATATGCAAATTCGACTTTGGAATTAAAAGTAGTTCCAAAGTCGTAAACTACCTTATTTTTACATATGTCACCCCTAAGGTGTGCCCTATGTGCCCCTAGGGCTGGGTGCCATGTAACTATAAGCAGGGACCTTATAAAAATAGTTTAATAAGCCCTTGTGAGGTAAAACAGCCAAATTCGTTTTCCCCTAATTGTAGTGAATGGCCTCCATAGGCTAGAATGGGGAGACTTTATTTTAATTTTAAAAGTCCCCATAAGTAACAAATACAGAAGTTTGGTATCAAATTAATTGTTATAATAAATCCCACAACTTCCGGTTGTTGGATTTAATATAACTTGTTCAGGTAAAGAGTTTTAAACTTTACCTGAAAAGTTGCCAACTTCAGCCCTGCAGAGTTTTTGCTGCTGTGCTCTGATTGGCCAGCCTCCTGCAGCCTGGCCAGGCTGCTTGATGAGGTGTGAAGTGGCCTGGCTTCACACAAAGAGATGTGCCTGTGGGTTGAGATCTCCCCTCAGCAGATGGTGAGGCAGGAAGGGGGAGGGCTGCCAAACTGGTCTTCAAAGTCAGAGAAGGACAGTTGGAGCAACCCAGCAACACCCTCACATCCTGCAAACCCAGACAATTAGGTGCCCCCATGATTAGATAAGGAGAGGGGTATGTTTAGGATTTTTAGGCACACCTCCAAAAATCACTTTCAGCCATGATGGATTTTTGAGGAATGTTGCTCCCTGGGATTGATTTTTGCCACACTTTCCAGGAAGTAGTCATCACCGGGGGAAGGACCCTGCCCCTGATTGGAGAACCACTGTTTTTCACCCAGGAGCAAGGATAAAACTGGCAGACCTTCACCCACACCTCAGATCCCTATCAGATTCCAACAAGGAAGAACTACAGGACAAGAAGGACTGCCCTGCTGGACCCCTGACCTGCACCTGGACACTGTGCTCTGGAGGACTGCACCAGCTGCACACTTTGGCGTCACCACTAAAAGGACTTTACCTGTCTTCTGCTGCTTCAAGAAGGGACTCCCTGTTTGCTACAGGTACAAAGGAGCTGTCCAGAGTCCCCTGCATCAAGTCCTGCAAGCAGAGCCCAGCTGACCAGCGTCCAGTGGCCATTTGAGGATTCTGACCAGGTGCATTCTGTAATTGTAGTCCCAACTCCCGTAGAGCAACTCAGAGCTTCTGGAACCTTGGATCAAGTTGTGGACACTTCAAGGACACAAAAAGGACCTCTGGAAGAAAATCCAGAAGTTTGGAGACATTTGGAGCAACTCCATAATTTGAAAAGGTGCATTGTGGGAGTTGTAGTCCGAGCCAGCAGGAGCTCAGGGCTTCATGCACTCCAACAACAACCATAATGCGGATCACTGCGGGGAAATCACATCAGATTTTAATCTCCTAATTACCATATAAAGGGCAAGCAGATATCCCCAACATGTAGTATTCATTGCTCCCCCTTCACCAACTGGATAAGTGGGTCAGAGCCTTCCCGCTGAGAGCTGTTGGAAGGAAGCAAAATTTGATGTGTGTCTTTATTGCTGGTTCTTTTGATGGCTGCCCTCCCCCTGTTCAAGTAAGGACCCTCACTCTAGTCAGGGTAAAAGAAAATCACCCTCAGCTAACACGTGTGACGGAGTCATTTCCAACAATCTGACACCAGCGGCGCCAGCCACAGAGTCACGCGGACCCCCAGGTACAGTACCTTGGTGAAGAATAAAAACAAGTTGATGCAGGAAGTCGGGATCGCGGCGTCTGTGTGAAACGTTGAATCCGCGCACTTCGAGCAGCGACCGGTCACGACGTGGTGCTGCGACTTCCACGGAGTTGCAGACTTCGGCGGGGCTTCAGCGGTGTTGGGCCTGCGAAGGTCGTCGCGTTCCAGCGAAGACCACGGAGTCGGTTGCAGGCGGTGTCACCGGATTCAATCCCAAACTCCACATGTCCATCTGCTCCCAAAGGGAATCCACACTTTGATCAGATTTAAAGGTAGCCCCCATGTTGACCTCTTAGAGGGACAGGCCTTGCAACAGTGAAAAATGAATTTAGCAATGTTTCACTGTCAGGACATATAAAACACATTTCTATATGTCCTACCTTAACCACACACTGCACCCTGCCCTTGGGGCTACATATGGCCTACCTTAGGGGTGTCTGACATGTAAGAAAAGGGAAGGTTTAGGGCTGGCAAGTGGGTACACTTGCCAAGTCGAATTTACAGTTAAAACTGCACACAAAGAGACTGCAATGGTAGGTCTGAGACATGATTACAGAGCTACTTATGTGGGTGGCACAACCAGTGCTGCAAGCCCACTAGTAGCATTTGATTTACAGGCCCTGGCCACCTTTAGTGCACTGTACTAGGGACTTACCAATAAATCAAATATTGCAATCATGGATAAGCCAATTACATACACATTTTGTAAAGGAGCACTTGCACTTTAGCACTGGTTAGCAGTGGTAAAGTGCCCAGAGTAACAAAAACAGTAAAATTGGGGACCAGCACACATCAACAACCTGGGGAACAGAGGCAAAAAGTTAAGGGAGACCACAACAAGGATGAAAAGTCTAACAATGAGCACACCACAAAATGGCCACAAGTGACCACAAAATGGTCAGGGACGCCTCCTCCGTGAAAAGGAGAGGAGCGTTGCCCCCCTGCTCAGTCAGGACGTGACAAAAAAATGATAATTGAATAATTTTGCTAACATTTTATTTGTCCCTGTCTGAGCCATACCAGTCTAGGGGAGGGAGGGGTGGATGGGCCATATGGAGAAGGAGTAGTGGGTGCTCTAAGGTGCACATGTAATTTTCGCTGGTCATTTTAGGACAGCCGAACTGACATGTGCACTTACATTTCTCCAAACCAGCTGTGTTATACAGCCAGGTTGGAGAAATGGCGCATGCTCCCTGTGCCTAAGAAAGAGTCAAAGCAGCCCACTTAGGCCAGTCCTGGTGCTGGTCTCATGCTTGGTACAGCATGAGAACAGAGTCTGCATTGGGAGTCTGTGTCCCAGTGACTCCCTGGAAGAGAGGAGCAACGGAGGTGGCCGGGAGCGACAGGCAGGTATGATTTTTATTTTTAGCCCCCGCAACAGTACCCCCAGTCCCACCGCCCTTGATTGGTGGGAGCTGCCAATGAAAGTGATTTTGAAAAAAAAAACATGCAGGATTATTGCCCTGGGAAAAGTACTGCGGAAGTACTGCATCACTCATGAATCATTATGATTTCCGTTGGCCATATAACTGCCGTTGCTTTTCCCATTATGAATTCCTGGCACTTATAAGAGTGCCAGTGTAAATAAAGGCATGAAGAGGTGGTCAATAAACAATGTTAAGTGAATAGGTTTTTCAAAAACTCAACACACACTCTCAAAAAGCTTCTCGGTGCTGCTGTGAAGATATAGGAAACTGTGGCGGAGCAAATTTATCAGAAAGCCATGTATTCAGTTTTTTCTGAACATAAGAATAGTGGGCTCCTGACAGATAATGAGAAGAATTCTGTCCAGTGTTCCGTTGCCCTGAATTTACTGCTCTTTTAGCTTTACATTTCGTAATGTCGATGTTTGTGATCTTAAAGGACACCTTCATGTATATGCTGTTAATTTGTCAGCCAAACAGGGGACCTTGTATTAGAAAAAGTTTATAAGCAACACAGATGGCTATGAACAATGTTTGTTTGGGAGCTTTTGACCGGTGTAATCAGTTCAGAAAGGTGGACACATTGTCGAACTTTATTAAATTAAAAAACAATGTTATTGTCACATTTGAATTCACTGAAACTTCCACTTGTCTTTCTGGGGAAAGTAGACTGAATTGCATAAGCAATACGGAAGTTTGTTTGAGTGGGATGAGCAATGAAAAAATATGCTTAAAAGGCCAAGGATGTAACAGAAGTGATTTATAAACTTCAAAATATGTCAAGAATCACTTTGCAGGCGCTATTGCTTGACACACCTCTCCCTTGTCACGATGTAAATAGAAACAAGGGGCCTCATTTACAAAGCCCGTGGCACTTGCTGTGCTGCCCTGCGCCACCAGGAAAGGGCATAAATGTACTGTATCTACAAGATGCTGTGCATTTCTATCCTCTTCCCCCTATGATGGCGTACAAATTGCTGCCATGCACCAACGCAGTTACCCTTGCACAAAGGTGCAAGGGTAACTGCGCTGTGGGGATAATTGTTTTCATGCAGGAAGGATTACCTTCCTGCATAAAAACAATCACAAGAGGTGTTTATCTCTTTCTATGTGTGCTTCAGAAACAGAAATAAAGATATTTCTCCCTGCTGCGTCACTCTTATGCCACTCCTAAGGTGGCTTAGGAATCTAATGCATTCCTAGACTTGTAAATCTGGGAATGGGTTAGATTCCTTTCAGGTTCCATGGGTGTTGCATGGAAACATCCCAAGCAACCCCTATAGAACACCCCTTTTCACCCAGTGTTATGCATGAAAGGGATTCATACTTACAAGGCCATGAAAAGCCATGCAAGGTGGCTTTGCGTGGCCTTGTAAATATGGGCTGGCACAATGCACCATCGGAGTGTAAAAAAATGACACTCTATCGGCTCAGTGTGCAGCTAAGATATCATAAATGAGGTCCATAGTATCAAAATCAACTTGAAAACTTGCTAACACACCTGTGCTTTTATTTGCATTAGGAACATTGGCACATAAGTAATTTAATTTCTTTCCATATTTTTTATGCAGACAACAGAGAACCTATAGTTAGGCACTTTAGGATGGAAATCTTTTGAGAGACTGGAAACTCTTTTCAGCCATCTTGCAAGACGTCTCTCTTTAAACCCGCCACTCTGGTACTCTATGCTTCGGACTGAGACTTCTGCAGGGTGAGGCGATTTTCAACACCTGTGAACTAGGATTCAGCAGTAATCAAACAGCAGGTCATGTACGGAAGAATTAAGAACAGGTGAACAGTCAATCTCCAATACAAATGTTTCAGCTAAGTGCTTCAGGACTGTAGGAGCATAACAGATGTAAAACAAATGCATTAATACTTTTGGGATGGGACTGAAAATACAGTTAAAAATTACTGAATGTTTTTTAATCTCAAGGAGTGGTTGTAGAATTAGCGTTTTATATATTGCAATTTTACATCTTGGCACTAACTGGACTAACGTGTGATATAAGAAGTCAATTTTCTTTCTGGCTTTGGAATGTGAAATTATTGAGAAAAACATGAGTTTGTTGTATAATGAATCTTAGTTATTAAAAGGATATTGTTGTGAATCATTATTGCCGTACTGTGCGGTAAATGCTCCCAAGAGAGAGCAATTTTTAAAACAAGTATTTACCCATAACCTGGTAAAGCTCAATTAGAAATGTCTTAACTTTCATGACTAATACGTTACAAAGAGATTTGTCAAACAACAGTTTGATTAAGGAATAAGAAATCATTGTAGAACCGTTGTGTGTGTATTGTCTATATATGTCTTGCCAAGAAGATTAGATCCTTTATCAGAGAATACTGCGGTCTGAATACTAAAGGCCTGATTCTCAAAGGTAAACTTAGACCTGAAGTCTAAGGGCCGAATTCAGAAAGTTAAACATAGACCTGCTACTTAAGTTTAGACCTGATATCTATGGGCTAAATTCACAAAGGGAAACTTAAACTTCAGGTCTAAGGTTACCCTTGTGAATTGGGCCCTAGGACTCTCTAGGGCAAAATACGACATATAAAATTATTTTTTGACTAAAAAGGCATACAACAGGGAGTACAGAGATCTGAGCAGGGCAACTAGTTTGTAAATATGCAACTGTTTTTTCTTTCTCACTTTCAGAGTTTTATTTTAATTTGATGTTTGATCCTAACCCTCTTCCATTGGGAATATTCTTCTCTTCTCTGTGTGATCTATTCACAGGGACAGTTGAATGATAACAGGTAAATGTGGCTCCATGCTGGCTTTGTGATAATAAGCAGGGAGAAGAATGTGGCCTTAATGGACATTGGATGGTAAAATCTACATTTGTATTAATCCGGAACACAGGTTCCAGACTTGTTTAGCCAGAATGGGAAAATCTCCTACTGATATGGGTCAAAGTCTTGAATTCCAGTCATTGATTTTATTTGTAAATTCCAAAAAATCTACAGTGAAGGAGTGGGTGATTGACCCCCAATTGTAACAAATGGTTTCCTTGCCACTCGTGACAGCATGGGCTTTTTTGTCAGTAACTCTTTTTTGCTTCTCTGTCAGGGCTCCTGGTACATTCCTTGGCACAGGCTCTTCCTCATCAACGCCATGCAAGCCGTCCAGGTAGATGACCCTTCCAACCTTCAGTTTACAGGCCCCACAGCCTCCTGGCCACATGCAGGGCATCTGCTTGTCCAGGAGCAGTTGTGGGTACCCTTTTAGGGGTTTCCCTCCACAAGATCACTCAATGTTCTGGTGGTACCCTCTCCTGCAGGTCCCTACAACTACACACCTTCTGTCTCCTATAGAGTATGGGGGTGCTAGAGCCATTGGCACTGGAGACACAGAGTCCAAATTACTACAAATCCAGAGTGTCCAACTACTCCAGACAGGAGTTCGTTCATCAAGGGTCCATGCATCCTTGGCTCCTGTATATTCCAATTAGTCTTTCTGTCACTTCCTTGTGAAAGGTTTTTTAAGTGGGGGCAGAAACTTCCACAAAGTGGGAACCTCTGCCCAATCCAAAGATGACTTCACTCCACCTCTTTCCAGTCTCTCTAGCTCCTTACTGGCCCCTGTGCACTGCTAAGCTCATAGTTTTCTGATTGGGCTCTGAGGTTGACCAAGATTTGATTATCGTCTGTATTCTCTTTATATATATAAGTCCCTCAGAAGAAAGACTAGTGGACAAAGGCACAGGTTAAACATTAGCAGTAATAAGGATTTTTCTGCACCACCCATGCAGTCTAACTTCTTAAGCCTAGGATCCTAATCGTGTAATCTTGTCTTGATTGGAGATAAAAGGGATAAAGAAATCGAATGTAATCCACAAATATCAATTTCAGAATTTTTTATGAATTAGATGATGTAGTCTACTGTATAAAACCAATGCATAGATCTAAACAGTATTTTTGCCTAAAATTTCCTTTGTCTAACATTATTGTCAAATCATCAGTGATAAACATCATCACATGTTGGCAACTGAGAAAAGGTCAGAAGCCAGTAAGAAACACATTGAGAATATTTTTGTGCTTAAATAAATCCCATAGTTGAGCAGTTACTACTTGCAGATGATGACATTGGAGTGTGGATCATGCTTCAGAGAGCATATGAAGACAAGGAGAAGAATGTGGAAGATATAAATAGGAGATACAATGACAACAATTGTCCGTATGAATGAGACATTTTTGGTCTGGGTTGTCAATTTCTGCATGAATGGACAGGGGTACTAACCCAAGGCCATTCATTGTCAAACAAACCCAAACAATGGAGTGTTGGACTTTTTTGCTTATGCAGGGTCATCCCCAATCTTTTTGCCTCCTGCCTCCTATGTTTTCTGACCTGTTGCTGTTGGCTTTTGAACTCTGAGCACTTTACCACTGCTAACCAGTGCTAAAGTGCATATGCTCTCTGTGTAAATTGTATGGTTGATTGGTTCTCCATGATTGGCATATTTGTTTTACTGTTAAGTCCCTAGTAAAGTGCACAAGAGGTGCCCAGGGCCCGTAAATCAAATGTTACTAGTGGGCCTGCAGCACTGGTTGTGCCACTCACACAAGTAACCCTGTCATCATGTCTCAGACCTGCCACTGCAGTGTCTGTGTGTGTATGTTTACACTATAAATTCGACTTGGCAAGTGTACCCACTTGCCAGGCCTAAACCTTCCCTTTTCTTAGATGTAAGGCACCCCTAAGGTAGGCCCTAGGTAGCCTCAAGGGCAGGGTGCAGTGTATGGATAAGGTAGGACATATAGTAATGTGGTTTATATGTCCGGACAGTGAAATACTGCCAACTTCGTTTTTCACTGTTGCAAGGACTGTCTCTCTCATAGGATGACATGAGGGCTACCTTTAAATATGATTAAAGTGTAGATTCCCCTAGAGAGTAGATGGACATGTGGAGTTTGGGGTCCCTGAACTCACAATTTAAAAATACATCTTTTAGTAAAGTTGATTTTAAGATTGGGCGTTTGAAAATGCCACTTTTAGAAAGTGAGCATTTTCTTGCTTAAACCATTCTCTGACTCTGCCTTGTTTGTGGATTCCCTGTCTGGGTCAGTTTGACAGTTGGGTTGTTTTTCACCTCGCACTAGACAGTGACACAAAGGGGGCTGGGGCGTAACCTGCATTTCCTGATTAGCCATCTCTGCTAGGAGGGAGGGGTGGAGTGGTCACTCTCATCTGAAAGGACTGTGCCTGCCTCTGACAATGCCGGCTCCAACCCCCTGGTGTGTGTCTGAGGCCTTGCCTGGGCAAGGCAGGATTTCACAAGTAGGTGTGAGTCCCCTTTGGAGAAAGGTGACTTCAAAGACTAAAATGGGTATAAGAAGGGCACCCAAATCTACAGAGTTGAGAAACACTTCTGGAACCAACAGGAACCTCTGCCTGGAGAAGAGCTGATAGCTGAGGAAGAAGTGCTGCCCTGCCTGTGACTGTGCATTGTGGAGCTTTCCTGCAGTGCTACTTCTGCCAGAGTAAGAGGGCAAAGACTGGACTTTGTGTGCCTTCCATCTTGTGAAGAAATCTCCAAGGGCTTGATGTAGAACTTGCCTCCTGTTATTTGAAGTCTCAGGGACAGCAAAGACTTCTCTCTGCCAACACCTGGAGTCTCTGGAGAGCCTCCTGCTCTGAAAAGTGGTGCCCTATCCAGTCCCTTTGCCCTTGAAAGAAAAGCTGGTGGAAATCCAAGGAAATCGACTTCGGACGACTCCGGACCGACGCCGCTGCTGAATCCGGTGACGCCGCCTGCACCCGACGCCGTGACCTTTGCTGGAACACGACGTTCTTCGCAGGCCCGACGCCGCTGCAGCCCCGCTAAAGTCCGCGACTCCGTGGAAGTCGCCGCACCACGTCGTGACCGACGCCACTCGAAGTGCACGGATTCAACGTTTCGCACAGATGCCGCGATCCCCGCCTTCGCGCATCGGCTTGTTTTCACTCTTCACCAAAGGAACTGTACTTGGGGGTCTACACGACTCCGTGTCCGGCGCCGCTGGTGTCGGCTTCTTGGGAACGACTCTGTCACAACGCCGTGTTAACATCTCATCGAAGCATTTTTTGTTTCTAAACGCTATTTTTGGAGTTTAATCTTTAAAAATTCATAACTTGACTTGTGTATGTTGGATTTTTGTCGTTTTGGTCTTGTTTTGTTTAGATAAATATTTCCTATTTTTCTAAACTGGTGTTGTGTCATTTTGTGGTGTTTTCATTAAGTTACTGTGTGTGTTGGTACAAATACTTTACACCTAGCACTCTGAGGTTAAGCCTACTGCTCTGCCAAGCTACAAAGGGGGTAAGCAGGGGTTAGCTGAGGGTGATTCTCTTTTACCCTGACTAGAGTGAGGGTCCTTGCTTGAACAGGGGGTAACCTGACTGTCAACCAAAGACCCCATTTCTAACATGGAGCATCCCAAGTGATTTGCCATTTACTTATTATGACATAAATGGGGATTGCTATTCGACAACACACCCAGATTGCAGTGAATATCTAGGTGATGCACCAATTCTGACATCCTTATCACTACATCCTACTATATCAAGAATCAGTTAGAGATAGGGGATGGGATATTGATATCTTCAAGGAAAAGGAGACAGCAACATTTTCCAATCTAGCACATATTAGAGAGACAGTAAAAGTGAGGCTTAAAGCAAGGATTATTCAGACAGGACTGAGTTAGACCTGTTAGTGCTAGGGTGGTCTTCCCCCAAACTTATTGCCTCATTCCTTTGTTTTTGCTGTTCTCTTGTTAGCCCTAGGACTCTGTGCACTTTACCACTGTGTGCTGCGTCCCCAAAACAAACTATAGTGGAATTGTCTTACATATAAGTGTCACTTTTACTTTACTTATACATCCATAGTATGTTGGTACTTTGTGTACCCGGGACCTGTGATTTAAAGTTACCAGTTGGCCTGCAGCACTCATTATGCCATTCACTTAAGTAGCCTTTAAGCATCTCTTAGGTCTGCCATTACAGCCTATGTGTGCAGTTTTAAACTGCCATTTAGATCTGGCAAAATAAACCTTTTGTCAGGTTTAAACCTTTCTTTTCAATATAAATGTCACCCCTATAGGGTAGCCCCTAAACAGCTTACAGGACAGAGTGCAGTGTATTTAAAAGTTAGACATGTACATTTAAACTTTTACATGCCCTAGAAGTGAAACACTCTTGCATTTGTTTTTCACTACTGCAAAGCCTTCCTCTCCAATAGGATAACATTGGGTTA